>NC_066585.1:348295644-348621077 GCF_024323335.1 Lathyrus oleraceus | reverse complement strand
GCCCTGCCTACAAAAGATTTAGCCAAATGCAAAGACATATTTTTGGATTTTGGTTAGTAAAATGATAATATACAAGTATGATACAATCACATGGTGCTTGGTGATCTCTCCCAAAATAAACCCAATGAAAGAGGGACAAGGAGGATGCCAAGGTATGATCCCAATGCTAATGATTATGATGAAATTGCATGAGGGATCCTACGGTCAAAATTAAGGTCTTACAGCTGCCCCTATTTAAGGACATTCTAACTGAGGAGGCGAAGGTTAAAATCCTCATGTCGACTCAGTAGAATGGGCTTAAATAACAACATATAGAAACAAATTTTGGTCCCTAAGAGACCTCATGATGCATATGGTATGAATGTAAAAGTTAATGCTCTGTGGGGAAATATTGCCACAAAGGAAAAGAAATCAGAGAGACCGAAAGTCCGCAGGAGTATAATGTATTCCGTAAAGAAAACTCACTGGGGAGACAAAGACTCTGGGGGATAAAGGAGTTATGCGCAGGCCAGGCTATGACTTAAAACTACTGGGGGACTCGAGGAATTCCATACAAACAAGGAAAGACTCAGCAAGGGAAACAACAACATCTGCACGGGAAACGAGTAAGTTAGGATAAAACTGAAGTACTTGAATCATGCAGGAAAAGCGATTTCACTAAGGAAATGTGCACTCAACTCGACTAGGGAAGAGATAAACTTCAACATAGGAGGAGCAGAAATATATTATCTACTACCTGCTACTGGGTGAGGAGATAACACATATATGACAGAGACAACAATAGTCATCGATTAAGATGAACATATCAAGGATGACTCGCTGGGAACCAACAGAAGGGAATATTCATTACTGGTTACTGGGTAAGAATAGCCTTGGTGGGGAGAACTGCAGAAAATAGGATTTACAACTACCAGTTACTGGGCAGAAGACCAAGGGTGAGAGTATTCGTCATCGGCTAGGATGAACATATCTAGGATAGACTGAACAGGGAAGAAAATCCGTCATCAATTAATATGAGCATATCAAGGATAGACTTTCCTGGGAAATGTCAAGGAGGATATCGTCATCGATTAAGATGAACATATCAAGGATAAACCAACTGAACAACAAATAGGAATTACATCTATCGAATGCTAGATAGAAGACCATCAAAGAGAAAATCCATCACCGGTTAGGATGAACGTATCAAGGATAGACTTTGAGAGGGGAAAAAATAGGAATTACATCTAACGGTTACTGGACAGAATATCAAGAGAGAGATTTCGTCACCGGTTAGGATGAACATATCAAGGATTAACTCTACGAAGGGGACAAAAAGCAGGATTTACAACTATCGGTTACTGGGTAGAAGACCACAAAGAGAAGGAAACCCGTCATCGGTTAGGATGAACATATCAAAGATTAACTCTCTGGGAAACAAGAATAGGGATTATAACTACCTTTTTACTAGGTAGAATACCAAAGCTGAGAATATCCGTCATCGGTTAGCATGAACATATCAAGGAGAAACTCAGGCAGGGCAGAGAAAGATATCCGTCACCGATGAGGATGAACATATCAAGGATATACTTTCTGAGGAATAGATCCACTAGGGACTCTACTGAGGAGAAAAACAAGGGTACTTTTTCCGGGTATCGGGCAAGAAGTAACAAACTGCAAACTAAGAAGAATATTACCAGTTACTGGGCAATAAACTCTTAGGAGACTCGAAGCATCTATCTAGATAAAATCTAGACAGAAACAGTTAATCAAGACTCAACCCAATAAGGATATAACTCAAGGGGAGTGATTCCATCCAGATAAACAACTGGAAAGAAAACTGAAGTAATAATCGTGCACGAGGAAACAAACTCAGAGGGGAAGAGGAGAAGGGTTAAAGTCTTTTTGCCTAAGGGGATGACGCTCTACAATTGAGGGAGGACAGAGACCGACAATTGTATGGGGAAAAAGTACCGCCATACAGAGAATGAGAATTTCTAATTAACAAGTTAATCAGATGTGACGATGTAAATATGCAAATTATGAAATTTTATGAATGTATATGTATATGCATATATGATGATTATGCTGACAAAACGATCACAAAGGATACAAAGGTGTCGCAATGAATGTGAATCATCGGTACAATCCTCGGTCAATCCACAAAAAGAGGGAGACATATGTTGGAGAACAGACAGATCAGCAAACCAAAGGCTCAAACCTAGCCGATGGAGGAGATCTGCTCAGGAGATGCAAAGTTATCGAATCTGCAAGGATTTTTAGGTCTATGCCATATCAAATGGGAGACAACCATAAAGATGATAAACACAAAACAACTCCTCAAAAACTAGGAGGAAACTCTAACTGGGAGCGAGTCGGATGGCGACTGGTGGGGAAACCAACGCGATCTACTGGGGAAAAGATCTTACTCTACTGAAGATTAAACCTGTTGGGGAATACAGAAACAATGTCGGGAAATAACACGCCGCAAGGTATTGAATCTACCAACTTAGCTGGGAAACAAAATTGGAACTTTGCTAAGGAACGAACACTTCGCAGCAGGACCAAATTGACACAAACAACTAGGGATACCCGAAGAGTTAACTGCTTAGGGAACCTCTGATGCTTAACACTTAAGGACTTGCTGCTCTTTGAAATGCTGTTGATACTTCCTTTTTAATTTTATTTGAAAATTTCTTGTTTTTATATGTTTTAAGAAAAAGATTTTGATCAAAAAAATTTAAATTTTCAAAATAATCATAATAAAATTTAAACTATTGGCTGAAGCAAATAAGAGTAGAAACAATTGGATAAAAGCTCAACTTTATTTAATGGGATGGTAGTCTATAAATGACAAGACTCTATAGATTTTTACAAAGTTGAAAATGGTAATTAAATGGAAAAGGGTGACATTGAATACAAATGATCCTTAATCCTTCTACCAACTCTTGATATTCATTGTTCTCTTGACCGCTGTTGGGGTGATGAATCAATGTCAACCCTTGTGCTCAAAGTTCTCCAAAGTTTGAAGATCAGTAGACTGCAGTTACTTGTTATAATCCCTAATTTTTGCATAAGTTGCCCCAAGACGGGGTACTCAACTTTTCGGCAATTTTTTCTGTTTTTTATGTCTCTAACTTTTGCCTGGACCGTCTTTTCGGGTTTTCAATCCACCGAGACACTCTTTTTTTCCTAAGTCGCCCTTTCGGGTTTTCAATGTAGCGAGTTGTTCTTTTCTTTCTAGGCGAAGTATTTCTTGACTGCATCTACGTTCACGGGATGAGTAAACTCTTCACCATCCATAGTTGTCAGAATTAAAGCACCGCCTGAAAAGGATCTCTGAACAACATATGGGCCCTCATAATTAGGAGTCTATTTTCCCCAAGAATCTGGTTTGAACGACAAGATCTTCTTGAGCATAAGGTCACCTTCTATAAACACACGAGGTTTGACCTTCTTATCAAAAGCTTTCTTCATCCCCTGCTGATATAACTGACCATGACACATGGCAGTCAATCCCTTCTCTTCAATCAAGTTCAGCTGATCAAACCTGGTCTGACACCATTCAGCCTCAGTCAACTTGGCTTCCATGAGAAAACATAATGAAGGAATCTCAACCTCTACGTGGAGCACTGCTTCCATCCCATACAAAAGTGAGAAACGGGTTGCCCCTATTGAAGTGCGGACGGATGTACGATACCTGTGCAAAGCAAATGGGAGCATCTCATGCCAATCCTTGTACGTGACAACCATCTTCTGGATAATTTTCTTAATGTTATTGTTCGCAGCTTCAACAGCCCCATTCATCTTGGGTCTGTAGGGAGAAGAATTATGATGTGCAATTTTGATGTCTTTGCAAAGAGCTTCCACCATATTATTATTCAAGTTCGATCCATTATCAGTAATGATCTTACTTGGCACACATAACGGTATATGATTTGATTCTTGATAAACCTCACAACAAGTTGCTTGGTTACATTTGTATACAATGCTGCTTCAACCCGTTTGGTGAAGTAGTCAATTGCCACCAAAATGAAATGATGTCCATCGAAGCTTTGGGCTCAATCATCCCAATCATATCAATTCCCCACATGGAGAAAGGCCATGGGGAAGAGATAACATTCAAAAGTGTTGGAGTAACATGAATCTTATCAGCATAAATTTGCCACTTGTGGCATTTCTTCACAAATTTGCAACAGTCAGATTCCATTGTTAACCAATAATAACCTGCTCCCAACATCTTCTTCGCCATTGCATGTCCATTGGAATGAGTACCAAAGGATCCTTCATGCACTTCAGTCATCAACAAGTCTGCTTCGTGTCTATCCACGCATCTGAGCAAAACCATGTTGAAGTTTCTCTTGTACAGTATATCACCATTCAAGTAGAAATTACCGGCTAATCTTCTCAAATTCTTCTTATCTTTCAAAGATGCCCCAGGCGGGTAATTCTGACTTTGGAGGCAACATTTGATGTCTTAATACCACGGCTTTTCGTTTTTGATCTCTTCAATAGCAAACACATGAGCTGGCCTATCAAGACGCATCACAGACAAATTGGGAACTTCATTCCAATACTTCACTACAATCATTGACACCAATGTTGCAATAGCATCTGCCATCCGATTCTCATCTCGAGGGATATGATGGAACTCAACCTTTGTAAAGAAAGTTGAAATCCTCCTCACATAATCTCTATATGGTACTAAACCGGGTTGATTCGTCTCCCATTCACCTTTGATCTGATTCACAACCAAGCTGAATCTCCAAAGACATCCAAATGCTTGATTCTGAGATTCATGGCCTCTTCAAGCCCCATAATACAAGCTTCATATTCTGCCATGTTGTTTGTATACTTGAAAGTCAATCTAGCTATAAATGGTAGATGTGTGCCTTGAGGAGTAATGATCATTTCCATAATGCCATTTCCATATTGATTAATAGCTCCATCAAATACCATGCCCCAACGGGAACCAAGTTTTGGCCCTTCTTCAAGCAATGGTTCGTCACAATCTTTCATTTTCAAGTACAAAATCTCTTCATCAGGAAAGTCATACTGTACTGACTGGTAATCTACAATCGGTTGGTGAGCCAAATGGTCAGCCAAGATACTACCTTTGATCGCTTTTTGAGATCGGTAATCGATATCATACTCTGATAACAACATCTACCAACGGGCAATCCTCCTAGTTAAAGCAGGATTCTCAAAAATATACTTGATTGGATCCATTTTCGATATCAACCAAGTGGTATGATTCAACATATACTGACGTAGACGCTTAGCAGCCCAAGCCAATGCGCAAGAAATTTTCTCAAGCATAGAATACCGAGTCTCACAGTCGGTGAACTTCTTACTGAGGTAGTAAATTGCAAATTATTTCTTTCCAGTCTCATCTTGCTGACCAAGGACACAACCCATACTATCTTCCAGCACAGTCAAATACATGATCGACGATCTTCCTTCAAAAGGCAAAGACAAAATCGGAGGCTCAAGCAAATATTCTTTGATACTATCAAAAGCTTTCTGGCAGTCTTCGATCCAATCATAAGACTGATCTTTCCGAAGAAGATTGAATATAGGCGCACATGTGGCAGTCATGTAGAAAGTGAATCTGGAAATATAATTTAAGCGGCCGAGAAAACCTCTGACTTGCTTCTTAATTTTTGGCGCAGGCATCTCTTGTATTGTTTTGACCTTGGCAGGATCAACTTCAATACCCTTCTCAATGATAATAAAGCCCAACAACTTACCAGAACGGACACCGAAAGTACACTTATTGGGATTCAAGCGGAGTTTATATTTCCTCAAACGCTTGAATAGCTTCAACAAATGCTCAACATGTTCCTCTTCATCAATTGATTTAGCAATCATGTCATTGACATAAACTTCAATCTCTTTATGCATCATATCATGAAAAAGTGTAGTCATTGGCCTTTGGTAAGTTGCACCAGCATTCTTTAGACCGAAAGGCATCACTCTATAACAGAATGTTCCCCAAGGTGTAATGAATATGGTCTTATCCATATCTTCGTGTGCCATCTTGATCTGATTATATCCATAAAATCCATCCATAAACGAAAAGACTTTGAATTTAGCAGTATTTCTAACAACATATCGATGTGTGGCAGAGGGAAATCATCTTTCAGATTGGCTTTATTCAAATCTCTATAATCGACACACATGCGAACTTTTCCATCTTTCTTAGGCACAGGCACAATATTGGCCACCCATTGCAGATACTCAACGGTCACAAGGAAACCGGCATTGATCTGCTTCTGCACTTCCTCCTTGATTTTCACATCCATATCAGGATGCGTTCTTCTCAACTTCTCCTTGACTGGCGGGCATTCTGGCTTCAATGACAATCCATGGTCCACAATCTCAGAATCCAAACCAGGCATGTCTTGATATGACCAAGCAAACACATCTGAATACTCTCGAAGAAGGTCGATCAACCCCTTCTTGACATCTGAACACAGGCGAGACCCAAGTTGACTAGCTCAATCTGCTCTACGAATAGATGAATGGTCTTTTCATCTTGCTCAAGAAGACGAGATAATTCATCACTCACTTCTTCATCACTCTCTTTCTCGGCCTCAAACACAGGGAATTCAAAATTTGGAGTAGGAGAAGTGTCGCATTACGCGAAAAACCGGCGGGAAAAAGAAACAACAGAGCCGCCACCGTGCGTTATTTATCCCAAAGGAGGGAAAGGAAACGCTCAAAGTAAACCTGGAAAGAACATGGTATCGCGACCAGAGAAAGATGGGATCGGGAGTCGGTTATGCGAAGGGAAGGTATTAGCACCCCTACGCATCCGTCGTACTCGACGGGATCCATACTCAGAAAGAATAGAAGAAAGGTTGCTAAAACTGCTCACAAACTGCACACACACTTGAAACAAACACAGAAAAGACGGAAGAAACGGACTCGGCAGGATATCGCATCCTGGGCCTACGTAGTCTGTCAGACACAAACATCAGAGTCGACCTTGTTCGGGACAGGGGAAATGTGCTCGCTAGGATGTCGCATCCTATGCATACGTATCTTTTCTAACCAGAGAAGAATCAGAGCACTCGTAGCTCGGCTAACACACGCCAAACAAAACACAAAAAGGAAACCGACTGCCAATCGCTGGACTTACGTCAGACTCCACACACACAGGCAAGCACGGAAACCGAATGCCAATCGCTGGACTTACATCAGACTCCGAACCAACAACACACACAGGAAACCAACTGCCAATCGCTGGACTTATGTCAGACTCCAAACAAAGAAACTGGAAACCGAATGCCAATCGCTGGACTTACATCAGACTCCAACCAGAAAAGGATAACAAACACACACAAAAGGAAAACAAAGTGCCCGGAGAGATCAACTCACTCTCCTGCCTACGTACCTCATATGGCATGAGGAGCAGACGTAGTTCCCCATAACAGGGAAAGAACTTCTAACCTAACCAGAGACAAAGGGAGATAACAGACTACTAGGGAGACTACGACTCAAGCCTAGAAGTTGTCATGCATATGATCCCTATGTTGAGGTCTCTATCCTAACTTGCACAGGAAGCAAGCTAGCCTAAACAACACAATAGCAAACACAAGCAAGCACACACACTATATGCAAACAAGTGGCTCACACAAGGCTAGGCTGTAGAAACAAGCCAACTAGAATGGGGTGTTTTTAGCTCTTAACCCTAACATTGAGAGTTAGGGTGAAGCAGATGAAATGGGAAGTGAGGGTAAGAGCTCACAACTCTTATCCCTGGCCTGGGAGAGCTTGAATCAAATAGAAAGTGTGGGAGTTCAGAATGTAGGAACTCTTCTCCACATGACTGACACAACAAGATCTTGGGTTCTTATTCACAATGCATCAACACATGGTGTGAGCAAAGTGAATGACACGACTAAATAGCAGGGGATGGATTGCACATCCCTTTTATCTTCCAATTGCCTCTTAAGAGGTCTTTACCTGCTTGGCACAAAATTAAACAACCACAAACATTGCCTCTTAAGGAGGTCTTCAGACAGGTGCCTTCCAAAGTAACATGACAGGTCTTCCAGACTACATGAAGATCAAGGAATTATACCTCAGTGGTATGCCAACCACAAGCAAGAAAAGTAAAGTTCAAATTAACTTAAAGCAACTTAGGTACCTGTGGAAACATCTAAACCAATCAGTACAAAATCCAGACAAAAGAATCAACAGTCAATATCGGACAGACAGACAAATCCAATGTGCACAATGAGCAAACACAAGTGAATTGTTCTCATAGCCTACAAAACAAGCAAATGTTAGCCAACAATCAACAAATGATCAAGCTCAAATGAAGGAGCAACATCAACCATGGAGATGTGTACTTGAACCTGAAATCACAACTCAAATGTAAGTAACAAACCACTAGGTCAAAGCCTAGGGTCAAAGGTGGATCAAAAATCCAAAACAGAAGCTCAAACTCAACATGAATCATATTTAATCAATCAAGAACAAGTCCTAAAAAGAACCAAATCATAATCATCAAGCAAGTTCATTTTATGTGCAAGAGAAATCAAAGACCAATTCAAGGCATCCAAATGAACATTAAGAATGAAAACTCCCAATCAAAACAGAAATGATTCAAAAAATTCTGGAAAAATTCATGAGCATTCAACACATCCAAAACATTCATCGTACAAAAACTCAGAAGCATTAGAGGTCATTTGATATGAAAATCAAATTTCATAAGTTGGACAACCAAATGTGTGACACAAATTGTCACACCATGCAAACACAAGCATAAAACAGAATTGGTACATGAGAAAAGTACCAAACGAATCCTAAAACATCCAGCAATGTGTCTAGAATCAGCATGTTAATTTTCAGGTCCATTGGAATAAAATCAAGCATTACACAAAGGAAAGAGTAAGGCAAGGTCATAAATGGATACATGTTCAAAGACTATAGCACAAACAAAAATCCAGCCAAGCACAACTTCAGAAAAAATCATCATAAAAAACTAGACATCTCAAGGAACAATTAGCAAAAAACCAGGTATTTTTTGGATCAATTTTCAATTTGATATGGATTTTTAAAGTTGATGAAAAAATAAAAAAAAATAAGTGAAGAATGTGGCATACAAAAGTGGAGGGAAATGATAAAATGCATGAAGATTTGAAATTATGTGCCAGCCAGGAATCGAAGTATGTTGATTTTTAAAATGTGAAGCACGCGCTGAGGCAAAACGACCTCGTTTCAATATGAACCCTAGCGCTGCAGCTTTGGACGGTTCAAACCGTCACTATTTTCAGAAAACCGACGTAATTTTTCCAGAAACCAACGCTATGCATGATCTTCATCTTCTTCATGATGAAGATGATGAATGTTCATCCAGAATTTCCAGATTTTTCAGATTTGTCCAGAATTCAAAGATTTTTATATCATTAGCAAGATCTTGCAATGTAGAACACAGATCAACAAACATTTCATGCTAAATCATCATCAATTAACAGAATCGAGCAAAATCATTTTTGGATGCAAAACTTTAAACACACATAACTTGCTCAATAATGCACCAATTCACACGATTTTTAGATCAGAATCACCAGGAGAACAAGATCTACCATAATATGCACATGAATTTCAATATTAAGAGGTTCGAAAATTTACCTCTTGAAGAACATAACCTTTGAACTGCAAGATCCACAACTTGTATTAATCCAAATTCACTCCACAATGTTGCAATGATGTTTGATGAAGAAAAAGAGGCTTGAACACGTGTAGATCTAGCTTAAACTTGAATTTCCATTTTCAACTTCATGAGCTTCAACCAATTGATTCTTGCACGAATTCCACGAACCAACACTTGATTCACACTATAATCAACTTACTGATCATGAATCTCCAACAAAAAACAAGTGCTATGTTCAAGAAATTTGAATTTTGGTTTGAAGAAAGTTTTGGAGGGAGAGAGAATTTTGGATCTAGAAATGTGAGTTGTGATTAACCTTTCAATTCTGTTATGATTAGAGTATTTATATCCTTTCCTAATCACTTTACTAATCCATAATTAGTTTGGTTAAGTGAAATAAGGTGTTTTTGCAAAAAATCAAAATTTGCATGGTGCATGTACCATTTACATGTGAACAGTACTACACCCTTCATCAAAGTCACTTAAAATGATCTTTTAAACACAATGGCAATGGTAGAAAGTCCATACAATGCACCATTTTTGAATTTTGCAATTTTCCTCCAAAAAAGTCATGGATATGCAAGTGATTATGTGATGAGATTTTATGTAATGTGATGCATGATTTGGAAATTAGAGGTCAAGAGAAGAATATTGCAAAAAGAACCACTCAATTTGGAGCTTTGGTTCAAAAGTTATGCTCATTTGAAGTTCCATGCACACTTTGCCATGATTTGATCATAACTCCTTAACCATTCATTAGAAGTTCATGATCTTGGACTTTTTGGAAATGGGAGAAAAAGATCTTCAACTTTCATGTTGGACAAAATTTTATTTGAAGCTTCTATGATGTTGGAAAGTTGAGTTGAAGTTTGTCCAAAAACTTGCCATTTTTGGAAACTTGAAATTACAGGTCACTTTCCATTTTTGGAAACTTTTGATCTGGCTTCAAAATCTTCAAGTTAGATGTTTGACATGTTGAATGAACCTCTATGGGACATGAATGAAGTATTTAAAATCATTTCTCCACCTCCTAGCCCTCAGTTAACTTGCAGTTGACTTTTATGGGCCTCAGATGACTTGATGATGCACTGTGGACTTTGAGCCTTCAACACTTGGCCAAATTGCTTCAAAATGATCCTTGGGTCATGTAAGCTCATTGGAACAACCATAGGGCTTTTATCTCATGGGAATGCCCTTTCTCTCTTGCACAGATGGATCCTTCTGATCTATTTGACTGATGATATGCAATGCACTATGCAATGTTAATGACCTAAAAATAAAATGAATTTACAAATGGGAGGTGCAAATTTGAGGTGCTACAGTTGCCCCTATTCAATCAACTGGGAACCTGAACGGATGAGAGCAACGGCTGTCAGACCTTCAAGGTACACAGGGATTGAATACCAAAGAACCATAGAAATTTGCACTCTGCGAGGATCCAAGAAAAGAATGTTCACCAATGGCAACTTCCATTGGGATCTGATATTTATCAATGGACCAGACAAGACGTCTACCAACGACTCCACTGGGGATTTTGATTTTTATCAAAGGAAGGAACCACGTCCAGATATCGAGAGATGAATGGAAAAGGATATATCCAGACGTCAACGGACGAATGGGAAAAACTCGACGTTTATCGATACCAACGGAGAGGTGACCAGACATCAACAGATGAATGGGAAATGATACAACTAGACGTCAACGGACGAATAGGAAAAGCTCGACGTTTATCGACACCAACGGAGAGGTGACCAGACATCAACGGATGAATGGGAAATGATACAACTAGACGTCAACGGACGAATAGGAAAAGAAAGGGGTGAGGTGTTACCGGTTAGTAGGTAACAAGCTCGGGAAGAATGAATATCAAAGACCGGTGTACGGGTGAGATATATCAATCAAACAAAAAATCTGAGAAAACCTAAAGAGGCATATTTCGACTCAGGAAAATCTGACTCCACAGGGGACCAAGGTTGCAAAAGGGAGCAGGAAGGAAGGAACACCAAGGATACCGGGTTGTGGGCATGAAACAGGTGACCGACCAAAGCGTGAATTAGTTTGTGTTCCAACACACTCATCATCCTGAAGAGAGCGAAAGCAATCTTGTTAAAGGATGGACATTCGATTCCACAAGGAATACGAATCTTACTCAGTTGGGGAAACAAACAAAGGGTTCAACCAAAGAGCACATGAGATATATTATCTATAGCCATCAAAACGTAGATAATATACTTGCATGGAGATCATCCATAACCGGGTTGTAGGCTGACAAAGGATAGATCGACCGAAATCGTGAATTGGTGTGTGTTCCAAAACACTCATCATCCTGAAGAGAGCGAAAGCAATCTTGTTAAAGGATGGACATTCGATTCCACAAGGAATACGAATCTTACTCCACTGGGAAGGACAAGACTTCGACTGAGGAGCGCATGAGATACTCGCATGGAAGATCATCTATAACCGGGTTGTAGGTTGTCAAAGGATAAATCGACCGAAAAGAAAGGCATTGGGATACCGGACTAAGTATGTAAAGATGACCAATCAAAAGGGGAAACCACAAACATTACCAGCAAACGGTGAATGAAAGAGGACCCACTGAGGATAAAATGGCTTACTCGGAGCAATTATCCAAAAGGAAGGGGAAGACCTGTTGGGGATAGGATTGCTTAATCAAAGCAAATATCCAAAAGGGAAAAGGACTATCAATACCGAAAACTGGATAATGATAACCGTAAAGAGGGGATTACATCTACCGGTTCGTAGGTAGAAAACCACGGAAAAGTAACCGTCATCGACTAGGATGAGCACAAGGGTAGACTCCACAAAGGGGAGAAAAGAGGGTTCACATCTACCGGTTAGTAGGTAGAAGACCACAACAATCTGCTGAGGAACAGAACGGGAGAAAATAGGATTTACAACTACTGGGTAGTAGGTAGAAAACCGTAAAGATATGACTTACAACTACCGGTTAGTAGGTAGAAGCCCACAAATTCCGCTGAGGATAAGATGAATGAGTGCCGGTTAGTGAGCAACTATTCATTTATACCACAGGGAAACACAAGAGACAGCCCATAGGAAGCCAATTTAGGATCGATCCAAAAAGGAAGACTAAATCAAGAACCATCCTAATGAGGAAAGAACTCAATAGGGAAAACCCATCCCGTTATGTGTGTAGGGAGGGAACGGAACCAACCGTCATCCACGAGGATATAACTCAGTGGGGAGTGCAGAAGGAAATGGTAGACACTTTCTACTTAAGGGGCTGACTCTATATGGAGAGATCAGACACACCAACATCTGCTTGGGGGGGTCTACTAGAGAGATCTGTATCACCAATTAGCAGGAGACAACAATCCGCAGATATACGGCAAAAGATGCAACATGAATATCTGAATGCTATGATTATGCGTATATGCATTATGCATGATGAATGCTGACAAACAGACATGTCTAACACACATAGGTCCCGGAATCAACCACCCGGTACTACCCTTCCAGAGGGAAAGCCAAAAGATCACCCGAGAGCAAAAGAAATCTGCTGGAGACTGGGATATTAGGGGACAACACCATCCTGCAGGGGAAGAAGGCCACAAGAAGCTTCCGGAGGGATCGTCAGTCACAACCGGAGAAAAGAGTTCCTGGCACAGGCAGACATCACCACAACGGCAACTCATGATGGGGGTCAAAGATACCAAAAAGCAACCAGATCTCTGGTGGGGATAGATAGGCATTGATAAAGTTCATCGTGCCAATAACTCCGCTGGGGATCTATCTGAGGAAATGATGTAGTACTGGGATGTCAATCCACCAAATACCGAATCTTCAAAGAAAAGCACCCCTGCTGGGAAGAGGAGAAGACTGCTCTGCTGGAGAGAAGAAAGCTGAAGTCTTCAACAAACACTCTACTTGGGAACTGGCCCACAAAAGTGTTCAAACAGCAACCTACTGGGGATGACCCACCCTAGGGCTCAAACGGCTTGGAGGAAGAACGCGGCGCTGCCGGGGAAATGAAGATGAACAACTTCGAACAACACTGTACTAAGCACACTCGCTGAGGAGAAAACATGAAAGGTTCTACAGGAAAAAGATACAGTTACGTCAGAGATATGAACAAAAGTCTTACCCTGTTGGGAATCATACCACCCTTGGGAGAGCACTGCAGATCTCCTAAGTATCCTTCCATCATCGTGAATGTTCACTTTGTTTAAGAACAATTTTGTGAAAAATTTGTTTATTTTGAAAATAATGATACTTTATCAATTAAAACATGCAAAACACTTGTTGAGTTGAAACAAATAAGAGTGCAAATAATTGGATAAAAGCTCAAATTGATTTGATGGAATGGTAGTCTGCAAATGGCAAGACTTCATAGATCTGTACAAGTTTGAAATCGGTGATATATATTGGAAGAGGGCTACATTGAACATAATGACCTTTTCTCTACCAATTCCGAATTTCGATGTATTCGAAGCTTCAGTCGACGATGAATCAAGAATTTCCTGGAGGATGACAGATGTAGACCACAGTCTTGTCAGGATGCAGTTACTTGCCAAATCCCTAATTTTTGCCTAGATTGCCCCAGTGTGAGGTACTCAATCTAGCGGGATGCAAATTCTTTTTTTTCAATGTCTCTAACTTTTTCCTGGATCGCCCTTTCGGGTTTTCAATCCACCGAGACGCTCCTTTTTGCCTAAGTCGCCCTTTCGGGTGTTCAACTTAGCGAGCTATTTTGCTTTTTGTTTTAGGCGAAGTATTTCTTGACTGCATCTGAATTCACAGGACGAGTGAAATCCTCCCCATCCATTGTTGCAAGTGTCAAAGCACCGCCTGAAAAAGCTCTCTTGACAACATATGGACCTTCATAGTTTGGAGTCCACTTGCCCCTGGAATCGGGCGCGAAAGACAAGACTTTCTTGAGCACGAGGTCACCTTCTCGGAACACAGGAGGCTTGACCTTCTTATCGAATGCTTTCTTCATCCTCTGCTGATATAACTGACCATGACATGGCAGTTAATCTCTTCTTTTCGATCAGCGTTGGAGAAGATTGACTCTGAGCAGCAAGAACTGACTCCATCTGGGCAGTCATGCTGGCGATCTCGTCCTTCAGCTCTCTGTTCTCTTGCTCTAGATGCTCCATAATTTTGAGATGATTAGCGCAGGTGTTGTACGGGTGAGTCAGCTTTGCTAAAGCACGGAAGAAACACCAATGAGACATATGGCGCAAGAGAAAACCTACTTATGCAAATGCAATGCTTGATTATTCATTTCTTTTGTTTTCAAGGAACTTACTATATCATTTGCAACCATATATATATATATATATATATATATATATATATATATACAAATATCAACTATTGCAATAATTTTTATATGACCAAAAATCTCTTTTCATTTATATAATTGGAAGGATTACACTGAGTACAATTTTCAGAAACCAAATGAAAAATAAAAGAGAAAAGGAGACTAGTCATTCTAAGGATCCCTAACAACGTCAGAAGATCTGGCTGAAGACGTGTACTTCCTTCGAATGCGACGGATCTCGGTCTCAAAAGAAGCCTTCAACTGAGTCTTCTCAAGAACAAGTTGATCAGCAATCTTCTCCCAAGCAATGGAAGGTTGAGGCATGCTAGAAGATGAAACCCCTGGCTCTCTCTGTCTCTTCGTCACTCGGTCTTCAAGTAGCTCAATAAGTGCATCTTTGTCCTTAGACTCCAACTGCAACTCTTCATGCTTCTTGCTCGAAGCACGGAAACGCTCTTCCCACATATCCTTCTCTTGCTTCATCTTGACGTGCTCGTCTTCCAACTCCTCTATATCTTGGTTAGGGAGAGTTAATGGCTCAACCACAACCATAGACATAGGTCTTTCGCAAGGATAAGGTATCTTCAACTCCAAAGCTCTCTTCTTCACCCAAAGAGTGTAGGCTTCCAAAGCTACACAATTGCATGGACCAAGCTCGGGTCTTCCTTTCCTATGCATATTATGCCAAGCATGCATAATCTTATGCTTCAAATTTTGGGGATCTTTACCCTCTTAATAGAAAAGACCTTCTAACAAAGTGCTATTAGGTTTATCTCTCAAGGGGAACCCAAGCTGATGACGAGCCAAAGCAGGGTTGTAGTTAATTCCTCCTTGTGTACCAATGAGAGGCACATTGGAGAATTCACCACAACTATCAATAATCTCCAAACTGCTTAAAGCGGATCATACCAAACTATATCATCATTAGTGAGAGACATAAGTCTCTGAGGCCACCTTAGACATTGTTTGTTCTCCATAAAAGCATGCGTCTAAGGCAAGTGCAAAATAAACCACTTGTACAGAAGAGGAAGGCAACAGATGATAGTTCCACCACCCTCAAAATTCTCCAGATGCAAAGAGAAATACATATCACCTAACAAAGTAGGCACAAGATTCCCAATCAAGAAAAGTCTAATGGCGTTAACATCAACAAAACCTTCAATATTAAGGAACAAAGCCAACCCATAGATGAGCAATACAAAGATAACATCAAAAGCATCCACACTACTGGCTTGAGCAAAAGCAGTAGCTTCCTTGATGAGGAAATCAGATGGCAACCCAGACAATCCACCTTTCATCACCCAATGAGCCTCTATCTCAGACTTCTTCAAGTGAAGAGCTTCAACAATAAGATGAGATATGGGAATCTCTTCCAATCCACTAAAAGGCACTCTACAAGAAACAGGTATCCCCAAGAGATGAGAATACTCCTCCAATGTAGGCAGAAGCTGATAATCTGGGAAAGTGAAACAACGGTAGAGAGGATCATAGAACTGCACCAACACACTCAAGAGTCCTTCAACCACATCAGCAGACAAGATGGATAAAAGCTTCCCATGACATTGTTTGAAGTCCATGGGATCTAATAAAAAAAGATGCTAGCTTCCTTAACTCTTTCAAGTTGGGACATCTGAAACTGTACTTCTTAGTGTTCCTTCGTCCACAATCCATGGTCTGAAAATATTTGCAAATGATACCTTAGTTCCTTGAAATTTTCGTGTGATGAATGTTATGATGTGCACGAAAACATGAATGCAACAATCATAAATAAGGGATCACACACAAGGCAAACAAAGGTCAAGGGATGAATCAAGTCATTGTCAAGATCAATCATCCATTTTGGTGGATTATGGTTTACACCTTATCAACACCCAAGTTCCATCGATATTGACAAGACATGATTGGATCAATCAAGAATCAAGGGTTTGTTGTGAATCACGAGCATGGAGTCTGGGTAAGAATCATCCCAAATGAGTGAACTAAGGATAAAAACATGTAGATCACGTTCTAAAAAGTTCCCAGAGTCTTAATTCCATCTATCGGATATTACAGGTTAAGATGACTGACTCATCGACCCATAATATTCTCAAGAGAAGCTCGTCTAAGTGTAGTATCGTGTAACAACTGTTATCAAGTCTACACTTGAACAGTTTCCGCACTACGTCCTAAATAGTCCAAGAGGGGGTAAATGTTATATGGTCCTCAGCTTCTCGGACCCAAATTAGAGATAGTAATGCCTAACCATAAATACTTGTGTGACCTTTCCAAATCCAAAAGAGTCTCCACTGAGCAGATAGATCTCAAGCCAACTTGTTATGGACTACTCCACATAAGTCGAACATGACTATACCATCCTCCTATTTTAGTTTCACTCAAGTTCGGGTTAGAACTTATCTCACCACTCAAAGATCACCAAGCACAACAAGCAAATTATATCACACATACATATATACAAATATCACATATATACAAATATATACACACAAAAAGTAGGCTAAACCCACTGGAGACTACTCCCCAACAGAGTCGCCACCTAATTTCTATAGTGATAAATTCATGATCATCAAGCTATGGATAAGCTAGACATTAAATAACAAGCGTCGCCACTGCGCTTTTATTGTTTCCAAGGGAAAAGGGAAAAAATACGAACAAAATCCAAAAGTAAGAAGTTTTAAAATCAAAACTAAAAAAATGTCAGAGATTACAAGTAAGGGGGTTGGTTACGCAGAGGGAAGGTGTTAGCACCCAAAGTATCCTAGGTACTCCTATGGAGCCCTTTTTGTGCGCATATGTATTTGCTACAAAATGATGTTTACAAACAAATAGAATGGGGGGATGAGAAAAGAATTCATTAATTATATTTTTGTGTTTTGCAAGCCCTTCGGACTTGTGCCTACGTACCAACATAAAAATGAGAGATTAAAACCTCGTAGTTCATAATACAAATTTCAAAGTCGATGCATTGCTTTTAACAAAATTAAGTTTGAAAGGCACAAAGGCCTAAAAATGGTTTGAATGAGTTAGTTCTTTTTTGGCTTTTTGAAAGTGTAAGTCAAGTATAGTTAAGTTTACTTACAAATTTGATTTAAGAAAAAAATTTTGAAAGTGCAATGGCATAAGGCCAAAGTTTCTATCTTTTGCAAAGTGGTCAAAGTTTGGAATAAAATAAGTTCAATCAAAAAAGATTTTGAAAAGGGAAGGAGAGATTTTGAATTTAAAGAAATGGGGAGAAGATGAAGAGGCTAATCCTATGCACAAAATTAAAAGTTAAAAGTTGAAAAGATCTGACCAAATGGGTAGCAATTCAATAGACAAGAATGTCAATAGAAACCCAGAATTCCCTTGGACATTTAAAATCAAGCAACACACAAATGCACAATTATATTATCTTGAAGAGCAAAGGCATCAAATAAAGATAACCACATCCAAGCTTTAGCCACTCCATGATCTTCTTCAAATTAGCCCATGTAACTGATGAATTCCACCAGTCACAAGTTCAAAATAACAACTTCACAATGATCATGTTGCAGATAAACTCAGGGGGATCTTGAATGATGTATCAGATGAAGTTTCAAATTGCAAGCACTTGGTTTCTCAATAAGTTGGCATTGGCCAAGTCCTTTAGCATAGGAATGTTACCTTAGTTCTAAGTCCATTTGTCCAAGATCAAGCCAACAGTCCACACAAAAGTTTTTTAGGGTTTTGTTGTTATTATGTACATTAATGGCCAAAGACCACAAAACCAGCAAAGCATACACAAACAAGATATATCACACAATATGGTCCAAGTGGACAAAGTGAAAATTGCATTAACATAAACAATTAGAATGGTATGAACAATGGCAAATGAATAAAGGCTAGAATTAAATGACATTAAAGTAAATAGTTTGAAATTAAAAGTTAGTTGTTAATGGGTAAGAAGTTAGTATTGTTTTGCTTTTGCTTTTCATTTTAAGACATTCTTTGGAGAACACTCAACCCACTTATCACAAGTATGGATCCTTGAGCCAAGACATCTTCCAAAGGAAGGAAAAAAGGCCAAGTTTCCACACAATACCTTGAAAGAGGGGAGACTTACAATCTCACTAACTAGAATGTTATGCCTTTTATGTCACAAAGTTAGTGCTATGTTAAGTAATCGTAATTGGACTTATGTAGAATTCCTAACTATTTGAGGTCGGGCAATAGAATTTTGGTGTTAATGCATGTTAGAGACATAATATAATGGACTGTACTCATGAAACATACCACACACAAAAAGAATATGAAAAAGAGGTGGCCTAATCTCATCCATACTTATGTCAACTTTTCAATCAACTAGCTTTAGGACTTTGAGATATCATATGCCAAGTGAGATGAATGCATAAAGAAGGGGAATGAGATGAAGGGCGGAGGGAATGGATGAAAACTCAAATTTCTCAAAGGAGGACTTTTACCAAATTAATATCATCCATTCATTTTGGTAAATGGAATGTGCATTCCATCAATCCCCTAACGCCAATGATATTAACTTGACAAAGTCAAATCAACCTTGACCAAGACCCAAAAACAAGAGTCAAATACAAACAAGTCATCACAATTGGTCAACAAAATTATTTGGCATTTATTCAAATTTAAAAATACTAAAATAAGGCATTTAAATTAAATATGGTTTGTCAAATTCCTAAAACCTCATCAAAACACCAAAGAAATGACCATGAGATTTATCATTGGTCAAACAAGGTCAAAGGACCTTGGAGAAAAAAATTCAGAATTTTTTAAAGACTTAAAAGTATTTTTAAACAATTAAAAATAAATACAAAAACAATTAAATAATGAAAAATATTAATTATGATCCAAAAATAATTTTAATTTAGAATATGAAAGAGGAAGTTATTTGTAAATTTTTGGTGAAACTCTCATATGAAATAATGAAAATCAAAGGAATAAAAATTAAAATCAAAAAATCAAAAAAACGTGGACCACTTGATCTGCCTCATTCATTGAGGTGGCAAATCAAGTGGTTGAGCGCGCACGTTCCATGATGCGCCTGAGTCAAACATCCACACGCTTGGTAATCAATATGTACGCTCATGGTTAAAACATTTTGAATCCATCTGTTGGTTTTATGTGTTGGCAGCAATTTTGGTAAAACCTAGAGTGTTCACAAGTTGTCACAGGTGTTGTCTTGACATAAGATAACATGTTCCTGCATGGTGTGTAAAATGTGAATATGCAGGATTTTACCGAGATGTCAGACCCGATGTCATGACATCTGTATACAGAACATTCAGTCTGAATGTTATTTATTGTGTGATTGCGTTTTTTATGCTAATCTATGTGTGATTGATGAGATGATTGAACACGCCATTCAATCAGTAATTACAACCAGATTGACTTATTTTCCAATGAGATATAATCAGTTGTCATGAGAAGATATGAATGGAAAATAGTTTTAGGGTTTTATGATGTCCAAGCCCGGCCAAACACATTTAGAAAAAGGACATGGAAAACCTAATTTTAAACACAAGAAATAACGAACGAAATATTGAGAGAGAGTAAGGGTTTCAGTCTTGTGTCGTGTGTATTGTGAGCCATTCATTCATCCATAGATGATTGAGTTGGACTGACTTTTCAGTTGTAATTTGTCCACTCTAAGCTTTGAAGCATGAGTGTGTGTTTACTTGGTTGAAGCTTTTAAGCAAGATCAAGTATGTGTTCTTGAAGAGTGTCTTCTTTTCATTGTAATACTTGTTTTACATCACTACTGTGATTGAGGGGGAGTGAGTATGATCTCATATCTAAGGGTTCTTAGGTAGAAGTCACACGGGTAGAGATTAGGTGAAAAGACTGTAACTTGAAGTTGTTTACTGAGAGTCTTTGAACTAATTATGTTTAGCGGATTTCCTTCTTGGCTTGGTAGCCCCGAGATGTAGGTGAGTTTGCACTGAACTAGGTTAACAATTTCCTGTGTCACTTGCATTACTGTTCTTTATCTTTTATCCTATTTATATTGTTCAGATATTAGTGTCGTGACATTATCTTCGACATCTTATATCTGATACCAGAATTTCCATTGGTATCAGAGCAGGCATCCTGCTCTGGTTCTGGGTGAGATCTAGGGACGTTACTTTCTGGTACTATGGATAGAGACGGAGGATCTGTTCACAGACCACCTATTCTAGATGGATCTAAATATGACTACTGGAAACCTCGAATGGTAGCCTTCCTGAAATATTTGGATAATAAGGCTTGGAAGGTTGTTTTAACAGGCTAGGAACATCCAATTGTTACTAAGGAAGGAGAATTTACAACTGATAAGAAGGTTGAGGAACAATGGACCAAGGAGGGGGAGGATCTTGCCCTTGGGAACTCTAAAGCATTGAATGTTATATTCAATGGGGTTGATAAGAACATCTTCAGATTGGTGAACAATTGTGAGGTGGCTAAAGATGCTTGGAATATTCTCAAAACCACTCATGAAGGCACCTCTAGAATTAAGATGTTTAGACTGCATCTGCTCACTACCAAGTTTGGAAATTTGAGGATGAAAGAACATGACAATATTCATGAATTTCATATGAATATCCTTGAAATTACTAATGCCTCAGAAGCCCTGGGTGAGAAGATGTCAGATGAAAAACTAGTGAGGATAATACTCAGGTCACTTCCTAAGAGATTTGCCATGAAAGTGACAGCCATAGAAGAGTCTTAAGATATTTCCAATATAAGAATGGATGAGCTAATTGGATCCCTCCAAACATTTTAGTTGGGAATGTGTGATGGATCTGAGAAGAAAGTCAAAAGCATAGCCTTCATATCAAACACTGAAGAGAAAGAGGAAGAAAGTGGTCAAGATACTGATGAAGATCTGGAAAATGATGTAGCATTACTGGGAAGACAGTTTAACAAAATTCTGAAAAAGAAAGATGAAAGGTCTAAGTCTAATGTTAAGAACATCTCATCTGACATCAGTAGGTCCAATAATGTTGGAAGAAGAACAAGATCTGATGAAAAGTCCAAAGAAGGAACAGGAGTTCAGTGCCATGAATGTGATGTGTATGTACACATTAGAGCTGAATGTGGGACCTACCTCAAGAAACAGAAGAAAAGTCTTGCTGCTACTTGGTCTGATGAAAATGAAACAGAAGAGTCTGCAAATCTTGTGACTTCCTTGACTGGAAGATGGGGTTCAAATAAAGACTCAAGTGATGATGAAGTAACCTTTGATAAGTTAGCCACTACCTACAGAAAGTTGTGTCACAGAAGTGAATAAGTGTGTCAACAAATGGAAAGTCAGAAGAAAGTGATAACACAACTGGAGAATGAGAAGGCGGAACACTTGGAAACCATCTCTAAGTTGAAGACTGAAGCAATGTTCTTGAACTCCAAACTGGATGAGATGACAAAGTATGTCAAAATGCTAAACAATTGATCTGACACCTTAGACAAAATTCTCCAGACTGGAAAAATGGAAGGAGACAAGTCTGGCCTTGGGTTCAATGAATCTAAACCTGAGTGTAGTCACACTGGTAGCAAACCAAAGATGTCACATCATGGGTTGCAACATCATAAGGGAAGACATCATAAAGGAAGACACCAAATATGGAGATGTCACTACTGTGGAAAATTTGGTCACATAAAACCATTCTGCTTTAAGTTGTATGGCTATCCTAGTCTTTCTCATCATCAACCTAGACCCAAACATCACATCACTATCAACAAAAAAACAATGGCTTCCTAGGACTGGTGTTACTAACCTGATAGCTCACACTTCCTTCAGAGTTTCAGCCAAAGAAGATTGGTATTTTGACAGTGGATGCTCCAGACACATGACTGGAAATAAAAACCTGCTAACTGACCTTCATCCTCATGCCACCAGCTATGTAACCTTTGGTGATGGAGAAAATGGTGAAATCAAGGGGATTGGAAAGCTAAACTTCCATGGAGTCCCTAACCTTGACAATGTTCTACTTGTTAAAGGACTAACTGCAAACCTAATAAGCATCAGTCAACTATGTGACCAAGGTCTAACGGTAAACTTCACAAAAACTGAATGTCTGATTACTAATAAAGAAAATGAAGTGATCATGAAAGGAGTCAGGTCTAAGGACAACTTCTATATGGGGAGTGTCAGATTGGAAAACAGACAAAGATGTCACATCAGAAGCTCAGACATGACACCACTTCCAGAGTGCGGGAACTTGTCCACATGGACTTGATGGGACCTATGCAGGTGAAAAGTCTTGGTGGGAAAAATTATGCTTATGTGGTGGTGGATGACTTCTCCAGATACACCTGGGTCAATTTTATAAGGGAAAAATTTGATGTATTTGAAGTTTTCAAAGATCTTTGTCTAAGACTTCAAAGAGAAAAAGAAAGTCAGGTTATCAGAATCAGAAGTGATCATGGGAAAGAATTTGAGAACAACAAATTTTCTGGATTTTGCGCATCTGAAGGAATTAGTCATGAGTTCTCATCTTCTATTATCCCTCAGCAAAATGGTGTGGTAGAAAGGAATAATAGATCTCTCCAAGAATCTGCCAGAGTTATGATTCATGCTAAGAAATTGCCCTACCACTTCTGGGTTGAAGCTATGAATATAGCCTGCTGTATTCACAACAGAGTAACCTTGAAGAAAGGGACTCCTACTACTTTATATGAAGTCTGGAAAGGAAGAAGACCTACAGTCAAATACTTCCATGTGTTTGGTAGTAAATGTTATATCTTAACTGATCGTGAACAAAGAAGGAAGATGGATCCCAAGAGTAATGAAGGAATATTTCTGGGCTACTCAACAAATAGCAGAGCTTTCAGAGTCTTTAATTCCAGAACAAAAGTAATGATGGAATCTATCAATGTTGTGATTGATGATCAACAGACTGATGTCACAGACGATGTTGAGACGTCCCTAAATGACCCCCTAGCTGATTTTCCAGACAAAAGTAATGAGAATGAACTCACTCAAGTTAAATCGGAAGCTGACAAAATTAATAAAGGACCCTCTATCAAAATTCAGAAGGATCATCCTAAAGATCTCATTATAGGAGACCCAAATAAAGGGGTCACAACTAGATCAAGGGAAGTCATCTCACATGGCTGTTTTGTGTCCAAGATTGAGCCTAGGAATGTCAAGGAAGCCTTGATTGATGAATTCTGGATCAATGCCATGTAGGAAGAGTTAGGCCAATTCAAGATAAATGAAGTATGGGAACTGGTTCCAAGACCTGAAGGAATAAATGGCATTGGAACAAAGTGGGTTTATAAGAATAAATCTGATGAACAAGGGGTGGCTACTAAAAATAAAGCAAGATTGGTAGCACAAGGATACACTCAATTTGAAGGAATTGACTTTGATGAAACATTTGCCCCTGTAGCTCGCCTTGAGTCCATTAGACTATTGCTTGGAGTGGCATGTATTCTGAACTTTAAACTGTTCCAAATGGATGTAAAAAGTGCCTTCTTGAATGGTTACTTAAATGAGGAAGTGTATGTTGAATAACCTAAAGGGTTTACAGATCCAAATCTTCCAAAGCATGTGTATAAGCTCAGGAAATCCCCTTATGGTTTGAAACAAGCTCCTAGGGTTTGGTATGATAGACTCACAGTGTTTCTCATTAACAATGGATATAGGAAGGGAGGCATTGACAAGGCCTTATTTGTTAAGAATGAAGGAGGAAAACTCATGGTGGCTCAAATATATGTGGATGATATTGTGTTTGGTGGGATGTCAGATCAAATGGTCGAACATTTTGTCAAACAAATGCAATCTGAATTTGAAATGAGCCTTGTTGGAGAGCTGACCTATTTTTTTGGGCTACAAGTCAAGCAGATTGAAGATTCTATCTTTCCATCTCAAAGCAAATATGCCAAAAAAATTGTTAAGAAGTTTGGCATGGAGAATGCAAGTCATAAAAGGGAACATGCTCCTACACACCTGAAAGTCTCCAAAGATGAAAATGGTGTTAGTGTAGATCAAAGACTCTACAAAAGCATGATATGATGTCTGCTATATCTCACAACATGCATACCTGACATTGCTTTTGTTGTAGGTGTTTATGCTAGATATCAAGTTGAACCAAAAGTCAGTCACATAAACCAAGTGAAAAGGATACTGAAATATGTCAGTGGCACCAGTGACTATGGGATGTTGTACAATCATGGATTTGGATCTATGCTGACTGGATACTGTGATGTTGATTGGGCTGGTAGTGCTGATGATAGGAAAAGCACATCAGGAGGATGTTTCTTCATGGGGAACAACTTAATATCATGGTTTAGTAACAAACAAAATTGTGTGTCTCTGTCCACTGCTGAAGCTGAATATATAGTAGCTGGAAATAGTTGTTCTCAACTGGTTTGGATGAAACAGCTGCTGACTGAATACAATGTCACGCAAGATGTCATGACATTGTACTGTGACAACCTGAGTGCTATAAATATTTCTAAGAATCCTATTCATCACAACAGGACAAAACATATTTATATTCGTCATCATTTTATAAGAGAACTTGTGGAAAAGAAAGTCATAGCCCTGAAGCATGTTACTACTGAAATGCAATTAGCTGATATATTTATAAAGGCTTTGGATGCTAATCAATTTGAATGTCTAAGAGGGAAATTAGGGATTTGTATCTATGAAAATTTATAGCAATTAATTTGGAGTGAAAAAGGTAATAAAAATATTGTCTGCCCACTTAAAAGAAAGTGCCCCATTTATGGTAAATCATCACCTAGTATTGGAACTTCCATCTATAGCATTTTCACACGCAACCTCTACTAAAAAATTTCCACCTTCCTTCAACTTCATCAACTTTCTCTGCTAGGGCAACAGAAACCTTTCTACAAGAACAACAAGATGTCATAATATCCTTCACCATCTGGTTCTAAAACTACCAAACCCGCGCACAAAGTTAGAACACCCTATACGGACTTTCTTAATGAAGACATTTTGGACGTGATTCCCCTATCTGTCATTCCAGGCGACGCTCCTGTTTCATCCTCCACTGCATGCCTTACTCAAGGTAATAGTTCCAATATCCCCTCCAGCTCTAGTTATACTCCTAGTTCTAAGGACGACATGCATCACACTGATCGTGTCATTAGAAATCTTGTCACGGGGATCCTCAATGAAGGACACTCTATAAAGGGAGTTTCTACTCCTCTGTCAAGAAGGGACCCCTCTCCTGAGGTTGGACCTCAAAATGAGAAGGAGGATGATTCCTCTAGGTATGAAAAAGATATTGTTGCTGAAGGGTTATGCTCGTTAGGGCAAACTCTGTCTAGTAAGAAATTTGTAGCATCACCTACTCCCAATGCTTCTCAATCTAAGAAGCATGACTCTGCTAAGAAGGTGATTGACCTATAAGTTGAGAGTTCGGATGATAAAGATGATAGCTTGCTTCATCACTTGAAGCCTAGTGTGGCTAAGAGGATGAAAACTAAAAAGGGCAGGTCTGTGGCTGAGATGATGACAGCCAAAACTTCGAAGAAGGCTATTGGTGTAGGCCCCTCAAAGTCTTGGAGCAAGGCTGAGGTGAAGAAGAGGAAAGTGAGAGACAGTTCTGACTCAGATGAAGATGTCCCTGACTTCTCCCTGGTGAAGAGGACAACTGTTAGGAAATCCCCTATAAAAGTTGTTGATGTACACTTGGATAATATTTCCTTCCATCTTGAAGATGGAGCAGCAAAATGGAAGTTTATAATCCAAAGAAGAGTGGCTGTGGAAAGAGAACTGGGCAAGGATGATGTGGAGGTTAAAGAGGTCATGGCCTGATTAAATATGTTGGATTAATGAAAATTGTTACTGGGTTATCTCAATGTTTTGAAGGTCTGGTTAAAGAATTTGTGGTGAACATCCCTGAGGACATTGCTGATAAAAACAGCAGAGTTTTATAAGGTGTTTGTAAGAGGGAAGTGTGTCCATTTTTCTCCAACTGTGATTAATAAGTTTCTAGGAAGAGGAACAGAAGGTGCATGTGAACTAGAAGCCACAAACAATGAGGTCTGTAGGGAAATAAATTCTAAACAGGTTAAGGAGTGGCCTAGCAAGAAGCATCTCCCTGCTGGAAAGCTAACTGTGAAATATGCTATCTTGCACAAGATAGGGTCAGCAAATTAGGTACCAACCAATCACATATCTACAATCTCAAATGCTCTTGGAAGGTTCATATTAGTTTTTGGAACCAAGATGGAGTTTGATTATGTTAGGTTCATGTTTGAATAAATTGTCAAACATGCTTTTACAAATCAGTAAAGCTACCCATAGCTTTTCCCTCAATAATTTGTTGGATCATCCTGAGCCAGCAACCTGCAATCCCGAGCACAAATGATCTTCCTAGTAGAAGGAAACCCCATCTATCAGTTCATTACAATTGTTTGAAGGTAGTCATGTCAATGACATTATCATGACATCTCCTGTGAAAAAGCCAACCTCTCAGGGTGGTCTGATTGCTGAATTGAAAGAAACTTGTAAGGAATTGAAGACTGGGATAAGGGTAGCTAAAACCAAGAAAGAAGCTTTGGAGGTTTTGATTGATAGCTTGGAGCAAGCCGATAGAGATAACATTGGATAGTCCAAGGAAATAAAAGCCTAAACCTCTAGTGAGAGGTCTGAATCTCAAGATGAATCAAGTAGCAGTTCTGGTTCTGATGCTCATGAAGATGCAAGCTCCTCTGACTAGTTTTGTTGCAGTTGTCCTCCACTGTTTTGATGATGTGCTATTCTGGATGTTCTGGATGTTTTTTTTGGCAGTCATGTTTTGATGCCTTGATGTATTTTTTGGGTTCTTTTTTATTTCTATGGATTTTTATCTCAGCTTGTTAAGCTGTGTATGTTTGTGGTTCTGTAACACCTGACAATATGTTTTGACATTTTGTGTGACATTCTGTTTGACTAATAGACATTTATTTTGTCTCATTGGTCTCTTTGGTCTCTTTTGGCTAAAAAGGGGGAGAGGTAGCTAAAGGAACTGTAGCTAAAGTAGTTATACAATAAACAAATGACAGATGATATTGAAGATGATGTGTATTGGAGATAATCTGTTTAGTACAGGAGATGTTGAATGTGATGTCAGATAGGGAAGTGTATGTGACAGGTGATGTTGAAGGTGATGTCTGTGTTGAGCAGACTAAGGGGGAGAAGGAGCACAAGCGCATGTGTGTTTAATATGTGTTTACTAGTTGCTATTTTAGCTAGTAAATGTCGGTTTTATTACTTCTGCTGCTAAATTGCTGATGTATTTTTTACTATTGTGAACAAATGGTCTGATGTATGTTTTAGCCAAAATTTGCCAAAGGGGGAGTTTGTTGGTTCTATGTGTTGGCAGCAATTTTGGTAAAACCTAGAGTGTTCACAAGTTGTCACAAGTGTTGTCTTGACATAAGATAACATGTTCCTGCAGGGTGTGTAATATGTGAATATGTAGGATTTTACTGAGATGTCAGACCCGATCTCATGACATCTGTATACAGAACATTCAGTCTGAATGTTATGTATTGTGTGATTGCATTTTTTATCCTAATCTATGTGTGATTGATGAAATGATTGAACGCGCCATTCAATCAGTAATTACAACCAGATTGACTTATTTTCCAACGAGATATAATCAGTTGTCATGAGAAGATAGGAATGGAAAATAGTTTTAGGGTTTTGTGATGTCCATGCCCAGCCGAACACATCTATATAAAGGACGTGGAAAACCTGGTTTTAAACACAAGAAATAACGAACGAAATATTGAGAGAGAGTAAGGGTTTCAGTCTTGTGTCGTGTGTATTGTGAGCCATTCATTCATCCATAGATGATTGAATTGGACTGACTTTTGAGTTGTAATTTTTCCATTCTAAGCTTTGAAGCATGAGTGTGTGTTTACTTGGTTGAAGCTTTTAAGTAAGATCAAGTATGTGTTCTTGAATAATGTCTTCTTTTCATTGTAATACTTGTTTTACATCACTGCTGTGACTGAGGGGGAGTGAGTAGGATCTCATATCTAAGAGTTCTTAGGTAGAAGTCACACGGGTAGAGATTAGGTGAAAAGGCTGTAACTTGAAGTTGTTTACTGAGAGACTTTGAACTAATTCTATTTAGTGGATTTCCTTCCTGGCTTGGTAGCCCCCAGACGTAGGTGAGTTTGCACCAATCTGGGTTAACAATTGCCTGTGTCACTTGTATTACTTTTCTTTATCTTTTATCATGCTTATATTGTTCAGATATTAGTGTCGTGACATTATCTTCGACATCTCATATATGATACCAGAATTTCACCATCTAATGGCTCTATATCGTGCCACATCATTGCCGGAGCAAAGCGTCGGTCGTCTTCTCAGACTACCTTGGCCGGACTGGTCCATTCATCACCATATCATAAATGAAAAAGGAGGACATGATCTTAAAGAAAAAATGGCTTAGAGCATGAATCTGACCTCAATTTTAACTAACTCCACATATATAGAAAGATATGAGTTGAATTTTGAGGTGTGTCAACTGAATTGCTTCGATTTGACCTCTAAGAAACTCAATCTTCTTGCCTACATTGGTAGGACTTCAGACAACTAAAGATCCAAGAGAATTGAGTGGAATTGAGAAAGAATCAAATAGATGAAATTTTCTGGAAAATACCTTCAATGTAGGTTTGGATTCACTTGTTCTTGCTTTGGCTCATGCTTGATCTTACTCAGGATGCTTGTAGAAGTAGATTAGAATGCACAAAAGGTCTTGGATCCCTGGAGTTTTGAATATCAAAACAGTGAGATTCAAACTCAATTTGCATAGGAAATTCTCAAGATTATCCTCTCAAATGGAAGGGTTTGGTGTTTGGGATCAAAGCTGGCGCCAAGGGGTCCTTAATTCTGAGCATATGGAGCTCTATATATAGCTAAATCATGTGATATTTGCACCTTACTTTTGAGTTTCCAAAATTGGGAATGAGTGATGCATGTGTGCATGGCCATGTACAGGCCTATGAGATCATTCCTTTAGGCCCATAATTGAGTATGAGTCAGTCTGAAATCAACTTGGAATGCAAGGCAAATGTACATGGAAGCTTGAAGTTTGATCTTTGCCAAATGATGATGCAATGTTGAAGCCATCCGTATCCCATGCAAACCTTATCCAAAATGGATGAATTTAGACTTTTTGGAAAGGCAGGGTAAAGAGGAATAACTTTCATGTTCAACATTTTTTCATTTGGAGCTTGTATCGTGGAGAATTTTTAGGTGGAAGTTTGGAAATTTCAACATGTTGAAAACTTTTCGAAGTGTCAAGCCATATATCTCAATATTCTACCTTGCTTAACTTTTTATGCGAGCTTCAAATGAGAAGAGTTTCTTCATTAAAGTTGTAGCTATTTTAAAGACCTTCAAAGTGGTCACCAATTTCATGTAATTTGGATTTGAAATGATATGGTTATTCATTTTTGAAGTTGGGAAAAATCACTTGCTTAATGGTATAGGTCAAAAGTGACCTATAATGTAACCTCATATCACATGCTCAAAAAACTTGAATTAGCTCTCACTCCAAACATAAAAGTTGAAGTAGACACCTTTAATTTGATTTTTCAACTTGGGAATGTTTCATCTCATAAAACTTGAGCAAGTTATGGCCTTGGGAAGTAGACTTTCAAATTAGGGTTTAGACAAAATAACCTATAATGTTTCAACATAGAAAATGACTTTCCAAGCAAAACTAGCTCTAGGTCTCAACATGAAAGTTGTTTGGAATGTCATGTAGAGTAACCTTTATCTTGGAAGCATTTTCATATGGTGAAAATTGTAGGAGATAAGGTCTAGGGAGATCCATTTTTTATCAGATGAATTTATCTGGCCAACCACCATAACCAACTTGCTAACCTTCAATTCTTTGGACTTTCTTGGCTCATGGTAGATCATATATGCATAAGATGATGAATTTTGAAGGACCCCTTAAGAAATTTGATCAATTGGTGAGATAGCTTGTTGGAGAAGTTACTCAAGATACCTAGTCAAACTAGGGTTTCCAAGGCAAATCACCCTCAAACTTTTGAAGAAAACATGATCAATATAACAAGTAGAGGTCAAAGGGACTCATATATGATGATCATAACCATTATTGGATCAATTTATGGTTGTGCTCTTTAATATGAGGGTCTCAAACCCTAGATATGAACTTGATGAATCAATGGTGATCATGCCCTACCTACAAAAGAGTTAGGATAATGCAAAGACATATTTTTGGATTTTGGTTAGTAAAATGATAATATACAAGTATGATACAATCACATGGTGCTTGGTGATCTCTCCCAAAACAAACCCAATGAAAGAGGGACAAGGAGGATGCCAAGGTATGATCCCAATGCTAATGCTTATGATGAAATTGCGTGAGGGATCTTATGGTCAAAATTGGGGTCTTACAGTAACATACTCTCAAAGGGACCAAGAATATATATCTAGGTAGTAACTAGAAAGAAACAGTCAAACAAAGACTCAATCCAATGAGGACATAACTCAAGGGGAGGAAACTGAAATAATGATCATCCACAAGGAAACAACTCAGTGGGGAATGAGAAAGGTTAAATTCTTTCTGCTTAAGGGGATGACAGTCTACAATTGAAGGAGGACAGACGCACCAAACATGCCTGGGGAAATGATATCACCGAAGTAAAGGATCGGAATAAAGGAGTCGAATGCAATAAAAATGCATAATGAAATATCTGATGTATGAATATGTATGTATATGATTAATGACTATGCTGACAAAACAACACAAAGGATACAAATATCATGGATTTGAATCATCGCTGTAACACTCGGTTAATCTCAACAGGATGGAAAGACCAACTGGAGAAAATGCAGGGGATGGACATAAGTCATCTAGCTCTGAATAACTCAACACTAGCTGGGGAGAGAGAGGAATGATCTGCTGAGGATTTAAATTGTCAAAGCTACGGGGAATTTTAGGGCAACACCATATAAAATGGGAGACAACCTTCAAAGGGACCAAATGAAACACTGTTTAGAACCAAACATTGTCGGGAACAAGGAATCTTCGATATTTGAAGATGAACTCTGCCGAAGAAATAAGAGATAAAACTCTATTCGGGGATCTAAGCCAATTGCTGGGGATGTGACCCTACAACTCTGTAGATGTTTGATTGGCTGCATTTTGTGTTAAAACACTAACTGGCCTCTAATGTCTTGACTGATGGCATGACATGCTTTGTAGATGTTTGATTGGCTGCATGTTGTGTTAAAACACTAACTGTACACTGATGTCTTGACTGATGTCATGACATACTTGAGTGGTATGCTGCAGGTTTAGCTAATACAGGATTTACTGAATGTCAACCTGGATGTTATGACATTCATCCATGACACCAGATACTGAACTATAGAATAATTGGTTTTTCTGTTATAGCTCAGTATTAAGTTCAGTCTATTTTTCAGGAGAGTAGCAGACCTGGCACATAGCCTACTCTCTGAATGTCAAACTCAATGTTATGACATTCATCATTGATAGCATGTACTGAAGAATAGGCAGGTTGGTTTTTCTGCTACAGTTCAGTATTTATACCAGTATGTTTTTCAAGAGGATAACAGACCTGGCATATAGCCTATTGTCTAAATGTCAAACTGGATGTTATGACATTTATCTCTAACAGCCGATACTGAAGTATAGACTGGTTGGTCTTTTACAGTTCAGCATTTAGTACAGTCTGTTTTCAGGAATATAACAGGCCTAGCATATGGTCTATGTTCTGGACGTCAAACTGAATGTTATGACATTCATTCCTGAGAGCATATGCTAAAGTGTAGGATGGTTAGTTTTTCTGTTTTAGTATTTTTCTCAGGCTATTTTTCAGGAATCTAACAGCTGAGCTAAAATCTAGGAAGCTATCAACTGATCTACAATTAATGAACCTAACAAATAGCCTATTTGTTAGCACCCTAATATGTGGAAATTAGGTTAACTTGCTTAACCTTATTTTTAGGAAATACAAGTACAAGGCTCAAGTGCTGCAATATAAAAGTATGGCAATCCTACCTTCAACAACTCAGGGGTTTTTAGCGTGAAACATTCATTATTCCAGTATTCTTCACTGCTGTAGTTTTATGTGTGTCTTGTATTAGGTGTAACTTGTGAGCCAAGCAATTATCACCTAGATGATTGCATTGGACTAGGGTGTTCATTGAGTTGTAAGTGTTGTGTCACTCTAAGCTTTTAAGTGTGAGTGTTGTGTATCTTGATTAAAGCTGTTAAGCACAATCAAGAGTTGTTTGCAGTATTACTTCACCATTGTCTTTAAACTTAATTAAAGGTTGTAATCATTGAGGTGATTGAGGGGGAGTGAGTAGGAACTCTGGTCTTAGTTTAAGATTGAAATTGCATTGGGTAGGTATTAAGTGATAGGATTAAACAGGTGGTTTAAGGCCTGAATTAATACTGCTAATAGTGGATTTCCTCCCTGGCTTGGTAGCCCCCAGACGTAGGTGTGTGTGACACCGAACTGGGTAAATAATTCCTTGTGTTATTTATTGTCCTTTTCATTTACGTTATGCATAATTCTTGTTTGTGCAGAATTGGATGTCATAACATCCAGTGTGACATCGAAAGTTTGTTAACTAGAATTTCAATTGGCATCAGAGCAGGCACCATGCCTGTTAATTTCTGGGTGAGATCTAGGGACGTTACTTTCTAGTACCATGGACAAGGATGTAGGATATTCAAATAGACCACCCATGCTGGATGGTTCTAACTATGATGACTGGAAACCTCGTATGATAGCCTTCTTGGGGTCTCTAGATAGCAAGGTTTGGAGAGCTGTCAACAAAGGATGGGAACATCCAACGAAGACAGGTAAAGATGGAATCATTCTGCAAATTCCTGAAGAAGAGTGGGACAAGGAGCAAGAGGCACTAGCCCTTGGAAACTCTAAGGCCTTGAATGCACTGTTCAATGGAATAAATAAGAACATTTTCAGACTGGTGCATCACTGTGAGCTGGCTAAAGAAGTTTGGGATACTCTAATGATAACTCATGAAGGTACCTCCAAGGTGAGGATGTCTAAACTTCAGATGCTGACCACCAAGTTTAAAAATCAGAGGATGAAAGAGGATGAGACTATTCATGACTTCCACATGAATATTGTTGAAGTTGCCAACACTTCTGGTGGCTTAGGAGAGAAAATGGCTGAAGAAAAACTTGTAATAAAGATTCTCAGTTCATTGCCAAAGAGATTTTCCATGAAGGTCACTGCTATAGAAGAGGCTCAAGACATCTACAATATGAAGGTTGATGAGCTTATTGGTTCTCTCCAAACCTTTGAAATGGGCTTATGTGAGGATTTTGAAAAGAAGAACAAAAGCATAGCTTTTGTATCAAATACTGAAGAGGATTCAGAAGAAGGAAATATTGGAGGTAATGAAAGCATTTCAGAAGCTATAGCCATGCTTGGAAGACAGTTCAACAAGTTCATAAAAAAGGTTGATCAACAGGGCAAACCTAATGTCAAGAACTCCTCATCTGACATCAGTAGAAGATCAAAATATGAAGAAAAGGTCACCCAAGGCAAGGGAATCCAGTGCCATGGATGTGAAGGTTTTGGTCACATTAGAGCTGAATGCCCTACCTTCCTCAAGATGCAAAAGAAGGGGCTATCTGTCACCTAGTCTGAAGGAGATTCTGAGAGTGAATCTGAAGGAGAATCTGCTAAACATGTCACTGCACTAACCAGTATCTGTGCCTCTGATGATGACTCAAGTGGAGATGAACTTACCTTTGATGAACTTGCTTCTTCATATAAAGAGCTATGTGTCAAAAGTGCAGAAGTGTGTATCCAAGGAGAAAAGCAGAAGAAACTCATCAAGGAGCTGGAAGCTGAGAAACAGAAGCATCTGACAGTCATAGATGGTCTAAATGGTAAGATATCATTGCTGACATCTAAGCTAGAACAAATGACAAAATCCATCAGAATGATGAATAAAGGAATTGACACCTTGGAAGAGATTCTAAAGGTGGGACAGAAGTCGGGAACCATGTCTGGTTTAGGCTTTGCTAAGAAATCCTCAACTGAACTCAAAAGCTCAAAGGCTGAAGTTCAGAAACTCAAGCAGAAGTCACAACCAATGTCACAACATCAGGGAACCAGGTGGAGTAACCATCAGAAGAAGAAATTTCATAGATGGAGATGTCACTTCTGTGGTAGATTTGGTCACATAAAACCCTTTTGCTACAGGTTGCATGGTTATCCTAACCAGACCCCTCAAGTCAGACCTAAGCAGAAGGCATCTAAGCATAATGCCCCCATTAAGAAACAACAATGGGTTGCTAACCAGACACCTCATATCATACCTAAGCAGAAGGCATCTAAGCATAATTCCCCCATTAAGAAACAACAATGGGTTGCTAGACTAGCTCACACGTCTCTAAGGGCATCTACCAGACAAGACTGGTATTTTGATAGTGGCTGCTCAAGACATATGACTGGGATGAGTAACTTATTGGTGGATATACAACCTCATACTACCAGGTATGTGACATTTGGTGATGGAGCTAAAGGAGAAATCAAAGGTGTTGGTAAGATGGATTGTCCTGGAGTTCCAAAACTGAGTAATGTGATGTTAGTAAAAGGACTAACTGCTAATCTCATCAGCATAAGCCAACTATGTTATTAAGGCTTCAATGTACAGTTCACTAAGGAAGGATGTGTGGTGATGAATGGTTGCAATCAGGAAGTTATGAGAGGAGCCAGATCCAAAGATAACTGTTATCTGTGGGAATCTAAAGTCTCAAACTACTCCTCAAAGTGCCCCTTAGCCAAGGAAGAGCAGGAAGTGAAGATGTGGCATGGAAGACTTGGACAACTGCATTTAAGAGGAATGAACAAGATCATATCCAAGGAAGCAGTTATAGGAATCCCAAATTTGCTTATGGATGAAAGAAAAGGCTGTGGAAAATGTCAGGTGGGCAAGCTAACGAAGATGTCATATCCCAAGATGGGACATTCAAAATCTGCCAAACTTCTGGAACTGGTGCCCATGCACTTAATGGTACCTATGCAGATTGAAAGCCATGAGGTGTCCTCACCTATTAGTCCTCATCAAAATGGTGTAGTAGCAAGGGAAAAACATAATTGTGTATCATTGTCCACTGCAGAAGCTAAGTACCTAGCATCTGGTAGCAGGCGTTCCTCACTGGTATGGATGAACCAGATGCAGACTGAGTACAATGTCACTCAGAATGTCATGACATTGGATGCTACTCAGTTTGACAAAGTTAGGGGCAAAGTGGGAATGTGTTATTTTGAGAAATTATAGAAACTAATGATGTTAGTTATTTACTGTTTAATAAGTCAACTTATTAAACATTTGATAATTCACTCTGATTGGTCAACAAATAATAGATACTGCTTGTGCAACAAGCGTTACCTCTTCCATCGTTTCAACTTTCAGTCTTGCAAACATTCTCTCAAAGAAACTTTTCATTTCTCCTCTGAGATATTCATCATGTCGCACCAATCCGACTCATCTTCCTACACGACCATGTTTGATCCCACCAGCTCTGAATCTTGCAACCCTAATAGGGAAGATCCTGTGGCTGACGCTGCAAATACTTCTCATGCAAGAAGACCTAAAGAAACGGTCTCCGGCTTCTCCTCAGCAATCGCACTTGATGAAAAAACCAGGGAAGGCTCCAGGTATGTGCACAATGCCATTGCAACTATGGTGACTGGAATACTATCTGGTAATCATAAGGTTCTTGGGGTCTCCGTTCCCTTAAACACTATTATACTTGATAATGGTGCATGTCAAGAAAATACAGTTATCTTAGGAAAGAATGTATCTGATGATGCTGAGCAAATTGATGCTCACGAGGGGTCAAATATTTACAAACACTTAGACAACGTGGGTGGTGAGGAAGTCCGTGTCACTCATGATGTCAGTGACAACCCTAACTGTGAAGCTGAAACCGTAGACCTAGAGGAGTTTTTTGATAATGAGTTGTTGACCTCAGTTGTCCCTAGCATAGCCAAAAGGGTTAGGACTATGAGAGAAAAGAAAACAGTGGTGCAGAGGTCCCCAAAAAGGAAGATTGATGTGTTAACTTCTCCCAATCCAAAGGTGACAGAGAGTTCCCTCAAGAGGAAAGGGCATGGTCCAACAAAATCTTGGAGTAAAGAGGTGCCCAAGAAAATGAAGACCAAGTCTGTTGTTGTGGAGTCTGACTCAGGTGTCCCTGAGGTACCAATTGACAACATATCATTCCATTTTTCTTCTAGTGTGAACAGATGGAAGTATGTTTATCACAAAAGGCTGGCTTTGGAAAGGGAACTGGCTCAGGATGTCCTGGAATGTAAGGAGATTGTAGACCTTATTCAAGAGGCAGGGTTAATGAAAACTGTGACTCAACTCTCAAAGTGCTATGAGATTTTAGTAAAGGAGTTTATTGTCAATGTGTCTGAGGAATGTGCTGATGGAAAGTCTAGGGAATTCAGAAAAGTATATGTGCAAGGCAAGAGTGTGAACTTCTCTCCCTCAGTAATCAACATGTATTGGGAAGACCTGATGTAGCTCAACCTGGACTTGAGGTGACTGATAACAAAATATGTCAAGTCATCACTGCTAATCAAGTCAGGAAGTGGCCTCTAAAAGTTAAGTTGGTGGCCAACAAACTCAGTGTAAAGTATGCTATGCTGCACAAAACTGGAGCTGCCAACTGGGTGCCCACCAATCACAAATCTAAAGTGGCTGTGATGCTTGGAAAGTTCATATATGTTGTTGGAACCAAAGCCAAGTTTGACTATGGAACCTACATTTTTGATCAAACCATGAAACATGCAGGAAGCTTCAATGTAAATGGGCTTATAGCCTTTCCTTCCCTCATATGTGGTATTGTGTTGAATCAATTTCTAAACAGATTAACAGAAAATGATTTTGTGAAAAGAAGAGAGAGTCCTTTGGCCTTCAATCATATATTGTTCCTAGGGAAGCATGTTCCTGACATTGCCATGGCAACAGGAGAGACAACAAGTGTGTGCAATCAACCAGGTAAAGCTGTTGTCATTGCAATACTCAAAGAAACGTGCAAGGAGTTAGAGGCAACGAAGCTCACTTTGGAAAACTTGATTATGAAATTGGAGATGACTGAAGATGATGTACTTGGTGAAGCTGCTGATGCTGTAGAAGGAGATGCAAGACAAAGTACAGAGGATGAAGAGGATGCCAGTCCTGATGATGGCACTGAGGATGATGCTGACTCTGAGTCAGATGAATAAATCATTTCCCGTGTTTCTGAAAAATTATCTGTAATTTTATGTTGTTTTGGTCTGTAATTTTAAGTGTTGATTTGGCAACATTTTTGACAAAAAGGGGGAGTAACACATATGCCCCAGTGTAAGACCCCAATTTTGTCCCTAAGATCCCTCATGGCATCATATCATAACATTGCATTGCCTCAAGGATCATTGGACACCTTGCTGCCTTCCCTATGGGTGGGTTATCTTTTGAGAGTGGTTCTTGATCACCAAGCATTCCTTGCATTGTATGTCATTGCTTTTCTTTTCATCACTAACCAAAAAGTACAAAAATATGTCATCTAACCTTTGTCTTGCAGATGAAGCAATAACAGGTCAAGGCAATTAAAGGCATTCATTGAGCAATAGATGGTGGTTATTCTTGAGATTTGGACCCCACAATCATTCCCAAGAGTTCATATGAGCTATCATCTTATTTTGAAGCAAAATCCCAAGTGGTAGAGGCTTGAATTTCTTCAGAATAGTTCCCAGTCAACTGAAGGCCTAGAAAGTCAACTGCAAAGTCAACTGTGGATTTGGAGGTGGGAAGTGACTAGAAATACTTCATTCATGTTCAAACAAGTCTCATTTGACATTTCAAACACTCACATTGAAGAATTTGAGGTCCAGTCAAAACTTTCCAAAAAAAGCAAGTGACCTATAATTTGAACTTTCCAAAAATGGAAAGGTTTTAGACCAACTTCAAATTAATATTACATCATCAAGAAAGCTTCAAATGAAGTTTCGTTGAACATGAAAGTTGTAGATCTTTCTCTCCCATTTCCAAAAAGTCCAAGATCTTGAATTTCTAATGTGTGGTTGAGGAGATATGATCAAATCATGGAAAAGTGTGCTTGGAAATTCAAATGGGCATAACTTGTGAACCAAAGCTCCAAAATGAGTGGTTCTTTTTGCAATATTCTCCTTTTGACCTCTAATTTCCAAATCATGCATCACATTACATGAATTGTCATCACATGATCACTTGTTAATCCATTGGCTTTTTGGAGGGAAATCCCAAAATTCTAAATTGGTCAATTGTTTGAACTTTTTGCCATTGCCATTGGTTCCAAAAATTGATTTTAAGTGAAAATGGATGAAATTCGTGCACTGTTCACACATGCATTCCATGCATAGAGGTGAAAAACCAATTTGTGCATACACTCCAAAACATGATTAATCTCATTAGCATTTGGTTTAAGCTTGATTACAGAATGATTAGCATGAGGTATTTAAGCATAAGCATAACTGTTTTCAAAAAATGAACATTCATTTTTCAGATCTAGATCCAAATTCTCCAAACTTTCCTCTCAAACATTTTTGCAATTTCTTCAAACAAAAGCATATTCTCTTGGTTGATTCATGTTCCTGAGGTGTTGTTGAGCAAGATTGAACGTGAAATCAAAGGAAACCGCGCCATATTGAAGCATACATGAAGATTGAAGCATCCATGGAATTTTCAAAATCTGTTGGATTCGTGTGCAATTAAGCTTCAATTTCTCCTTCAATCATCTACACAAGCATCATAGAAGAACATTGGAGCTATCACAAGCCTTGAATCAAGCCAAATCCGAATCTGCACTTCAAGAGGTCATAAATCGACTCTCTTAATTTTAAAATCTATTATGATGTTGCTGTAGATCTTGATGTGCTGGTAATTCTGAGCTTTGAATCATGAATTTTGGTGCAATACTGACTGAGTTAGGTTGAATTAAAGTTTCATGAATGATCTTTCCATCGCTCGATTCTCTTTGATTTGTTCGATTCATGCTTAGTTATTGTTTGGTTCACAATCTATGTTGAAAGACCTACATGTTAGTGTGCTTAATTGTGATTTCTGAGAAAATTTTCTGGAATAATGATGAACACCATGCACTGTTCATTCTTCTTCGCGAGGAAGAAGAAGATGTTCATGTTCAGGCCACAGTTTTGATCCTTTGGCCACGCTTTGCCTGCATTTGCATGTGTTAGCTTAGGGTTGATCATGTATTGGTCCACGTATGCGTCCACACAGCACTTCCATTGGCTCACGATTGTTGACCGAGTGCTGACCATGCCACATGTTTAAATGAAACGCCGCGTTTCATACTTGGCGCGCTGAAAGTTCAAATGTGAACTGACTTCGATTCTCAGCGGATGCAATTATTCAAATGCTTCACACTTTATTCCATTTCCCTCCACATTAATCCATGCTATGCTTCACATGTTTTTTAAATTTTTTTCTCATCTTGTAAAATGCATAACTAATTGAAAATTAATCCAAAAAATACCAGGTTTTTTGCATTGTGATCCTTGGTTTGTCTACCTTTTTATCATCATAGTTTCCAAAGTTGTGCTTGGCTGTATTATATTTTGTGCTAGGATGTTTGAGTACATATGCTTGTTTGACCTTGCCTTGCTTATTCCTTCATGAAATGCTCAAAAATGATCCAATGACTTTGAAGTTTTGCATGATGAAACTAGACACATTGCTTGACATTTTGAAGTTAGTTTGGTATTTTTCTCAATTACCATTTCTGTTTTATGATTGTGCTAACTTGGTGTGACAATTTGTGTCACACCTTTTGATGTTCAACTTGTATGATGAGTTTGCCATGCCAAATGATGTCCAATGCTTCTGATTTTTTGTATGTGGATCATGTTAGATGTCTTGAATGTGCATAAACTTTTCCAGATTTATTTGAATCATTTCTGTTTTGATTTGAATTTTTCATTCATGATGATCACATATGAGCCTTGAAATGGCCTTGAACTTCATTTGATCATGAAATGCATTTGGTGATTGATTTTGATGTGAGACCTTTTGGAATGTATCAAGATGTGATTGAAGTTACTTTGTGTTAAATTTCAGCTCCTGTTTTAAAGTTTTTCTCCATCTTTGACCCAAGGCTTTGACCTAGTGGCTTGTGGCTTACATTTGAGCTTTGATTTCAGGTTGAACATCCAAATTCCATAGTTGATGATGCTTCATCATTTGAGTATTGATGTTTGCTTTTGTTTACTAACATTTGTGTGTTTTGTAGGTTGATGTTAACTCCTTTGAGTTTGCCTCATGGCTTACACATTTTTGTATATTGGGTTTGTTTGTTTCTTATTGATTGTTATCTGTTTGCCTGAGTATTGTACTAATTTGTTTAGTTGTTTCCACAGGTACATAAGTTGCTTTATGTTCATTGTGAACTTTGCATTGCTTGGTTGCTTAACTACTTAGGTATAATCTCTAATCTTCATGTAGTCTGGAAGACCTACTGTTATTGGTAGGCACCTGTCTGAAGTCCTCCTTAAGAGGCAATGCTTGTGATTGTTTAATTTTTGTGCCAAGCAGGAAAAGTCCTCTTATAAGGCAAATGGAAAATAAAAGATATGAGTAATCCATCTCCTGCTACTCAGTGAATAATAACCCAAGATCTTATAGAGTCAATCATTTGTGGAGAAGAGTTCCAACTTTCTGAACTCCCACACTTTCCATTGATCAAAGCTCTCCCAGGCCAGGGATAAGAGCCATGAGGCACACCCCTCATCTCCATTTCATCTGCTTCACCCTAACTCATCAATTGTAGGGTTAAGAGCACAAAATACCCCATTCCAGCTGGCTGTAAAGCCTAACCTTGCTTGAGCCTAATTGATTGTATATAGTGTGTGCTAATTGACTTGTTTGTCTGCTTACTTGATTCATCAGTGCATATTTGCTTGAGTGTGCCTTTGTGCATTGATCATCATTACTTGTATATCATTTCATGATCATTGTTCATATCTTTGTGACACTTTGTTTGTCCATTGAGGAGTCAATTGTAAGTCCATTTATTGGCAGTTGTTTCCTATGATCTGGTGGGATTTGGAACTAAGACCATTCATTGGCATTCCTTTTCTTGGAGTCGAGTGTAAGACCATTTATTGGCAACTTGTTTCCTCTTGCTTATTGCATTTGTTGTTTGTTCTTTGTGAGGATGCAATTGTAAGTCCATTTATTGGCAGTTGTTTCCTATGATCATTCCTTGGAGACTAGTATAAGTCCATTGATTGACATCTGGTATCCATGTTTCTTTTTGTTTTAGGAGATTGGTGTAAGTCCATTGATTGGCATCTGGTATCCATGTTTCTTTTTGTTTTAGGAGATTGGTGTAAGTCCATTGATTGGCATCTGGTATCCATGTTTTGTTTTAGGAGATTGGAATAAGTCCATTGATTGGCATCCGGTATCCATTTACTTTGTTCATCTGTTATTTGCTTGTTGCCTATTCCAAAGGAATCACTTGAATCATCTACATATGATCTCAAGAGGTGAACATCTAAGAAGTTTTACTTCCTCACCCTCTCACCTTTTGTTTCTTTAAACTCCCATTTGCATGTTAATCCAAACTTGAAAACTATTGTGCAAACATTTTGACATGATTTCAAATTAGAAACCTAGGCATTAAGCCTCTGATTTTTCAAACTTCATTTTCATAATACTTCTTTTGAATTGGATTCTAATCACACTTTGACTATCTTTTGTGAATAAATTCTAATTGATTAATTCCACTCATTCAATTGTTTTGTGGCTCAAGTCCACTTTCTTGATAAGTTTTCATACATTAGCCATAGGTTTGATTTATCCTAGTTGGTTGATGTTAATCTCACCTTTTGTCCTTAGTGATTGAATTGTAAGACTTCCTTGCTTATTATAGGGTTAACCCCTCACTAGCAAGTTGAAGCTTTTCTCTTGTGGTGGACTTGTTGTTTGTACAAGGTTGAGTTTTCTCTCGTGGATAACGAAAGACCTTAAAGCTTTTGTTTAAAATCAACCCACTCATATTTTGGAAATCTTTTAGCCGAACCACGGCGTTTTGATCCTTACCTTCCATGGAAAAGTACGTAGGCAACGGGTTCATCCGTTCAAACACAAAAATAATAAATTGTATATTCTTTTCTCATCCCTTCAATCCATGTTTGCACAATAAATATTTCATAAACAAATAACATTTCGTACAAAAAGTTGTGAAAAGGGCTCCCTAGGAGTACCTAGGACGTTTTGGGTGCCTAACACCTTCCCATTGCGTAATTAACCCCTTACCCAGATCTCTGATCTTTTCATTAGTTTTCTATGTGTAAAACTTAGGCTTTTGTTCACTTTTTAGCCATTCCTTTGGATAAATAAAAGTGCGGTGGCAACTCGATTCTTTGTATGCTTTGCTTTTGGTTTAATCAATAAATCATAAAGTGACGAATACACCGCTACAGAAAAGTGGCGACTCTGCTGGGGATAAAAATCCTTGGTGGTTTTGCCTACTTTTCACCCTTGTTGTATGATATTGTTTATTTGTTATATGACATATTTTTGTACAATTTGGGATTACTATATTGATTGTAATGATTGAATTGCTTGATATACAATTGTTGTTTGCTTGGTGATCTCTGTGAGATGAGTTCTATACCCGAACTCGAGTGCACCTTAGGATAGGAGAATGGCATAGTCTTGTCGACTTGTGTGGAGTATTCCTTAGCAAGTTGACTTGCGAGTCCATTCACTTGGTGGAGGTCATGTTGGATTAATAATGTCACACAAGTTATTTGTGGTTAGGCATTATTCTTTCAATCATGTGCCTTAGAAGCCAAGGACCTTATTTTACCAAGCCCATCTTGGCCTATATTTAGGATGTAGTGCGAAGGTAGTTCAGGTGTAAGATCTGATGCGATTGGGACACGATACTACACTCATAAGAGTCTCTCTTGAGAATATTTTTGGAATACGAGTATTCGTTCCTCCGATAATATTCGAAAGATGGGATGATGACTATGGGAACCTCTGGTAGAACACGTTCGGCAGGTTTAAACCCTAGTACACTCCCTTTGGGTGGTTCTTAACCGAGACTCCATGCTCGTGACTCTCAACAAACCCGTGATTCATGGTTGAGTCGTTCAGACATCCTTAATATCAATGGAACTTGGGTGTCGATAAGGTGTAAACCATAATCCACCAAAATGGATGATTGATATTAAGGATGATTGAGCCGGTTCATGTATTGTTAATATCAATGGAACTTGGGTGTCGATAAGGTGAAAACCATAATCCACCAAAATGGATGATTGATATTAAGGATACTATGAGCTTTCCCATGACCTTTGTTTGGTGTGTTTTGCTTGATCCTTGAGTGTGATTGTTGCATTCATGCATTCATGCATTCATCTGCATTCATGTCATCAGAAAAAATCAAAAAAATTTCAAGGAACTTAAAGGGTTTATTTGCAAAAGTTTCACACATGGAAAGACCAAAAAGGCATACAAAGAAGTACAGCTTTCGACAGCCCGATCTGAAAGAGTTAAGGAATCTGACATCTTATGTATTAGATCTCTTGGGTTTCAAAGCTCGTTATGGGAAGCTTCTGCCTCTGTTGACCACTCAGGTTGATGAGTACTTTGGCGCAGTTCTATGATCCTCTGTATCACTGCTTCTCTTTTCCGGACTTTCAGCTGTTGCCTACGCTCGAGGAGTATGCTCATCTTATGGGTATTCCTATTCTGGATCAGGTGCCATTCAGTGGCTTGGAGAGTATTCCGACTTCTCGAGAGATTGCAGACTTGTTGCACATAGATGAATCCCTGATTGAAGCGCATATGACCACCAAAGGTGGAATTCAGGGTCTTCCTTCTGATTTCCTCATCGCTCAAGCAACCGTTTATGGGAAGGCCATGAGTGAGGATGCCTTTGAGGCCATATTCGTGCTGCTCATCTATGGATTGGTATTGTTCCCCAACATCGACAAATTTGTGGATGTGAACGCCATTAGGATCTTTTCTGTCCTTAATCTCGTTCCTACTCTGTTGGGTGACGCCTATGTCTCTTTGCACCTGAGGAATGCAAAGGGAGGAGGAGTTATTGTGTGCTGTTTGCCTCTGTTGTATAAGTGGTTTATTTCTCACTTACCGTAGACGGTTGCTTTCAAGGAGAACAATGGATGTCTACGGTGGTCTACGAGACTTATGTCTCTCACTAATGACGATATCTCTTGGTATGATCGCGTGTATGATACTGTTCAGATCATTGACTATTGTGGTGAATTCCTTAATGTTCCTCTTCTTGGTACATGTGGTGGGATCAGCTACAACCCTATCTTAGCACGTCGTCAACTTGGGTTCCCCCTAAAGGATAAACCTCATAACATTCTATTAGAAGGTGTGTTCTTTCAGGAGGGTAAAGATCCCCAAGGCCTGAAAGCCAGGATGGTCCGCGCTTGGCGCAAGATTCACAAGAAGGGTAGAAATGAGTTGGGTCCGAAGAAATGCATTACTTTGGAGTCGTATACTTCTTGGGTCCGCCAGAGAGCATCTGAGTATCTTATGCCATATGATTATCGGATACCTACACCGTTGAATGTGGCTGGGCCTTCAACCCTCCCTAACCAAGGCGTAGAGGAGTTGAGAGAAGAAGACCTTTCACGTGCTTGGATCCGTGAAAGAGAAGAGTTGCTTCAGCAAATCAAAGAAAAGGATGCTCTGATCGAATTCCTCGAGCATCAAGTGATAGATGATCCGAATGATACCTGGACTTCTCTACTTCCTCAGTCTTCCAAGTTCTGGAAGAGGCAGTATGATCGACTTGCTAAGGAGAAAGCAGATATGGAAGCAGCATACAAGAGAGAGATCAAGAAGCTTTGTGTTTCTCGTCTTCCAGCATCTCGAGCTTCTAGGGATCCATAGGATGTTTATTTTCCTTTTCCCTTGTAATAATCAACAATGCTGTACTTCTTTGTCTCAAATATATATTTGATGAGATATTTTCCATATGCGATTAAATGCTTAAATATTCAAAAATTGCAAATAGAACCCTAAAAGTTCCTTGAAATAAAAAACAAAGCATATGCACAAGCATTGCATGCATCATTTTGCATAAGCAGGTGTTGTTCTGTGGCCTAACTTTGTGCTCTTCATTTATTTTGAAGACAAGCTGACTCATCGGTACTACACCCGAGCCAATTCTGCAAGAGTGATGGATCAACTAGAACAAGAGAATCGTGAGCTGAAGGAAGAGGTCGCCAGACTGAGTGCTCTGATGGAACAGTTTATAGCTGCTCAGAATCAACCGTCTCCACCGCCTGCAACTCCTCCCCAGAGGACTGTTATATCTGAAGTGGTTTCTTCAACTGTGCCAGCTGCCAGTGCCCATTTCATGCCAGCCATGCCAGCCGGGTTTCTGTGGGGTATGCCTCCAGGTTTTATGCCAGATATTTTAGCTCCTACCTTTGCTTCCATGCCGGCATCTAGCCTGGTCCTTGCAATGCCCCCTCCTGTCGTGCATACCACTCCCAGGGTAGACGACACCGTCTATCATTCTGAGCCGTCTGAGGACCCATATGTCAATGAAAAGATGGATGCGATGAACGACCAATTCCTTGAGCTTCACAAGGAATTGAAGACCCTTCGAGGGAAAGATTTGTTTGGCAAGTCTGTTGTTGAACTATGTTTGGTTCCCGGTGTTAAGATACCCGTCAAATTCAAAGTCCCTGACTTTGAGAAGTATAAGGGGAACACCTGCCCTCTCAGCCACCTGGTTATGTATGCCAGGAAAATGTCTACTCAGACAGATAATGATCAACTGCTGATTCATTATTTTCAGGATAGTTTGTCTGGTGCAGCTCTTCGTTGGTATATGAGCCTTGATAGTGCAAACATCCAATCCTTCAACGATCTTGGCGAAGCCTTCGTCAAGCAATATAAGTATAATGTTGATATGGCTCCTGACCGTGATCAACTCAGAGCTATGTCCCAGAAGGACAAAGAGACATTCAAGGAATACGCCAAGAGGTGGGGAGAGCTGGCAGCTCAGATTACTCCTCCGCTGGAAGAGAAGGAGATAACTAAGATCTTTCTGAAGACTCTTAGTTCATTTTATTATGAGCCGATGGTCGCTAGTGCTCCCTCTGATTTCACCTAAATGGTGAACATGGGGATGCAATTGGAGGAAGGAGTCCGGGAAGGACGTCTGACTAAGGATGAAGGCTTTTCTAAACGATATGGGGCGTTTAAGAAGAAAGATGGGGAGGCACATGCTGTGCAATCCCATGCTAAACCTAGAAGACCCTCTGCCAAGAGGAAGCCTGTGCGTCATGCCAGCGGTCAGCATCAGGTGGCTCATATAGCACCTGTCTTCAGAGACAACAATCAGCATAATCAGCAACAACCTCAGTATCAACAGCAACATCGTCTACAGCAACAGGCTTACCAGCCTCGTAGCGACAGTAATCAGGCTAATTTGAATTATGATAGGAAAAAGATCACTTTCGATCCTATTCCTATTTCATACGCTGAGCTATATCCCTCTTTAATAGAGCGGAAACTGATTACCCCGAGGGATCCTCCGGCCGTACCCGCTAACCCGCAGTGGTGGTACAAGCCCGACCAACATTGTGTTTATCATTCCGGTGCTCCCGGTCATAATATAGAAAACTGCTATCCATTGAAGACTAAGGTGCAAGACCTTATGAGATGCGGCATTCTGAGCTTTGAGGACTCAGGCCCCATTGTTACGAAGAACCCATTGCCCGAGCATGGGAAGTCGGTTAACATGGTCAAGGGTTGCCCTGGCAAGTATAAGGTCAAATATGTAAGCCATATTTGACAGACATTGGTCGAGTTGCATCGTTTGCTGTGTAATTACAGTCATATGGAGCACGACCATGACAAATGCCATATCTGCTCCGTCAATAGATTGGGTTGCCGCCAAGTGCGCAGAGAGCTTCGAGAGCTGTTGGATGATGGTACCATTGAGATTCTTCAAAACAGGAATGTTGATGAAGACGAACCAAAAGTAAATGTGATTTCTCCTGTGTTCAAGATTCCCGAACCTGTTGTCATCCGTTATGATGGTAGCAAGCCGAAGGTTTCTCCTTCTTTGGTGATCAAGCCTGCAGGCCCTGTGCCTTATTCTTCTGAGAAAGCAATTCCCTTTCGTTATAGTGTTGTTGCTGTGGAAGATGGGAAAGAAGTGCCTTTGCCTTCATCCTCTGTGGTAAATATTGCTGATGTGAGCGGGTTGACCTGTAGTGGTCGTGTGTTTTCTGCACCCCCGAAGCCTCACGTTGTTTCTGATTCTGCTGAGCGTCCGATTGGGACTACAGTGAATGTTCTGAACCCGACACTTGATGTTGCCAAACCCTCCTCCGTACAAAAGACTCCTACTTCTTCTGTTGGCCCGAGTGGCATTGTGAATGAAGAATGTGATGAGATGTTGAGGCTCATCAAGAAGAGTGAGTACAACGTTGTAGACCAGCTTCTACAAACGCCGTCCAAGATCTCCTTGATATCATTACTTCTGAATTCAGAACCCCATAGGGAGGCTCTGCAGAAAGTGTTGGACCTGGCTTATGTTGATCATGATGTCACTATTGAACAGTTTGACAGTATTGTTGCAAACATCACTGCTTGTAACACTTTGAGTTTTTGTGACGCTGATCTCCTTGAGGAGGGAAGAGAGCACAACATGGCTCTACATATTTCCATGAACTGCAAGACTGATGCCATGTCCAACGTGTTGGTGGACACTGGGTCATCTCTGAACATATTGCGAAAGACCACTCTTTCGAGATTGTCATATCAGGGGCCTCCCATGAGGCAGAGTGGTGTTGTTGTGAAAGCTTTCGATGGGTCGCATAAGACCATGATTGGGGAAGTTGATCTCCCAATCAAGATTGGACCAAGTGATTTCCAAGTTACCTTTCAAGTTATTGATATCCACCCATCTTATAACTGTCTCCTTGGTAGACCATGGGTTCACGAGGCTGGCGCCGTGACATCCACCCTACACCAGAAGCTGAATTTCGTTAAGAATAAGAAACTGGTTGTGGTAGGGGGAGAAAAGGCTCTCCTGGTTAGCCACTTGCCTTCTTTCTCATATATTGATGCTGAGGATGAAGTTGGAACGCCTTTCCAAGCTTTGTCTATTATTGAGTCGATTGAGAAGAAGTCTCCTTCATTTGCTTCCTATCGTGATGCGAAACTGGCCATTGAATGTGGTGCAGTTGCTGGTTTAGGGAAGATGATTGAGCTTGAAGACAACAAATCCCGGGCTGGCATTGGCTATTCTTCTGGGACATTCAACGAGAAAGGGTTGTTCAAGAGTGGAGGTTTCATCCATGCTGATCAAGCTGAGGAAGCTGCTGCTATTCTGGAAGAGGATGCAGAGGATTTGAGCAACTTAGTTATCCCTGGCGGGATCTACCATAATTGGGTCGCTGTGGATGTTCCTACGGTCATTCATAAGTCAGCGTAATATGTTCACTTTGTTCAAAAAACCCTTCTCCCATGCCAAAAGGAGAAGTGATGACATCGTTGGTAGCATTTATACAATGATATTTCATTCAATTAATGCAATGTTAAACATTTGTTTTTCCATTTGTTTTCACTTTTTGCTATTGCATGAAATCGGTGATCACAAAAAACCTTAAAACAAGAATAAAAGCAATCTTTTCATCTGCATAATGATTTGCTTGTTTAAATTCTAAAGTTTTATTATCCAAAATCATTATGCAGGTTGATTCCAAAACCCATTGAACATAATGATCCAACGCCATCTCCCAATTTTGAATTCCCTGTATTCAAGGCAGAGGAAGATGATGTTGAAGGGATTCCTGACGAGATTACCCGCCTTCTTGAGTATGAAAAGAAGATCATTCAGCTGTATCCTGAGAATCAGCAAAACAGTCAAACTGGGGCATTACAAATGTAATAATAAAAAAAGAAAGAAGAGGGTGAAAAACAAAATGAAAAAAGTCAAAAATAAAAAAAAAAAAATTCAAAAAAAGAAAGAAAATAAAAGGAAAAATGATACCCTCAAACCCCAAGTTGACTGAAGCTGAATGGATTCAGAGTCGTTACGACCAGTTGAATTTGATTAAAGAGAAGCGATTAACTGCCATGTGCCATGGTCAGTTATATCAGCAGAGAATGAAGAAAGCATTCGATAAGAAGGTAAAACCTCGTGTATTCCGAGAAGGTGACCTCGTGCTCAAGAAAGTCTTGTCTTTCGCGCCCGATTCCAGGGGCAAGTGGACTCCAAACTATGAAGGTCCATATGTTGTTAAGAGAGCCTTTTCAGGCGGAGCTTTGATGCTTACAACAATGGATGGGGAGGATTTCACTCGTCCTATGAATTCAGATGCAGTCAAGAAATACTTTGCCTAAAAAAAAAAAAAAAAGTGTATAAAAGAAAAACAGAATAGCTCGCTAAGTTGAAAACCCGAAAGGGCGGCTTAGCCAAAAATGAGCGTCTCGGTGGAGAATCTGAAAGGGCGATCCAGGCAAAAGTTAGAGACATAAAAAAGAAAGAATATTTGCATCCCGCTAGATTGAGTAACTCACCCTGGGCAATCTAGGCAAAAATTAGGGATTTGGCAAGTAACTGCATCCTGACAAGACTTTCTGTTCCACAACTGTCTTTTCGTCAGAAATTCTCGATTCGTCGTCGACTGAAGCTTCGAATACATCGAAATTCAAATTGGTAGAGAAAGGATCATTATGTTCAATGTAACCCTCTTCCAATATATATCACTGATTTCAAATTAGTACAGATCTATGGAGTCTTGCCATTTGCAGGCTACCATTCCATCAAATCAATTTGAGCTTTTATCCAATTATTTGCACTCTTATTTGCTTCAAATCAACAAATGTTTTGCATGTTTTAATTGATAAAATGTCATTGTTTTAAACAAACAAATTTTTCAAAATTGTTTTTAAACAAAGTGAATATTAAAGATGATGAAAGGATACTTAAGAATTTCTCAGTGCTCTCCCAAGGGTGGCATGATTTCCAACAGGGTAAGACATTTGTTCATATTCCTGGCATGGTTGTATCCTCTTTATCTAGATTGTTATTGGGGTTGTTCCCTAAGCAGAGCTTCTGTTGAGATTTTGTTCCCTTAGCAGAGTGTTTGTTGAGAACTTCACAATCCTCTCCAACGATATTCTCTCCCCAGCATGGGTGCTTTCCTTTTGGAAGATTCGGTTAGTGGGTTGACATCCCGGTACTTTGGTTGTTTCCTCAGTACAGTCGCCGGCAGAGTTGTTGGCATGATATACTTCAGCTATGTTATCTCTCCATCAGAGTGCTTGTTGAGGTTTTCACCTCTTAACCCTTCAGCAAAACAGTGATTATTTCCTTCTCAGCAGTTGTTGGTTTCCTCTTAGAAGGTTCAATATTTGGTGGTTGATCACCAGTTCTTCTTCTCATTCTCAGATAATTCGCCAGTAGATTTATGGTACGGTGGATTATGTCTGAGAGGTTTCCTGCAGAAGTTTCGTGATTTCCCTGCAGTATCTCCAACAAAGTTGGTATACTCAACAGAGTTGCTTTTGTGGCAGTTTCTACCTGTTGAAAATCTCTGTTTCCCAGTGGGGCTGGTTGGTGATCTATCATTCATAGATTTGGTTGATTTCCTGATGCTTTTGATCCCCAGTAGAGTGGCTTGTGGCAGAATCTACTTGTGTGATCTATTTTCCCTCAGTGGGTTTATTCCCCGATGGAGTGGCTGACAGTATGCCCAGTAGAGTTGCTTGTGCGGCTAGTTTCTACTCGTGTGTTCTGTTCTCTTCAGCAGTTCTTGCTTGTGCAGTGAACCCTTGTTCCCCAGTTGATACTGAGGATCCTCTGCAGAAATCTCGGGATTTCTCCATTCCCCAACAGATTTGTCTTTGTGGCAGTTTCTGCCTGTTGAGAATTTCTGTTCCCTAGTTAGGTTGATTGATGATCCATCACTCAGATATTTTGTGATTTCTTTGATATCTCTGATCTTTTGCTTTTCATCAGATCTTTGCTTTTTAGCATGTAAATCTCCAGCAGATTGGCTTTCCAGTTGGATTTCTTTGGATTTTTCCTCTAGAAGTGTAGTACCGGGCGTTTGATTCCTGGACCTGTTTGTGTTAGATATGTCTATTTTGTCAGCATTCATCAAACATAAATTACGCATATTCATGCATATTTTTAACATTCAGATGTTCATGTTGCATTTTTTTGCCATATATCTTTTGTTTGTTGTCTCCTGCTAATGGTGATTTAGATCTCTCAAGTAGATCTTCCCAAGCAGATGTCGGGTGTCTAATCTCTCAATATAGAGTCAGCCCCATAAGCAGAAAGTGTCTGTCTTTCCTTTTGCAATTCCCCACTGAGATATATCCTCGTGGATGACGGTTTTTTCTGTTTCCTCCCAACATATATATTGGGATGGATCCTCCTATTGAGTTATATCCTCATTAGGACGAGTCTTGATTCAGTTTGCCTTTTTGGTTTGATCCTGATTTGGCATTTTTCAACTGTCTCTTGTGCTTCCCTGTCGAATAAACGAATGAATTGCCCAGTAACCGACAATAATTCTTTTTATCCCCAGTGGAGTTTGGGCCTCTACCCAGTAACCGGTAGTTGTAAGTCCTATATCCCCTTTTCCCTCTTGGCGGAATTTGTGGTTATATACCTTTTATTCCTCAAGAGAGTTGTTGGTTTTCTACCCAGTACCCGGTAGTTGTAAATCCTGTACACCTTTTTTTCCCTTTTGTGGAATAGGTGTTTGTGAACATTTTTGTTCCTCGGCAAGAGTCGATGGTTTTCTATCCAGTATTCGGTATTCGTGAATCCTTTTTCTTGCTCCTCAGCAGTTGGTGGTTTGTTATAAACCCTATTTTGTTTCCCCGTGCGGAATTGTGATTCTTTCATTCCCCACGCAGAGAACTGTTGGTTTTCTACCCCGTATTCGGTAGTTATAAACCCTACTTTTATCCCCTAGCAGAGGTAACCGTTGTGGTTCATTCTGGTTGATGGTGGATTTTTGTGGTCTTCTACCCCGTATTCGGTAGTTGTAAATCCTATGTTGTTGGTGTCTCCCTAGCGGAGTCTGTGCTTTCTTGTGGATAATTGCCGTATGCTAGCAATTTTATCCTCAGCCAGAGTTTTTGGTCTTCTACCCCGTATTCGGTAGTTGTAAATCCTAATTTCTCCCTTTTTGCAGAGTTAACCTTGTTGTTCATCCTAACCGATGATGGTTACTCTTTGTGGTTATCTTCATCCAGTATTCGATGTTCGTATTCCCTCTTTCTTCTGGGTAATTCCTGTATGCTAGCAATTGTATCCCCAACAGATTTTTCCTTGTGGATAATTGTCGGATGCTAACAATTTTATCCTCAGCGGGTCCTTTCACTGTATGCCAGTGATTTGTTCCCCGGACCATTGATGTTTATTAATGCATCCCTGGTGAGTTCTCTTTCATTTACCCTTTTGTTTGGTAATGATTGTTGCTCCCTTTGATCGGTCATCTTTATATACCTAGTTTTGGTATCCCGATGCCTTTCTTTTCGGTTGACTTATCCTTTATTAACCCAGTAATCGGTTGTGGATAATCTTCCATGCGAGTGTGTTATCCACGTTCTGACGGTAATGGATAATATATCTCATGCACTCTTCAGTCGAAGCCTGTTGGGTTTCCCCAGTCGAGTAAGGTTCGTGTTCCTTTGTGGAATCGAATGTTCTTTTCGTTCTCCCTTCTTGAGCGTATCTCCCTGTAACCGGTGATATGTCTCGTGGATAATTGTCGGATGCTTGCAATTTATCCCCTGTGAGTCATCTTTCGTCTACCCTGTTGTTGTTGGTAACAATTGTTTCTCTTTTTTTTGGTTGGTCACCTATTATATACACAGTAACCGGTATCTCTGGTGTCTCTTCCTTTTCGAGTGTATTATTCACGTTCTGACGGTAATGAATAATATGTCTCATGCGCTCTCTGGTTGGAATCCTTTGTTGTGTTTCCCCAGCGGAGTAAGATTCGTATTCTTTGTAGAATCGAATATCCATCCTTTAACAAGTTTGTGTTTTGGATGATGAGTGTTTTGGCACATAAAACCAATTCACGTTTTCGGTAGGTCACCTATTATATACCCAGTAACCGGTATCCCTGGTGTTCCTTCCATACGAGTATGTTATCTACGTTCTGACGGTAATAGATAATATATCTCATGCGAGTATACTATCCAGGTTCTGACGGTAATGGATATTATATCTCATGCGCTCTTTGGGTTTTTTCCCCAACTGAGTAAGATTCATTTTCCCGTTGTGGAGTCGAATGTCCATCCTGTAAGTCGATTTGCTTTTTCAAGCCCTCCTTTCGGATGATGAGTGTCCTGGCATATATACCAATTCACGTTTCGGTTGGTCACCTATTATATACCCAGTAACCGGTATCCTTGGTGTTCCTTCCTTTCTGCTCCCTATTATGACCTTGGTCCCCTGTGGAGTCAGATTTTCCTGAGTTGAAGTACCTTTTTCAGGTCTTTCTCAGATGTTTGGTTGATTGATATCTCTCACCCTTATACCGGTCTTAGATATTCATTCTTCCTGAGCTTGTTGATTCTTTCGCCCAGTAACCGGTGTTTAGATCACATGTCTCTTTGAACTTGTTACCCAGTAACTGGTAACACCTCCTCTTGCAGTTTTTCTCCAGGAGAGTCTCTTTGTTAGACATTCTCAAGTGGAGTTTCCGTTGTGATTTTTCCCTTTTTTTGTATTGGCGTTTTCCCCAATATATGCAGTTTTCCCCGGCAGGGAGATTCTGTGTGAACTTTTCCCCAGTCCGAGTCCGGATTTTCATCCGAAGTATCCTTTGTGGATAGTTTGAGTAAGCTTGAGTCTTTCCAATGGATGTGTCTTCCTTTGGAATTCTTCTTTTTCCCAGTTTGAGTCCTTTACTCCCTAGTGAGGTCTCTAGTCCAGTCGTGTCTTGTTCACGCAGTGTCAGTTTTACCCTAATTCAGAGTCGTGTCCTGCTCACGCATTCTTTTTCTTTTCCTATCCCCATGAGAGTCCTGTTAGAGTCTCTGTTCCTGGTGAGTGTATTACTCCGATGGATCGTCTTTTCTTTGTGGACCAGTATTCCCCACAGAGGTTGTTTCTTTTGCATGCATACATTTGAATCATGAGGTCTCTTAGGGACCAAAATTTGTCTCATTACTGTTATTTAAGCCCATTCTACCGCGTCGAGATGAAGATTTTAACCTTCACTTCTCCGGCTAGAATAACCTTAAATAGGGGCATCTGTAAGACCCCAATTTTGTCCTTAAGATCCCTCATGGCATCATATCATAACATTGCATTACCTCAAGGATCATTGGACACCTTCCTGCCTTCCCTATGGGTGGGTTATCTTTTGAGCGTGGTTCTTGATCACCAATCATTCCTTGCATTGTATGTCATTGCTTTTCTTTTCATCACTAACCAAAAAGTACAAAAATATGTCATCTAACCTTTGTCTTGCAGATGAAGCAATAACAGGTCAAGGCAATTAAAGGCATTCATTGAGCAATAGATGGTGGTAATTCTAGAGATTTAGACCCCACAATCATTCCCAAGAGTTCATATGAGCTATGATGTTATTTTCAAGCAAAATCCCAAGTGGTAGAGGCTTGAATTTCATCAGAACAGTTCCTAGTCAACTGAAGGCCTAGAAAGTCAACTGCAAAGTCAACTGTGGATTTGGAGGTGGGAAGTGACTAGAAATACTTTATTCATGTTCAAACAAGTCTCATTTGACATTTCAAACACTCACATTGAAGAATTTGAGGTCCAGTCAAAACTTTCCAAAAAAAGCAAGTGACCTATAATTTGAACTTTCCAAAAATGGAAAGGTTTTAGACCAACTTCAACTTAATATTACATCATCAAGAAAGCTTCAAATGAAGTTTTGTTGAACATGAAAGTTGTAGATCTTTCTCGCCCATTTCCAAAAAGTCCAAGATCTTGAATTTCTAATATGTGGTTGAGGAGATATGATCAAATCATGGAAAAGTGTGCTTGGAAATTCAAATGGGCATAACTTGTGAACCAAAGCTCCAAAATGAGTGGTTCTTTTTGCAATATTCTCCTTTTGACCTCTAATTTCCAAATCATGCATCACATTACATGAATTGTCATCACATGATCACTTGTTAATCCATTGGCTTTTTGGAGGGAAATCCCAAAATTCAAAATTGGTCCATTGTTTGAACTTTTTGCCATTGCCATTGGTTCCAAAAATTGATTTTAAGTGAAAATGGATGAAATTCGTGCACTGTTCACACATGCATTCCATGCATAGAGGTGAAAAACCAATTTGTGCATACACTCCAAAACTTGATTAATCTCATTAGCATTTGGTTTAAGCCTGATTAAAGAATGATTAGCATGAGGTATTTAAGCATAAGCATAACTGTTTTCAAAAAATGAACATTCATTTTTCAGATCTAGATCCAAATTCTCCAAACTTTCCTCTCAAATTTTTTTGCAATTTCTTTAAACAAAAGCATATTCTCTTGGTTAATTCATGTTCCTGAGGTGTTGTTGAGCAAGATGGAACGTGAAATCAAAGGAAACCGCGCCGTATTGAAGCATACATGAAGCTTGAAGCATCCATGGAATTTTCAAAATCTGTTGGATTCGTGTGCAATTAAGCTTCAATTTCTCCTTCAATCATCTACACAAGCATCATAGAAGAACATTGGAGCTATCACAAGCCTTGAATCAAGCCAAATCCGAATCTGCACTTCAAGAGGTCATAAATCGATTCTCTTAATTTTAAAATTTATTATGATGTTGTTGTAGATCTTGATGTGCTGGTAATTCTGAGCTTTGAATCATGAATTTTGGTGCAATACTGACTGAGTTAGGTTGAATTAAAGTTTCATGAATGATCTTTCCATTGCTCGATTCTCTTTGATTTGTTCGATTCATGATTAGTTATTGTTTGATTCACAATCTATGTTGAAAGACCTACATGTTAGTGTGCTTAATTGTGATTTCTGAGAAAATTTTCTGGAATAATGATGAACACCATGCACTGTTCATTCTTCTTCGTGAGGAAGAAGAAGATGTTCATGTTCAGGCCACGGTTTTGATCCTTTGGCCACGCTTTGCCTGCATTTGCATGTGTTAGCTTAGGGTTGATCATGTATTGGTCCACGTATGCGTCCACACAACACTTCCATTGGCTCACGATTGTTGACCGAGCGCTGACCATGCCACATGTTTAAATGAAACGCCACATTTCATACTTGGCGCGCTGAAAGTTCAAATGTGAACTGACTTCGATTCTCAGCGGATGTAATTATTCAAATGCTTCACACTTTATTCCATTTCCCTCCACATTAATCCATGCTATGCTTCACATGTTTTTTTAATTTTTTTCTCATCTTGTAAAATGCATAACTAATTGAAAATTAATCCAAAAAATACCAGGTTTTTTGCATTGTGATCCTTGGTTTGTCTACCTTTTTATCATCATAATTTCCAAAGTTGTGCTTGGTTGTATTATATTTTGTGCTAGGATGTTTGAGTACATATGCTTGTTTGACCTTGCCTTGCTTATTCTTTCATGAAATGCAGAAAAATGATCCAATGACTTTGAAATTTTGCATGATGAAACTAGACACATTGCTTGACATTTTGGTGTTGGTTTGGTATTTTTCTCAATTACCATTTCTGTTTTATGATTGTTCTAACTTGGTGTGACAATTTGTGTCACACATTTTGATGTTCAACTTGTATGATGAGTTTGCCATGCCAAATGATGTCCAATGCCTCTGATTTTTTGTATGTGGATCATGTTAGATGTCTTGAATGTGCATGAATTTTTCCAGATTTATTTGAATCATTTCTGTTTTGATTTGAATTTTTCATTCATGATGATCACATATGAGCTTTGAAATGGCCTTGAACTTCATTTGACCGTGAAATGAATTTGGTGATTGATTTTGATGTGAGACCTTTTGGAATGTATCAAGATGTGATTCAAGTTACTTTGTGTTAAATTTCAGCTCCTGTTTTAAATTTTTTCTCCATCTTTTACCCTAGGCTTTGACCTAGTGGCTTGTGGCTTACATTTGAGCTTTGATTTCAGGTTGAACATCCAAATTCCATAGTTGATGATGCTTCATCATTTGAGTATTGATGTTTGCTTTTGTTTACTAACATTTGTGTGTTTTGTAGGTTTATGTTAACTCCTTTGAGTTTGCCTCATGGCTTACACATTTTTGTATATTGGGTTTGTTTGTTGCTTATTGACTGTTGTCTGTTTGCCTGAGTATTGTACTAATTTGTTTAGTTGTTTCCACAGGTACATAAGTTGCTTTATGTTCATTGTGAACTTTGCTTTGCTTGGTTGCTTAACCACTTAGGTATAATCTCTAATCTTCATGTAGTCTGGAAGACCTACTGTTATTGGTAGGCACCTGTCTGAAGTCCTCCTTAAGAGGCAATGCTTGTGATTGTTTAATTTTTGTGCCAAGCAGGAAAAGTCCTCTTATGAGGCAATTGGCAGAAAAAAGAGATGTGTAATCCATCTCCTGCTACTCAGTGAATAATAACCCAAGATCTTATAGAGTCAATCATTTGTGGGGAAGAGTTCCAACTTTCTGAACTCCCACACTTTCCATTGATCAAAGCTCTCCCAGGCCAGGGATAAGAGCCATGAGGCACACCCCTCATCTCCATTTCATCTGCTTCACCCTAACTCATCAATGTTAGGGTTAAGAGCACAAAATACCCCATTCCAGTTGGCTGTAAAGCCTAACCTTGCTTGAGCCTAATTGATTGTATATAGTGTGTGCTAATTGACTTGTTTGTCTGCTTACTTGATTCATCAGTGCATATTTGCTTGAGTGTGCCTTTGTGCATTTATCATCATTACTTGTATATCATTTCATGATCATTGTTCATATCTTTGTGACACTTTGTTTGTCCATTGTGGAGTCAATTGTAAGTCCATTTATTGGCAGTTGTTTCCTATGATCTGGTGGGATTTGGAACTAAGACCATTCATTGGCATTCCTTTCCTTGGGGTCGAGTGTAAGACCATTTATTGGCAACTTGTTTCCTCTTGCTTATTGCATTTGTTGTTTGTTCTTTGTGAGGATGCAATTGTAAGTCCATTTATTGGCAGTTGTTTCCTATGATCATTCCTTGGAGACTAGTATAAGTCCATTGATTGGCATCTGGTATCCATGTTTCTTTTTGTTTTAGGAGATTGGTGTAAGTCCATTGATTGGCATCTGGTATCCATGTTTCTTTTTGTTTTAGGAGATTGGTGTAAGTCCATTGATTGGCATCTGGTATCCATGTTTTGTTTTAGGAGATTGGAATAAGTCCATTGATTGGCATCCGGTATCCATTTACTTTGTTCATCTGTTATTTGCTTGTTGCCTATTCCAAAGGAATCACTTGAATCATCTACATATGATCTCAAGAGGTGAACATCTAAGAAGGTTTACTTCCTCACCCTCTCACCTTTTGTTTCTTTAAACTCCCATTTGCATGTTAATCCAAACTTGAAAACTATTGTGCAAACATTTTGACATGATTTCAAATTAGAAACCTAGGCCTTAACCCTCTGATTTTTCAAACTTCATTTTCATAATACCTCTTTTGAATTGAATTCTAATCACACTTTGACTATCTTTTGTGAATAAATTCTAATTGATTAATTCCACTCATTCAATTGTTTTGTGGCTCAAGTCCACTTTCTTGATAAGTTTTCATACATTAGCCATAGGTTTGATTTATCCTAGTTGGTTGATGTTAATCTCACCTTTTGTCCTTAGTGATTGAATTGTAAGACTTCCTTGCTTATTATAGGGTTAACCCCTCACTAGCAAGTTGAAGCTTTTCTCACGTGGTGGACTTGTTGTTTGTATAAGGTTGAGTTTTCTCCCGTGGATAACGACAGACCTTAGGGCTTTTGTTTAAAATCAACCCACTCATATTTTGGAAATATTTTAGCCGAACTACGGCATTTTGATCCTTACCTTCCATGGAAAGGTACGTAGGCAACATGTTCATCCGTTCAAACACAAAAATAATAAATTGTATATTCTTTTCTCATCCCTTCAATCCATGTTTGCACAATAAATATTTCATAAAGAAATAACATTTCGTACAACAAGTTGTGAAAAGTGCTCCCTAGGAGTACCTAGGACGTTTTGGGTGCCTAACACCTTCCCATTGCGTAATTAACCCCTTACCCAGATCTCTGATCTTTTCATTAGTTTTCTATGTGTAAAACTTCTTAGGCTTTTGTTCGCTTTTTAGCCATTCCTTTGGATAAATAAAAGTGCGGTGACGACTCGATTCTTTGTATGCTTTGCTTTTGGTTTAATCAATAAATCATAAAGTGACGAATACACCGCTACACCCAGGACAACAAATGTGCTATGTGCTTGAACAGATATTGAAGATCCTCTAATCCAGAGGTTGTGCTGCAGCTTGATGTCACCTTCTATGTGTGATGAGTGTGAGTGTGTTACTTATATGTGTGTTGCTGCTGTTTGAAGTTTTCATTTAACTTCTGTGTGTGTTGTTGTTTGAAGTTTTTATTTAACTTCTGTGTGTGTAGAGTGTGCTGCTGGTCTGAGTGTATTAGCTATGTTAATTCTCTGCTAGGATGTGTGTTTTCCGCTGCTGTGAACTCTGTTGTGATGCCAAGTTGTTTTAGCCAAAAAAATTCCAAAGGGGGAGTTTGTAGATGTTTGATTGGCTGCATTTTGTGTTAAAACACTAACTGGACTCTAATGTCTTGACTGATGGCATGACATGCTTTGTAGATGTTTGATTGGCTGCATGTTGTGTTAAAACACTAACTGTACTCTGATGTCTTGACTGATGTCATGACATACTTGAGTAGTATGATGCAGGTTTAGCTAATACAGGATTTACTGAATGTCAACCTGGATGTTATGACATTCATCCATGACACCAGATACTGAACTATAGAATAGTTGGTTTTTCTGTTATGGCTCACTATTAAGTTCAGTCTGTTTTTCAGGAGAGTAGCAGACCTGGCACATAGCCTACTGTCTGAATGTCAAACTCAATGTTATGACATTCATCATTGACAGCATGTACTGAAGAATAGGCAGGTTGGTTTTTCTGCTATAGTTCAGTATTTATTCCAGTCTATTTTTCAGGAGGATAACAGACCTGGCATATAGCCTACTGTCTAAATGTCAAACTGGATGTTATGACATTTATCTCTGACAGCTAATACTGAAGTATAGACTGGTTGGTCTTTTACAGTTCAACATTTAGTATAGTCTATTTTCAGGAAAATAACAGACCTAGCATATGGTCTATGTTCTGGACGTCAAATTGAATGTTATAACATTCATTCCTGACAGCATATGCTAAAGTGTATGATGGTTAGTGTTTCTGTTTCAGTATTTTTCTCAGGCTATTTTTCAGGAATCCAACAGCTGAGCTAAAATCCAGGAAGCTAACAACTGAGATACATTTAACGAACCTAACAAATAGCCTATTTGTTAGCACCCTAATATGTGGAAATTAGGTTAACTTGCTTAACCTTATTTTTAGGAAATACAAGTACAAGGCCCAAGTGCTTCAATATAAAAGGATGGCAATCCTACCTTCAATAACTCAGGCGTTTTTAGCGTGAAGCATTCATTGTTCCAGTACTCTTCACTGTTGTAGTTTTATGTGTGTCTTGTATTAGGTGTAACTTGTGAGCCAAGCAATTATCACCTAGATGATTGCATTGGACTAGGGTGTTCATTGAGTTGTAAGTGTTGTGTCACTCTAAGCTTTTAAGCGTGAGTGTTGGGTATCTTGATTAAAGCTGTTAAGCACAATCAAGAGTTGTTTGCAGTATTACTTCACCATTGTCTTTAAACTTAATTAAAGGTTGTAATCATTGAGGTGATTGAGGGGGAGTGAGTAGGAACTCTGGTCTTAGTTTAAGATTGAAATTGCATTGGGTAGGTATTAAGTAGTAGGATTAAACAAGTGGTTTAAGGCCTGAATTAATATTGCTAATAGTGGATTTCCTCCCTTGCTTGGTAGCCCCCAGACGTAGGTGTGTGTGACACCGAACTGGGTAAACAATTCCTTCTGTTATTTACTGTCCTTTTCATTTACGTTCTGCATAATTCTTGTCTGCGCAGAATTGGATGTCATAACATCTAGTGTGACATCGAAAGTCTGTTAACTAGAATTTGAAACTCGGTTGGGAATACCTGACAAACTGTTGGGGAAAAATCACTAAACCAACTACCTGGGGAAGACCAACAAGGCTTCACATTTCAAGACATACCTGTTCTCAGATTGTTGTTGATATTCCTTGTTGAAATCGATTGTTCTTAAAGTAATTGTTTTTATATTCTTAAGAAAAATGATTTTTATTTAAAAATTTATTTCAAAATTATCATCATAAAAATTCAATTTTATTTAGCAGAAATAAATAAGAGTAGAAAAAATTGGATAAAAAGCTCAACTTTATTTTTTAGAATGGTAGTGTGTAAATGACAAGACTCCATAGATCTTTACAAAAGTTGAAAAATAGTAATATACATGGGAAATGGCTACATTTAATTCAATGATCACTACTCCTCCTATCAACTTCAATATTCGTTGTTCTCTTGGCTTTGGTTGAGAATAATAAATCAGAACCAAATGACTTGTTCAAAACTGCCTCCATGATTTAAGACCAACCGAATGCAGTTACTTGCCATAATCCCTAATTTTTTCCTAGATTTCCACAAGGTGGGGTACTCAATATACCGAGATAATTTTTCTTTTTATGTCTTTATTTTTTGTCTGGATTGCCCTTTGGGGTTTTCAATCCACCGAGACACTTATTTTAGCCTAAGCCACCCTTTCGGGTTTTCAACTTAGCGAGATGTTCTTTTTCTTTTTTAGGCGAAGTATTTCTTGACTACATCGGCATTCAAAGGACGAGTGAACTCTTCACCATACATGGTTGCAAGAAATAAAGCACACCCTGAAAAGGCTCTCTTAACAACATATGGCCTTCGTAATTAGGAGTCCATTTGCCCCTAGCATCAGGTTTGAAAGATAAAATCAATTTGAGCACGAGGTCACCTTCTCTAAACACGCGAGGCCTGACCTTCTTATTAAAAGCTTTCTTCATTCTCTGCTGATATAACTGACCATGACAAATGGCATTCAATCTTTTCTCTTCAATCAAATTCAGCTGGTCATATCTGGTCTAGCACCATTCAGCTTCTGTCAACTTAGCTTCCATCAAGACACGCAATGATGGGATCTAAACCTCTACTAGGAGCACAACTTCCATGCCATAAACAAGTGAGAAAGGGGTTGCCACTATTGAAGTGTGGATGGATGTACGGTACCCATGCAAAGCAAATGGGATCATCCCATGCCAATCTTTATATGTCACAACCATTTTATGGATGATCTTCTTGATGTTCTTATTTGCACCTTCAACAAACCCATTCATCTTAGGCTTATATGGAGAAGAATTATGATGTGCAATCTTGAAGTCTTTGCAAAGATCTTCCACCATATTATTGTTCAAGTTATATCCATTATCAGTAATGATCTTACTCAGCACAGCATAACGACATAGAATCTAATTCTTGATAAACCTCACAACAACTTGCTTGGTTACATTTACATATGATGCCGCTTCAACCCACTTGTTGAGGTAATCAATATCCACCAGAATGAAACGGTGTCCGTTCGAAGCTTTGGGCTCAATCATACCAATCATGTCAATTCCCCACATGGAGAGGAAATGACATTCAACAGTGTCGGAGGAACATGATTTTTGTCTGCATAAATTTGACACTTGTGGTATTTCTTCACAAATTTGCAACAGTCATATTCCATTGTCATCCAATAGTAACCTGCTCTCAACATCTTATTTGCCATAGCATGTCCATTGGAGTGAGTACCAAAGGAACCTTCATCGACTTCAATCATTAATAAGTCTGCTTCGTGTCTATTCATGCATCTGCACATCATTATTCAGGTAGAAGTTTTCAGCTAATCTTCTCAAAGTCTTCTTATCTTTCAAAGATGCCCCAGGCGGGTAAATCTGACTTTGGAGGAAACATTTGATATCAAAATACCACGGCTTTTCATCTTTGACTTCTTCGACAACAAACACATGAGTTAGCCTATCAGGATGCATCATAGTCAAATTAGGAACTTCATTCCAAAATTTCACCACAATCATTGAAGCCAACGTTGCAAGAGCATCTGCCATCCGGTTTTCATCTCGAGGGATATGATGAAACTCGACCTTTGTAAAGAAAGTTGAAATCCTCCTCGCATAGTGTCTATATGGTATCAAACCGGGTTGATTTGTCTCCCATTCACCTTTGATCTAATTCACAACCAAAACTGAATCTCTATAGACGTCAAGATACTTTATTTTGAGATCAATGGCCTCTTCAAGCCCCATAATGCAAGCTTCATACTCAGCCATATTGTTTGTACATTTGAATCTCAATCTAGATCTAATGGAAAATAAGTGCCTTGAGGAGTAATAATCATTTCCCCAATGACATTACCATACAAATTAACAGCTCCATCAAATACCACGCCCCAACGAGAACCAGGTTTTGGCCCTTCTTCAAGCAATGGTTCATCACAATCTTTCATCTTCGGGTACAAAATATCTTCGTCAGGAGAATCATATTGCACTAACTGATAATCTTCAATGGGTTGGTGAGCCAAATGGTCAGCCAAGACACTACATTTAATCACTTTCTGAGATCGGTATTCAATATCATACTCATAACAACATCTGCCAATGGGCGATCCTCCCAATTAAAGTTGGCTTCTCAAAAATGTATTTGATTGGATCCATTTTGGATATCAACTAAGTAGTATGATTAAATATATACTGGCGGAGACGCTTAGCAACCCAAGCCAATGCGCAACATGTTTTTGCAAGCATAGAATATTGAGTCTCACAGTCGGTGAAATTTTTACTGAGGTAGTAAATTGCATATTCTTTCTTTCCAAATTCATCTTGTTGACTAAGAACACAATCCATACTCTCATCAAGCACGGTAAAATACATGATCAATGGTCTTCCTTCAACAGGCGGAGACAGAATCAGAGGTTTAAGCAGATATTCTTTGATACTATCAAAAAAATTCTGGAAATCTTCGGTCCAATCACAAGACTGATCTTTCTGAAGAAGCTTGAATATAGGCGCACATGTCGCAGTTATAATGAGATATAAATCTTGAGATAAAGTTCAAGCGGCCGAGAAAACCCCTGAATTGGTTCTCAGTTTTGGGTGCAGGCATCTCTTGTATTGATTTGATCTTAACTGCCATGTCAGGATGAGTTCTTCTTAACTTTTGCTTGACCAGCGGGCATTCTGGCTTCAACGACAATCTATGCTCCACAATTTTAGAATCCAATCCAGGCATGTCTTGATAGGACCAAGCAAACACATTAAAATATTCTCGAAGAAGATCAATCAACCCCTTCTTAGCTTCTGGACACAGTTGAGACCCAATCTTGACTTCCTTCACATCATCCTCGGAACCAAATTTGACTAGTTCAATATGCTCCTCAAATGGATAAATGGATTTCTCCTAGTGCTCAAGTAAACAAGATAATTCATCAGATACTTCTTCATCATCAATCTCTTCCTCAGCTTCAAACACAGGGAAGTCGAAGTTTGGAGAGAGAGTAGGATCATTGTATTCAATGGGTTTGAGAACCAACTTGCATAATGATTTGATATTTTGATTTTTGAGAAGTGAATTATGACCAAATATTATGTAGATGGAAGATTATTATTTGTTTATGTTTTTCGTGATTATCATTTTCAAATAAGGAAAAAGTAAAAATAAAACACCATAGACGTGGATGAATAAAAATTGTCTTTTATTGATGATAATAATAGAAATGCCCAATAATGTTCACTTCTCCCTTAGGCATAGGAGAAGGATTTTTCTTAAAAAATGAAAAACAAATTACTTAGAGTGATGAATAACAGTAGGAAGATCAACAACAACCGAATTGTTGCAAATATGGCCATGCGTCACAAAGTTGGCGCAAACTTCGTCTTCATCATCACTGTTTTCAATAGGGTTGGATTGAGATTTCAACCAGGGTCGTTCAATATCAAAGCTGAAGTTATGCAACCAAGTTTCCGCAGTGGAGGGCTCATTCATGGGGATGATCAACACTCAGCTGTTGTGATCTTTTAAATAGCCTTTTGTGCATCTTTTAAAGAAGACATGTGTACCCTAGTTTTCTTCTCCTCAACAATAGAAAAGGCTTGGAATTACGTTCCAACCTCCTTCTCAGCTTCAACATAAGTAAAAAATGACAAATGGCTGACCAATAATGTCTTCTCTCCACCAACAATGACTAGCTTGTCGTTCTTCACAAATTTCGGCTTCTGGTGTAGAGTAGACGTCACGACCCTTGCTTCACAAATCCATGGCCTTACCAATAGACAAATGTAGGCCGGGTGGATATCCATTACCTAGAAAGTAATTTGGAAATCACTCGGACCTATCTTAACTAGAAGGTCCACTTCACCAATGACAGTTTTTTGAGAACCATCAAACGCTTTAACAATCATGCCACTATATCTCATTGGGGGGCCTCGGTAAGAAAGTCTTGACAGAGTTGATTTCAGAGTCACATTCAAAGATGACCATGTGTCAACCAACACATTGGAAAGAGCGTCCTCCTTACAGTTCATTGAAATGTGCAACGCCAAATTATGATTTCTACCTTCCTCGGGAAGCTCTTCATCACAAAAGCTCAGATTATTGCAAGAAGTAATATTGGCAACAATGTGTTCAAACTGATACACAGTCACATCATGCTCATCGTAAGCCTTCTCGAGCACTTCTTGCGACACCTCCCCATGTACCTCAGAGTTCATCAATAGTGACAACACGAAGATCTTTGACGGAGTTTGGAGGAGCTGCTCCATAATATTGAACTCACTTCTTTTGATTAGTTTTAAAACTTCATCATCATCGTTAACCTTCCGTTTGCTGGATTCACCATCGTTAACCTTCAATTCTACTGGAATCTCTGCCTTCTTACTTGCTAAAACATCTTCTATCTCTTTCGAAAAAACCAGACCAAACACACGACCATTACGGGTCACCTTCGCAATATCAGCAATATTCACCATAGAGTCTGCGACTGGTAGAGGAACCTCTTGACTATTTTCTATCATTATGGTGTTGTATTGATAGGGTATAACTTTATCGGAGGCGTATGGAAAGGGCCCGCTAACCGTATAACCACCAGCGATATCGGTTTGTTGATATTGTTGTTGTTGCTGCTATCAAACTTGATAACTACCCGCTCAGGGGTTTTGAATACTGGCACGATCACATTTACATATCCCATATCTCTTAACCGTTGAATCTGGATTACATTCTCATCCATCAACTTCTAAATATATCTCTTGATAATCATACACCCACGGGGGTTCACGCTACAGATTACACAACTATCATGGTCATGTTCACAGTCACTGATCAAATACAAGGTTTTATTAATTTCCACCAACGACCTACGAATACGTCGTACATCGCATACTCGAAAATTCCCTGGACATCCGCCCAACATGTTGACAGTAGTATTACATTGAGCAGGCAATGGATTAGCATTAACATTAGGCGCTATGTCCTTAAAGGACACCATCACACTCTTCACAAGTTTTTACACTTCATACTTCAACGGATAACAATTTTCTATGTCATGGCCAGGGACGGGTACAATTTTGGGTTGAATGAGGTTCCTGAGAACCAAGGACGGGTACAATTATGCATAGAACATAGGAATAGGGCCAAAGGAGACCTTATTCCTCTCAAATCCTTGTTGATTATTATCGTTGTTGTTGTTGGTTCTTTGTTGCGGTTGTTGTTGACGTTGTTGTTGCTGAATCGGAACTGATTGATTAGAATTGTTGGAAAATGAAGGAATTATTGATGAAACTTGATGTTGATGTTGACGAGGTTGAGAACTCTTTCTGACATGAGGCCTCATATGCCTCCCCACAGACACTGAATTAGTTTCTCTCTCCTTCCTCTTAGAGAAACTCCCACCATATTTCTTACTAGACGATGCTTCTTCTTTAGACAAACATCCTTCACGGGCTCCTTCTTCTAGCCTCATCCCCATATTTACCATTTTGGTAAAGTCATTGGGGGCACTTGCAATCATGCATTCGTAGTAAAACGAACTCAACGTCTTCAGGAAGATCTTCTAATCTCTTTCTCTTCTAATGGTGGACTAATTTGGGCAGCCAATTCCCTCCATCTCTTGGAATACTCTTTAAATGTCTCCTTATCCTTTTGAGACATATACCTCAACTGGTCTCTATCAGGCGCCACATCCAAGTTGTGCTTGTACTGATTAACAAAGGCCTCGCCTAAGTTGTTAAAAGTATGAACACTTGCACTGTCTAAACCCATATACCATCTCAAAGCGTCACCAATTATAATGTCTTGGAAATAGTGAATCGGCAACTGATCATTATCAGTTTGAGTAGACATCTTTCTGGCGTACATTCCAAGGTGGCTTAGAGGACAAGTGTTCCCTTTATACTTTTCAAAGTCGGGGACCTTGAACTTCATCGGGATCTTGACATTGGGGACCAGGCAGTTCTCAATATCACTCTTCCCAAACAAATCCTTTCCTCTCAGAGTCTTCAACTCTTTGCGTAGCTCGAGGAACTGATCCTTCGTTTCTTCCATTTTCTCATACTCGTCTAGACCCTTAGATGGGTCAGAGTGGTAGATAGTATCCTTAACACGAGGCAGAGTGTGAACAAATGGAGGTGGCACTGACATGACCGGGCTAGATGCCGGCAGATAGACAAAAGTGGGTGCATACCCTTCAGGCATACTGTTGGATGGCATCTCCCAAGGGAATCCAACAGGCATAGAAGGACCGGATTGACTGGAAGCAATAGGAATAGTTGAGGTAGAAACCTCAGAAATGACAGTCCTCTAGGGAGGAGTTGCAGGAGTTGGTGAAGATTGGTTTTGGGCAGCAATGACAAACTCCATTAACACCATTAACCTGGAAATCTTATCCTTTAGCTCTTTGTTCTCTTGCTCTAGATGCTCCATTATCCTTGGTTGATTAGAACGAGTGTTGTATCGATGAGTCAGCTTCGCTGAAGCACATAAGAATTACTGATAAGACATCTGGAGGAAGAAAACCTGCTATACAAATGATGCATGAAATGCAATGTTTTTTATTGATTTTAATTTTAAGGAATATATGGAGTCTCGTTTGTAAATATATTCAAATAATAACAATAATACAATCTAATTGACCATAAAATCTCTATTTATTCATAAAATTTGGAAGGATTACACTGAGTACAATTTCAGAAACCAAAATACAAATACAAGAGAAAAGCAAACTAATCATCCTAAGGACCTCTTAGAAACAATATCAGATTATCTGGCTGCGGACGCGTAATTCCTTCGGATGCGTCGAATCTCAGACTCAAAGGATGTCTTCATCCGAGCCTTCTCAAGGACAAGCTGATCAATAATCTTCTTCAAAGCATCGGAAGGATGATGCATGCTATAGGTGGATAGGCCCTTTGTCTCTCTCTGTATTTTCACTTCTCGATCTTCAAGAATCTCAATAAGCGCATCTTTGTCTTTTGACTCAAGCTACAACTCTTCATGCTTTAGGCTCAAACCATGGAACCGCCCTTCCCACATATCTCTCTCTTGCTTCATCTGGGTGAGTGCGTCTTCCAACTCCTCTACATCTTGGTTAGGGAGAGTTGATGGCTCAGCCACAACCAAAGACATAGCTCTTTCACAGGCGTACTGCATCTTCAGCTCCAAAGCTCTCTTCTTCACCAAAATAGTGTAAGCTTCCAAAGCTACACAGTTGCCTGGACCAAGCTCAGATCTTCCTTTTATATGCCCATTATGCCAAGCATGTATCATCGTTTACTTCAAATGTTGGGGATCTTTACCCTCTTCATAGAAAAGACCTTCTAACTTAGTGTTATTAGGTTTGTCTCTCAAGGGGAACCCAAGTTGACGACGAGCCAAACCAGGGCTGTAATTGATTCCTCCTTATGTACCAATGAGAGGCACATTAGAGAATTCACCACAACTATCAATAATATCCACACTACTTAATGCAGAATCATACCAAGTAATATCATCATTATTGAGAGACATAAGTCTTTAGGACCCCCGTATACATTGCTTGTTCTCTAAAAAAGCAAGCGTCTGAGGCAAGTGCAAAATAAACCACTTGTACAGAAGAGGAACACAACACATGTAACACCCTTCTAAATACCCCAAAATATTATAATTAAAATAACAATATATATTCATCAGAGTAATTATGCCCCGAAGGGTGCCACACAATCATTTCACAACAATTATCAAAATATCCTGTCATGTTCATTTATTTAATCAAAATAAGATTCTTTGCATAAATCGCAGCGGAATAATTCAACATCAATGTAAAACATGTAACCCAATACATGCCAATCATTCAACAACAGAAATCAAATTAATTAAAACATTCCCTCCCGATGTTACATCTATCAGAGCATGACCCATAAGAAACTACTCTAGGACTCCAAGCATAAGCTTCTACTCAACTCATTTCTCGTTACCTGAAAAATAGGCGTAAGGGTGAGTTCCTCAATCAATATAATAAGCATTATAGAACAACATGTAATGCCAAGTAATTAACACATTAATTCACCCTAATTAGACTACGCATTCAGCAACAGTGATATCCATTCAAACATCATACTCAACAGTACAAATCTCCATCATATTCAATCATTAACAACACAACACACAACACACATATGATACTGGAATACATCCATTCATATCATATGCCATACATTCATTATGCAATGAGACTCTATGCATGCGGTACCGACTATTTTGTGAACATATAGTTCAACCTCACCGTCCAAATCCAGGCACGGCTACCAAGCTCACTAGTCCCACTCATTTGAGACATAGTGACTCACTCACTAATTCCTCACCATGGGAATTAGCTACCACCCCAAATGGGCCATGAAATGCACGCTAATCACCTAGCATGCAAACATCAACAACAACAATCAAATGATCTACTCACTAATTCCTCACCATGGGAATTAGCTACCACCCCAAATGGGCCACAACATGCATGCTAATCACCTAGCAATGCAACATCAATAATAATCAAGAATAGACACATGCTCACACTCTAAGCCATAATACAGTCTATTCACAAACGCATACATTCACAACATCATGTATACCATCACATATCATCCACAAAATTAATCACAACAGCATATCATATCATGCCACATAATCAAACACAGTATTAGCACACTCTACTAATACCTATACCACTCAAAACAACGGGAAATGATCCCTACAACATCATATCTCAGCTAAGTACATCACTCAGCCTAAACAACCAAAAACTGCACAACAACAGTTCAGGAAAATCCCAACTCTGCCCATACGCGTATTGCCTACGCCATACGCGTATTGCCCAAACCTGGCCAACTCCATACGCGTACTGCCCACTCTCATACGCATATTGCGCATTTCCTCGCCCAACTCATACGCGTACAACCTATTCCATACGCGTATGCTACGCGTAACATTCTCCCATTACGCGTACCACCAGAGACCAATTCACGTTCAAAATGCCATCTCTTTCTCCCATACGCGTAAGACTTCCCCCCATACGCGTACCAACATCTCATACGCGTATTGCCTAGTGCCATACGCGTATGACCAGAGACCAGAACTCTCAGATCTGCAATGGCTTCTCTGCTACGAAGCCTATCCGATCCAACCTTCTACAGTCCAATTTTCACACATAATTCCTTCCTATCGTCTAACACAAAACAGATCCTATTCGATTCCACAAAGTCTAACATTTCCACATCAAATTCCTACGATAAAAATCCTAATTTCGTTCATCCCAATATTCAACAGATTCATCAGGCATCAATCAAATCAGAGGTAAAACAACAGTTATTACTACCCAGTACATATCATCCCATAATACCCGTTAATTGATGATAAACCCCCCTTACCTGAGTTAATCCGGCAATTCTGCAGCTTCAAGCTTTTCCTCCCTTCAACCCTTGTTCTTGGTTCTCTTTTTGCCCTTTTTCCACGTTCTGCCTCTTTTTCCTTTTCACGTGAAAATAATAAACCTTTTTACCAAATGGGACCTTTTCACTGATTTCCACTTTTATTCCAATTATAAAATAATAATCCAATAATAATAATCCCAATAATTATTATTCCCAAAAATAATAATATTAATCCACTTCCAATTATTAAATTAAATTAATAAATAAAATATTAATTTAAATTAAATAATTAGCTTATTTCAATTGGGGTGTTACAACTCTCCCCCACTAAAAGAGTTTTCGTCCTCGAAAACATACCATAAGCGAACAACTCCGGATAAGACTCCTTCATCTGACTCTCGAGTTCCCAAGTCACATTGCCACCTGCTGGTCCTCCCCAAGCTACCTTCACCAAGGCAATCTCTTTACCCCGCAACCGCTTCAACTCTCGATCCTCGATCCTCATAGGTGATGTTTCAACAGTCAGGTTATCTCTCACCTGTACATCATCTACTTGGACAACATGCGACGGATCATGAATGTACCTCCTCAACTGAGACACATGAAAAACCTCATGCAAATTTGCAAGCGACGGCGGTAAAGCGATACGATAGGCTACCTCTCCTATCCTCTCCAAAATCTGATAAGGACCAATAAATCGAGGTGTCAACTTCTTCGACTTCAAAGCCCGACCAACACCAGTTATCGGAGTAACACGAAGAAACACATGATCTCCCTCTTGGAACTCAAGTGACTTCCTCCTTCTATCATGATAACTCTTCTGACGACTCTGAGCAATTCTCATCTTCTCCTGAATCATCTTAATCTTTTCTGTAGTTTGTTGAACAATCTCCGGTCCAACCACAACACTCTCACCGGACTCATACCAACATAAAGGCGTCCGACATCTCCTACCGTACAAAGCTTCAAACGGTGCCATACCAATGCTCGAATGAAAACTATTGTTGTAGGTAAACTCAATCAAAGGCAAATAACAATCCCAAGCACCTCCTTTTTCCAAAACACAAGCTCTCAAGAGATCTTCTAATGACTGAATCGTCCTCTCCGTCTGACCATCAGTCTGCGGATGATATGCAGAACTCAATCTCAGCTTAGTTCCCAAAGCCTTCTGCAAACCTTCCCAAAACTTCGATGTAAATCTAGGATCTCTGTCCGAAACAATACTCGACGGAATACCATGCAAACTTACAATCTTCTCAATATACAACTCAGCCAATCTCTCTAACGGATAATCCATTCTGATCGGAATGAAATGAGCCGATTTCGTCAATCTGTCAACAATCACCCAAATAGCCTCAAAATTCTTAACTGTTCTCGGTAAACCAGAAACGAAATCTATACTGATACTATCCCACTTCCACTCTGGAATAGCCAACGGTTGCATTAGTCCAGACGGCTTCTGATGCTCAATCTTTGACTTCTGACAAGTCAAACAAGAATAAACAAAACTCGCAATTTCTCTTTTCATTCCCGGCCACCAAAATAACTTCTTCAAATCATGATACATCTTCGTAGCTCCAGGATGAATACTTAAGCCACTACGATGTCCCTCCTCAAGAATACTCTTCTTAAGCTCAATAACATTCGGAATACACACCCGACTACCGAATTTCAAAACACCATTCTCATCAACTCTGAATTCACCACCTCGACCTTGATTCACTAAAGTCAACTTATCAACCAAATGCATATCGGATTTCTGACCCTCTCTGATCTCCTCCAGAATACCACTCGTTAACTTCAACATTCCCAATTTAACACTGTTGTGAGTACTCTCACACACCAAACTCAAGTCTCTAAACTGCTCAATTAAATCCAATTCCTTAACCATTAACATAGACATATGTAATGATTTCCGACTCAATGCATCAGCCACTACATTTGCTTTACCCGGATGGTAATTCAACCCAAAATCATAATCCTTCAGAAACTCTAACCATCTCCTCTGTCTCATATTCAGCTCTTTCTGATCAAACAAATACTTTAAACTCTTATGGTCACTGAAAACCTCAAATCTTGATCCATACAAGTAATGCCTCCACAACTTCAAAACAAACACTACAGCTGCCAACTCTAAATCGTGAGTCGGATAGTTCCTTTCATGAACCCTCAGCTGTCTCGAAGCATAAGCTATAACCTGCTTATTCTGCATCAACACACCACCCAAACCCAACAATGAAGCATCACAGTAAACTTCAAATGGTTCCGACGAACTCGGTAACGTCAAAATAGGAGCAGTAGTCAACCTTCTCTTTAACTCTTGGAAACCTTCTTCACATTTTGAGTCCCAAACAAACGCTTGCCCCTTTCTAGTCAACATCGTCAATGGTAACGCCAACTTAGAAAATCCCTCAATGAACTTCCTATAATAACCAGCCAAACCAAGGAAACTTCTTATTTCAGAAACTGACTTCGGAGCTTCCCACTTAGATACCGCTTCTATCTTAGAAGGATCAACGGCAACACCACCTCTGGAAATCACATGGCCAAGAAAACTAACTTCTTCTAACCAAAATTCACACTTTGACAGTTTAGCAAATAACTTCTTTTCTCGTAGAACTCCTAAAACCACTCTCAAATGCTCAGCATGCTCTTCTTCAGATTTCGAATACACCAAAATGTCATCAATAAACACCACGACAAACTGATCTAGGTACGGATGGAAAATTCTATTCATATACTCCATAAATACTCCAGGCGCATTAGTCACACCAAAAGGCATTACAGAATACTCATAATGTCCATACCTTGTTCTGAAAGCAGTCTTCTGAATATCCTCAGTTTTCACACGTATCTGATGATACCCAGATCTCAAGTCTATCTTGCTGAACACACTCGCACCAACCAACTGATCCATCAAATCATCAATCCTCGGCAAAGGATACCGATTCTTGATCGTTACTTTATTCAGTTGTCTGTAATCCACACACAACCTCATAGTACCTTCCTTCTTCTTAACCAACAACACTGGTGCACCCCACGGTGACACACTCGGACGAATAAATTTCTTATCCAACAAATCTTCCAACTGACTCTTCAATTCAGTTAGCTCAACAGCAGACATACGATAAGGAGCCATCGATATCGGTCTAGTACCAGGTACCAAATCAATCGAGAACTCAACTTCACGCTCTGGCGGCAATTCATTCACCTCTTCCGGAAACACATCAGGAAAATCACACACCACAGCTAGATCGTCAATCACCAGTTTATCCTTAGCTTCCAAAGTTGCTAACAGCATAAACAACTCTGCTCCACCAGCTACTTCCTCATTCACTTGCCTTGCTGATAGAAACAAACTCTTTTCTTCCTCAACCCCAGGAAATATCACAGTCTTATCAAAACAGTTGATAGAAACCCGGTTAAACACCAACCAGTTCATACCCAAGATAACATCAATCTGCACTAATGGAAGACACACAAGGTCTATCCCAAAATCCCTACCAAAAATACTCAAAGGGCAACTTAAACAAACTGAAGTAGTAGTCACTGAACCCTTCGCAAGAGTATCAATCACCATACTTCCAAGCATCTTAGATATCTCTAACTTAAGTTTCACAGCACACTCCAAAGATATAAAAGAATGAGTCGCACCTGTGTCAATAATAGCTACAAGAGGAAAGCCATTAATATAACACGTACCTCGGATCAAACGATCATCTGCCGAAGTCTCAGAACCCGATAAAGCAAAGACCTTGCCTCCTGACTGATTCTCTTTCTTCGGCTTAGGACACTGTGGACTGATATGACCCAACTCTCCACAGTTGAAACAAGTTACAGTCTTCAACCGGCAATCCGCAGCCAAATGACCACCTTTTCCACATTTGAAACACTTCTTCTCATTACTGGTACACTCATGGATACGATGTCCAGCCTGACCACATCTGTAACACTTAGCAGGAGCACTAGAATCTCCCCCACTAGGCCTCTTCATCCCACTCTGTCTCTGAAAACCTTTGCCAGCTGCATACGGTTTTCCACGATCAATCTGATTCTTGCCTTTCCTATCAACCCTTTGCTGATAGCTCTCTGCTCTAGCCTTGGAATCCTGTTCGAAAATCCTGCAACAGTCAACCAAATCAGAAAACACTCTAATCCTTTGATATCCAATAGCCTGCTTGATCTCGGGACGCAACCCGTTCTCAAACTTCACACATTTGGAAAATTCCCCAGCAGCCTCAGCATAGGGAGTATAATACTTCGACAGCTCTGTGAACTTGGCAGCATACTCCGTAACAGACCTGTTACCCTGCTTCAATTCCAAGAACTCTATCTCTTTCTTTCCTCTGACATCCTCAGGAAAATACTTCCTCAGAAATCTCTCCCTGAACACAGCCCAAGAAATCTCAGCATCTCCAGCAGTTTCCAACTCAGTGCGGGTAGCAACCCACCAATCATCAGCTTCTTCTGACAGCATATGTGTACCGAACCTGACCTTCTGGTTATCAGCACACTCGGTTACTCTGAAGATCCTCTCAATCTCCTTCAACCACTTCTGAGCACCATCTGGATCGTATGCTCCCTTAAACATTGGAGGATTGTTCTTCTGGAACTCACTCAACTGACGAGCAGCTCCCATTCCCACAACATTCGGATTTCCTCCAAGTACTCCAGCTAGCATACCCAGAGCCTCAGCAATCGCAGCATCATCTCTACCTCTTCCAGCCATCTCTATTCTGAAAACCCAAACAACTAAAACAATAAGTACTGATAGGGTTACACAACACCTATCCCGTACAGGGGAAACGGAATAATTACGACTCGACACGACCGACTATGCTCTGATACCACTAATGTAACACCCTTCTAAATACCCCAAAATATTATAATTAAAATAACAATATATATTCATCAGAGTAATTATGCCCCGAAGGGTGCCACACAATCATTTCACAACAATTATCAAAATATCCTGTCATGTTCATTTATTTAATCAAAATAAGATTCTTTGCATAAATCGCAGCGGAATAATTCAACATCAATGTAAAACATGTAACCCAATACATGCCAATCATTCAACAACAGAAATCAAATTAATTAAAACATTCCCTCCCGATGTTACATCTATCAGAGCATGACCCATAAGAAACTACTCTAGGACTCCAAGCATAAGCTTCTACTCAACTCATTTCTCGTTACCTGAAAAATAGGCGTAAGGGTGAGTTCCTCAATCAATATAATAAGCATTATAGAACAACATGTAATGCCAAGTAATTAACACATTAATTCACCCTAATTAGACTACGCATTCAGCAACAGTGATATCCATTCAAACATCATACTCAACAGTACAAATCTCCATCATATTCAATCATTAACAACACAACACACAACACACATATGATACTGGAATACATCCATTCATATCATATGCCATACATTCATTATGCAATGAGACTCTATGCATGCGGTACCGACTATTTTGTGAACATATAGTTCAACCTCACCGTCCAAATCCAGGCACGGCTACCAAGCTCACTAGTCCCACTCATTTGAGACATAGTGACTCACTCACTAATTCCTCACCATGGGAATTAGCTACCACCCCAAATGGGCCATGAAATGCACGCTAATCACCTAGCATGCAAACATCAACAACAACAATCAAATGATCTACTCACTAATTCCTCACCATGGGAATTAGCTACCACCCCAAATGGGCCACAACATGCATGCTAATCACCTAGCAATGCAACATCAATAATAATCAAGAATAGACACATGCTCACACTCTAAGCCATAATACAGTCTATTCACAAACGCATACATTCACAACATCATGTATACCATCACATATCATCCACAAAATTAATCACAACAGCATATCATATCATGCCACATAATCAAACACAGTATTAGCACACTCTACTAATACCTATACCACTCAAAACAACGGGAAATGATCCCTACAACATCATATCTCAGCTAAGTACATCACTCAGCCTAAACAACCAAAAACTGCACAACAACAGTTCAGGAAAATCCCAACTCTGCCCATACGCGTATTGCCTACGCCATACGCGTATTGCCCAAACCTGGCCAACTCCATACGCGTACTGCCCACTCTCATACGCGTATTGCGCATTTCCTCGCCCAACTCATACGCGTACAACCTATTCCATACGCGTATGCTACGCGTAACATTCTCCCATTACGCGTACCACCAGAGACCAATTCACGTTCAAAATGCCATCTCTTTCTCCCATACGCGTAAGACTTCCCCCCATACGCGTACCAACATCTCATACGCGTATTGCCTAGTGCCATACGCGTATGACCAGAGACCAGAACTCTCAGATCTGCAATGGCTTCTCTGCTACGAAGCCTATCCGATCCAACCTTCTACAGTCCAATTTTCACACATAATTCCTTCCTATCGTCTAACACAAAACAGATCCTATTCGATTCCACAAAGTCTAACATTTCCACATCAAATTCCTACGATAAAAATCCCAATTTCGTTCATCCCAATATTCAACAGATTCATCAGGCATCAATCAAATCAGAGGTAAAACAACAGTTATTACTACCCAGTACATATCATCCCATAATACCCGTTAATTGATGATAAACCCCCCTTACCTGAGTTAATCCGGCAATTCTGCAGCTTCAAGCTTTTCCTCCCTTCAACCCTTGTTCTTGGTTCTCTTTTTGCCCTTTTTCCACGTTCTGCCTCTTTTTCCTTTTCACGTGAAAATAATAAACCTTTTTACCAAATGGGACCTTTTCACTGATTTCCACTTTTATTCCAATTATAAAATAATAATCCAATAATAATAATCCCAATAATTATTATTCCCAAAAATAATAATATTAATCCACTTCCAATTATTAAATTATATTAATAAATAAAATATTAATTTAAATTAAATAATTAGCTTATTTCAATTGGGGTGTTACAACACACAATATTCCCACCACCTTTAGAATTCCTCTAATGCAAAGAGAAATACATGTCACCCAACAGAGTAGGAACATGATTCTTAATCAAGAAAATTCTAATGGCGTTAACATCAACAAAACCGTCAATGTTAGGGAACAAAGCTAGACCATAGATGAACAATACAAAGGTGGCTTCAAAAGCATCCATACTATTGGCTTGAGCAAAGACATCAGCTTTACCAATAAGGAACTCGGAATCAACCCAAGAATACCTCCTTTCTTCACCAAATGAGCATCAATCTCAGATTTCTTCAGATGAAGAGCTTCAGCTATGATATGAGATCTGGGAATCTCCTCCAATCCACTAAAAGGTACCTTGTCAGATACTGGTATTCCTAAGAGATGGGCATACTCCTCTAATGTAGGTACAAGCTGATAATCGGGAAAATTGAAGCACTGGTAGAGAGGATCATAGAATTGAACCAAAACACTCAGAGGTCCTTCAACCACATTAACAGATAACACAGTCAAAAGCTTCCCATGACGTTGCTTGAAATCCAAGGGATCTAATACAAAGGATGACAACTTCATTAGCTCTTTAAAATCAAGACATCTGAAACCATACTTCTTAGTATTCCTTCGTCAACAATCCATGGTCTGAAAATATTTGCAAATAAGACCTCAGTTCCTTGAAGTTTACTTTTTTGTGATGAATGTTATGATGCGCATGTATGCATGAATGTAACAATCACAAACAAGGGATCACACACAAGGCAAACACAAACATAGGTCAAGGGATGGATCAAGTCATCATCAAGATCAATCATCCATTTTGGTGGATTATGGTTTTCACCTTACGAACACCTAAGTTCCATTGATATTGATGAGACTTAATCGGATCAACCAAGAATCAAAGGGTTTGTTGTGAGTCACGAGCATGGAGTCAGGTTAAGAACAATCCCAAAGGAGTGTACTAAGGATAAAAACCTGTAGATCATGTCCTAACAAGGTTCCTAGAGTCTTAATCCCATAATATTCTCAAGAGAGACTCGTCTGAGTGTAGTATCGTGTAACAACTGTTATCAGGTCTACACCTGAACAGCCTCCGCGCTACGTCCTAAAGAGGCCAAGCTGGAAATGTTCTACGGTCCTCAGCTTATCGGACCCCAAATCAGAGAAAATAATGCCTAACCACAAATAACTTGTGTGGCATTAGTAACTCCAAAAGGGTCTCCACTGAGTAGATGGATCTCAAGTCAACTTGTTAAGGACTACTCCACACAAGTTGAACATGACTATACCATCCTCCTATCTTAATTACACTCAAGTTCAAGTTAGAACTTATATCACCACTAAGAGATCACCATGCACAACAGAGAAATTATATCACATAAACAAATATATACAAACATCAAATATACAAATATATAAACATAAAAAATTAGGCTAAACCCACTGAGGACTACGTCCTCAGCAGAGTCACCACTTCATTAATGTAGCGGTAAATTCATGACCATCAAGTTATGGATAAGCTTAACATCAATAAAACCATATCCGCCACCGCGCTTTTATTATTTCAAAAGGAAAAGGGAAAAAGTATGAACAAAACCCAAAGATAAGAAGTCTTCAAATCAAAACTAATAAAATGCCAAAGATTACAAGTGAGGGGGTTGGTTACACAGAGGGAAGGTGTTAGCACCCAAAGTTTCCTAGGTACTCCTAGGGAGCCCTTTTTATGTGTGTATATGTTTTTGGTATAAAAGATGTTTGAGAAAAATAGATGTGGAGATGAGAAAAGAATTCATTGATTATATTTTTGTGTTTGATAAGATCTTCAGACTTGGGCCTACGTACAAACATAAAAATGAGGGATCAAAATCTCGTAGTTCGTTGTACAAATTTCAAAGTTGGTGAATTGCTTTTAATAAAAAGTTTAAATGAAAAAGGGTACATAGGGCAAAAAATTTGAATGAAGTTGTTAGTTCTTTTTGTCTTTTGAAATTTTAAGTCAATATGATTAAGTTTATTTCCGAATTTGATTTAAGAAAGAGTTTACAAAAAGTTTAATGGCATAACGCCAAAGTTTCTATTTAAAATAAGGTCTAAGTTTGAAATCACAAGCAAATAATTTTTTTTAAAAGGGGGAGATATTTTGAAATTTAAGAAGTGGGAGAAGATTAAGAGGCTATCCTAAGCACAAAAAATTAAAAGTTAAGAGTTGAAAAGATCTGACCAATGGGATGCAATCCAACAGACAAGAATGTCATATAGAAAACACATTTTCCCTTTGGACTTTGAATTAAGAAATAATCAATAAGCAATTATCAATATCCAGACATCATGAAGATCAAGGCATCAAATAAAGATATCCACATCCAAGCAAGCAAATCCCATAGCTAGCAGTCTTCTTTGTCTTCTCGTGTATCAGATAAATTACTCCTTGATCAACTCAAAACAAAGCATCAGACACAAGGTCAAAATAACAATTAGCACAAAGACAGAGTAGAAGATGAATTCAAACAAGATCCAAGGCTTGCATCAGATGAAGGCTCAGTTTACAATAACTTAGTCTCAAAATATTGGCATCGGCCAAGTCCTTTTTGCACAGGAAATGTTGCCTAATCCTAAGTCCAAAAGTTCAGATCAAGATCAACAGTCCACCAAACATTTTTTAGGTGTTTTTGTTGTTTATTAAGTATTTTAAGGTCCTAAGACCATAAACAAAAGTCAAAATGCATAAACAAGTATATACAATCACAAGATATGGCTCGAATTAGCAAAGGGAAAATGACATAAACATAAACAATTTAAATGAAATGTAAATGGCAATGAATTATAAATGACTGAAATTGAAATTGCATAAACTAAATGTCTTAAAAGTAAAGCAATATTAATAAGAGTTAGTCAAATGTTAATCAAAGGGTAGTGGTATTTTTTAATTGATTAAGTCATTCTTTGGAGAACACTCAACCATCCATTCACAAGCATGGATTCTTAAACTAAGACATCTTTCATGAGAAGGGCTCCAACTTGGATAATTCAACAAGTATGCCACTAGCTATCATGAAAGGAAAAAAATGTCAAGTTTCCATATAATACCATGAAGAATGGAAGACTTACAATCTCACTTACTAGAATGCTATGCCATTCGGGTCAAATTTAGCTCTACGTTAAGAAATCGTAATTGGACTTATGTAGAAGTCGCAACTATCTGAGGCCGAACAATAAAAATTTAGGTGTTAATGCATGTTAGAGATTTGGTATAATGAACCAAACTCCTAAAACGTACCACACACTAATGTGAGCAAATTCTTTACTTTGAATAAGTTTTGAATGATAGTAAATTGTGTGATCATTGTCTAATTGTTGGTTGTGCATTATTTCGTATGTTTCAATTGTGGTTTTAGCTTATACTATTGTTTAGTGTCCTTACATAAAGATCCACATTGATACAATTCTTTAAAGAACTCATAAAAACTGTTTTGTGTTAGCATGTATCAATACATGTTCCTATGTATCGATACATACACCTGTTTTATATCACAAAAAGTTTTTGCTTCAGTATGTATCGATCCATACAAGCCTTGCATCGATACATAAACTTGTTGTAAACCACAAAACACTTTTACTTCAGTATGTATCGATCCATACGAGTCATGTATCGATACATGGCCAGCTAAAATGCTCTATGCATCGATCCATACGAGTCTTGCATCAATACATGATTGGTTAAAATGTTCTATGTATCGATACATACGAGCTTTGCATCGATACATGCTTACACTATTTCTCTAAAATAAATCAAAGTTACAGTATGTATCGATGCATAACCTTTTGTATCAATACATAAGTCTGTTTTATCTACTAACAGTTGCTGTTTTTTATATATAAGAAATATTGTGATAGCAGTGAAAAGGGGACGAATTCTGAGAGGGAAAAACAGTTGAAACACCAATCAAAGGAGTGTGTAGCAGCAATTGTTTTGAGCAGTTAGAAACCTTAAAGAGACTTCATCTTCTCCATCTTCTCAATCTCTTTTCTTCAAGAAAATCAACACATAATCATTCGTGTTCTTTGGATTAAAGGATCAACGAGATAACGATCGAGGATCTAGCTGAATTGAAGATTGAAGGGGGTTTCGAGGAAAAACCAACTGGTTTGTCCTTCAAGAACTGGAGTGTTCTTGCCGGTTTGTTATTCACGTTTGCAGAACATATTCAGCCGCAGCGTAGAGTTTGGAAATCGGGTGATTTCGCAAACAGGTCGTGGAACCGGTGAATTGTTTGCAATTTCTTGCAGGAAACTCTTGATCGAACTCAGATCAAGTGAAGGCTTTAAAGAAGAAGAAGATCTTGGGATTTAGAATTCTGTCTGTGTATTAAAACCTTGTATCAACGAATTTTGCATTATTGATAATTACAGTTCTCAATTTCATTTGAAATTGAGAGGGAGACGTACCCACACGCGAGGACGACGTGGGGAACTTCCTTACCAAATCTCTGCGTATCGTATTCTTTCCTTATCTCTCTTTACGTTTTCAACAGTTCTGTAATATCAGTTAGTGTGTTGTGGCTGTACTTCTTGCGATACAATAATGGCAAGAAAACGTCTTTAACTAAAGTCCACCATTGTTCATCATTGACCACATACACACCAACTGTTTGACAAAGCTGTTAGCTGAGTTTTATTCATTGGAAATAGAATTTAGTGATAAGTGCATTTGATTTAGTTAGATTATGGTGTTAATAATCTCTGTCGTTCTAATTCAAATCCAGCAATAAATTCGCGTGTCCGGTTTTCTAGTAGCGGTTCAGAATAGACGGAAGTCGATTCAGAACTGAAATTTTCCGCTAAATTTCGATAACTCTGATAAAAATTTAAATTCGTTTATGTTCAAAGAGGTGATCTATTCACCCCCCTCTCGATCACTAGCCACACCGTCTAACAAGTGGTATCAGAGCGCCGGTTCGCTGGTGCTCTGTGGCTACCTGTAACGATATGGATTCTGAACCAAATGGGGCGTATCATAGAGCGCCGATTTTCAACGGTGAAAACTACGGCTACTGGAAAGACTGCATGCGAGTTCATATAAATTCTGTTGATAGGCTAGTATGGGCTGCCATTGAAAATGGACCTTTTCAAATTACTATGACAAATGCGGTTGGCGCCATAGTACCTAAACTAGAAGCTGATTGGAATGAGAAAGATGAGAAAAAGTGGTCGTGTGATTGGAGAGCTCGAAATATGCTAATTTCAACACTTGGTGTTGATGAGTATTATCGGGTATCCCACTGCACGACAACTAAAGAAATGTGGGATGCTTTAGAAGTTGCCCATGAGGGTACTACTGAAGTAAAACAGTCCCGCATTAACACACTCAATCAAGAGTTTGAGCTCTTTCGCATGAAATAAGGAGAATCTATCTCCGACATGCAAAAGAGATTCACTCATCTCACTAATAGGTTGAATGCACTTGGAAAACCTGTTTCCAATGAAATTGCTACTAATAAAATTCTGAGGTGTCTTAGCAGGGAATGGCAACCTAAAGTAACAGCAATTAAGGAAGCCAACGATCTAACGAGACTTACGATTACAACTCTGTTTGGAAAGCTGGAAGAACATTAGCAAGCATTATAAAGTCTTGAAAAGTTTGAGAACAAAAGTAAGAAGGAAAAGGAGAAGAAAAGAGACAAAGAGGGAGAGAAGAAGCCAATGGCTCTTGTGGCCTCTAGCTCTAAGTCCTCACGAAAAGAGCAAAGCGACAATGATTCAAGTAGTGACAAAGATTCGGATGATGAGGAAATAGGACTGTTTGTAAGGAGATATAATAAATTCATTCGAAAGAACGGAGTCAAGCATTCCGACAAAAATCTCATGAAGTTTCGAAGACAATCTACAGATTCAAAACAGGAAGAAAATAAGAAGAGTAGAGGAAGAGGATCTTGTTTTAATTGTGGTAAATCTGGACATTATAAAACGGATTGTCCTATGAAGTATAAGGATCAAACAAAAGCTCCACCAAAAGAGTACAGCAAACAAAGAAGAGCTTACATTGCATGGGAAAGCGACAGTAACAAAAGCTCCACCAAAAGAGTACAGCAAACAAAGAAGAAGGGATATGTTACTTATGGAGACAATAACAAATCCCTTCTTCTTTGCTTTGAAGTCTATAAAAAGTGATATGTCTCGGGCATGTGCCTTGAGCAACCGCTGTCAAGAAACCATCTCCTATCTACGGCAGCAAGGCACTCATCCTACAATATCAAAAGAGAGAAGTTGGTACCCAATTCTTATTGGGTCCAAGTGGGTAAGTGCTAACATGGTTGCCTTTTGGCTTCCATTGATAAATACCTTTAGGGACAAGAAATCTCCTAAACTTGCATTTCTCAATGGTATGGCCAGCATGACAACAATAATGACATAAACCATGATGATGTGTTTGTTTATTCTTGTTCATTAAATCCTTTGGAATAAAAGAGTATTTTGCATATGGTGGATTTAATGACTTCTTAAACAACCTAGAGTCAACAGCATAAGTAACCTTAGGTTGTAACGCTTTTTCCAATTTGACTTTGAGAGTGTTTACCTCTTTTTGCCAAATATGACAAGCGTCACAATACCTAACTTTACTACATCCATCAATGTCAATAATTTTTGAATTTTCTGCAATACTAGCTTTTAACGATTCTAAATCATTTTCAGCTTTGTATACTTTACCTTCCAGAAATGAAAAAATTTGTTTATCGGAAGATAATCTTTTGAAAGCATCTACAACTTCGTAATGCAGTTTTTCAAAAGCTATTTTCAGTTCAGCAAAGTTCATAGAAGAGAAGTTATTATAGTATGCTTGTTTTACCTTTTTATCATTGATTTTCTTCTTGTGGTAGGACAGATTTTTGGTGTGAGCCATAAGGCACAAATTTGCGGTTTCATCACTATCACTTGAACTTTGTGTGCTTGATGAATCACTGTCGCTTTCCCATGCAATGTAAGCTCTTCTTTGTTTGTTGTACTCTTTTGGTGGAGCTTTTCTTTGATCCTTATACTTCATAGGACAATCTGTTTTATAATGTCCAGATTTACCACAATTAAAACAAGATCCTCTTCCTCTACTTTTCTTATTCTCTTCCTGTTTTGAATCTGTAGATTGTCTTTGAAACTTCATGAGATTTTTGTCGGAATGCTTGACTCCGTTCTTTCGAATGAATTTATTATATCTCCTTACAAACAGTCCCATTTCCTCATCATCCGAATCTTTGTCACTACGTGAATCATTGTCGCTTTGCTCTTTTCGTGAGGACTTAGAGCTATTGGCTTCTTCTCTCCCTCTTTGTCTCTTTTCTTCTCCTTTTCCTTCTTACTTTTGTTCTCAAACTTTTCAAGACTTTCCAATGCTTGTTGATGTTCTTCCAGCTTTCCAAACAGAGTTGTAATCTTAAGTCTCGTTAGATCGTTGGCTTCCTTAATTGCTGTTACTTTAGGTTGCCATTCCCTGCTAAGATACCTCAGAATTTTATTAGTAGCAATTTCATTGGAAACAGGTTTTCCAATTGCATTCAACCTATTAGTGAGATGAGTGAATCTCTTTTGCATGTCGATCGAGGATCTAGCTGAGTTGAAGATTGAAGGGGGTTTCGAGGAAAAACCAATTGGTTTGTCCTTCAAGAACTGGAGTGTTCTTGCGGGTTTGTTAGTCACGTTTGCAGAACATATTCAGCCGCAACGTAGGGTTTGGAAATCGGGTGATTTCGCAAATAGGTCGTGGAACCGGTGAATTGTTTGTAATTTCTTGCAGGAAATTCTAGATCGAGCTCAGATCAAGTGAAGGCTTTATATAAGAAGATCTTGGGATTTAGAATTCTGTCTGTGTATTAAAACCTTGTATCAACGAATTCGGCATTATTGATAATTACAGTTCTCAATTTCATTTGAAATTGAGAGGGAGACGTACCCACACGCGAGGACGACGTGGGGAACTTCCTTACCAAATCTCTGCGTATCGTATTCTTTCCTTATCTCTCTTTACGTTTTCAACAGTTCTGTAATATCATTTAGTGTGTTGTGGCTGTACTTCTTGCGATACAATAGTGGCAAGAAAACTTCTTTAACTAAAGTCCACCATTGTTTATCATTAACCACATACACACCAACTGTTTGACAAAGCTGTTAGCTGAGTTTTATTCATTGGAAATAGAATTTAGTGATAAGTGCATTTGATTTAGTTAGATTCTGGTGTTAATAATCTTTGTCGTTCTAATTCAAATCTAGCAATAAATTCGCGTGTCCGGTTTTCTAGTAGCGGTTCAGAATAGACGGAAGTCGATTTCGGGACTGAAATTTTCCGCTAAATTTCGATAACTCTGATAAAATTTTGAATCCGTTTATTTTCAAAGAGGTGATCTATTCACCCCCCCCCCTCTCGATCACTAGCCACCCCGTCTAACAACTAAAAGAAAAGATCAATAAGGATGGACCTATCTCACTCATACTTGTATTGGTTCATCTGACACAAGGCCATTGATGAACCAATTTTCCTTAAGACATTAGAGATTTCATTGGTCAAATGAGGGAATGGGAAAGAATACGGATGAAGATGAAGAGGGATGGGAATCAAACAAACACAAATTGGTCATGGGAGGAATTTTATCAAATTAAAACCATTCATTCATTTTGGAAGATGAAATGTACATTTCATCAATCCCCTAAATTTCAATGGTTTTAATCCAACAAAATTCAAATCAACCTTGACCAAGGCGCAAACAAATAGTCAAACATCAAAAAATGGCTCAACATAATTTTTACACAATTAATCAATTTAAAAATGCATTAAAATACAATTTTATTTGGACAAAACCTAAAATCTCTACAAAACACCAAATAAATGGCCAAGATATTTATCCTAGGTCATACAAGGTCAAAGGACCTTAGACATAAAAATTTCACTATTTTTCAAAAGTCAGAAGTATTTTTAAACAATTAAAAGTATGCACAAAAACATTAAATTCATCAAAAATATCAAAATTAATCCAAAAAATTAATTTTAATTCATAATATGAAAGAGAAAAATATTTAAAGATTTTTGGTGAATGTCCTATATTTTTTGGATTAAAAATGAAATTATTATGAATTAAACAAAATAGATGGATTAAATGAAAATTCAGAAATTAAAAAAAAAAAATTTTAAAAAAACAAGGGTCATCAGATCTCCCTCATTAATTCAGGTGGTAGATCCGATGGCCAAGCGCGCGCATTCCATAGTAAACCTTAGTCAATGCGTTGGAGGCTTGGTAATACAAGGAAAGGTTGATATTAAAACATTTCAAATAGATCATATGGTCAGGATGTAAGCTAACACATCGTCGGAGCTAGGGCTCTAGTCTTCTTCTCCGGTGGACCTCATCGGACTAGTTCACCATCAACCTCCACTAAAACGAAAAACAAGGACATGGATTCAAAGGAAAAATGCTCAGGAGCTCGAACCTGACCTCAATTTTCTCTAATTCCATGTATATAGAAAGATGTAGGGATTTGAATTTTGAGGATCATGAACTGGGTTGCTTCGATTTGACCTCAAAGCAACTCAATCTTGTGTTGCCTACATTGGTAGGACTTTAGCCAACCAAAAATCACAAAGAATAGTGAAGAATTGAGAGAGAATCGAAGAGATGAAAATTCTGGAAAATCACCTTCGAGTGAGCTTCAACCTTGCTTGATCTTGGTTCCAATTGGCTTTGGCTTGACTTCAGAAGCTTGTAGGAGTTGAATTAGATCAACGAAAAGCTTGGACTCTTGTAGTGAAATTCTGGTATCAGATATGAGATGTCGAAGGTAATGACACGACACTAATATCTGAGTTATGCAAATAGGATAAAGATAAAGAATAGTAATGCAAAGACACAAGCAATTGTTAACCCAGTTCGGTCCAACTCACCTACATCTGGGGGCTACCAAGCCAAGAAGGAAATTCACTAAAATAGAATCAGTTCAAAGACTCTCCGTACACTTCAACAAGTTACAGTATTTCTCATCTAATTTCTACTCGTGCAATTTCTACCTAAGCACTCTTAGATATGAGAACCCACTCACTTCCCTTCTATCACACCTGTGATTTTAAACAACAACTCCTTGAGAAAAGAAAACACTTTTCAATAACACACACTTGATTTTACTTCACAGTTTCAATCAAGTAGACACACACTTGATCTTGCTTAACAACTTTGATCAAGTAGACACACACTTGTTCTTGCTTCACATCTTTGATCAAGTAGACACACATTCTTGCTTACAAGCTTTGAGTGACAAGTTACAACCACAAATTAGACCAATTCAATCATCTATGGATGACTTGAATGGCTTACAAGTCTTACGTCTAAACAAGACACAAACCCTAGCTCTCTCTCAGTATTTCGCTCAGTATTTGTTGTGTTACAAATCAGGTTTTCCAAGTCCCTTTTTATAGAAGCTTTCAACTTGGCTTGGACATCTTGAAAACCCTAAATTATTTTCCAATTAAATCTTTTCATCACAGCTGGTTAGATCTCTTTGGAAAATAAGTAAATCAGGTTGTAATCAATGATTGAATTCGCCTGCAAATCAGATCTTCAATCATACATAGATTGCCATTAAATGCGCAATCACAAAACACCAGACATTCACACTGAATGTTCTGTGTACAGGATGTCATGACATCGGGTCTGACATCTTGGAATAATCCTGCATAATTCCATAATTCCATTTTTAATTTCCAGCAGGTACAGTCATATCAGATGCCATGACATTGTGTATGACATCCTGAAACAATCCTGTAGAATTATGTTTTTAAACTCCAGCAGGTACATAATATCAGATGCCATGACATGGTGTATGACATTCTGAAACAATCCTGCAGAATTATGTTTTTAAACTTTAGCAGGTACATGATATCAGATGCCATGACATGGTGTATGACATTCTGAAACAATCCTGCATAATTATGTTTCTTAAGCTCTAGCAGGTACACAGGATATCTTATGTTAATACATCACACACAACATCTTGTGAACACTCTTTGTTTTACCAAAATTGCTGCCAACACTTAGAACCAACATGGAGTTTCAATCTCAAAACAGAATGAGATTAGAAACTCGATTTTTAAATGAAAACCTTCAAGATTATCCTTTAATGGTGAGGGTTTGGATTGCAGGTTCAAAGCTTGGGCATGAGGTCCTCAATTCTGAGCCAAGAGGGTCATATTTGTAGGCTATGCATTTGATTTTCACACAATTCCAAAATTAGCCAAAAATAGAAATTCCCTTGCATGGGCGTATGATAGGCCCGTCAAATGATGCTATCAGGTCCAAAATCACTCATGTGCAATGCGGAAATCATGTCATGTGGTCATGCAAAGGAGATTGAAATGTAAATGTGAAATTCATCCAAATGAACCTTTGAAAAGAACCCATTCACAAGTCCTTCATTTCTTGGCCAAATGAGATAATATTGGACTTTTTGGAAATGTGAGATCAAGGAGAAAAACTTTCATGGTTAAAACTTTCCCATTTGAAGCTAGGATCATGATTAATTTTGAGGTGGAATTTTGGAAAATCAAAGATATTTGAAAAATTTCGAAGTACCGAGTCAAATGTTCACTTCTTCTACCTTGAATAACTTTTTCTATGGGTTTCAAATGGAAAAAGTTCCTTCATAAATGTTGTAGATACTTCAAAACTATTAAATTTGGTCACAAATTTGAACTCATTTGGATTTGTAATGAGGGAGTTATGCATTTTAGAAGTTGAGGAAAATCACTTGTTCAATAGTAGTGGCCCAAAATAACCTATATGTTTCCTCTTGGAACATGCATTTGAAAGTTGAATTTTGAACTTATTCCAAGAATAAAAGTTGGATAATACATCTTTAATTTTATCATGAAATTTGAATGGCTTTCATATCATAAGAATTGAGCAAGTTATTATCCTTGAAAGTTGACCTCCTAACTAAGGTTCAGACAAAATGACCTATAATATTTCACCATAAAAAATGACTTTCCTAGAAAAACTAGATCTCGAATTCAACACGAAAGTTGTTTGTAATGTCATAAGAAGTACATTCTCTCTTGGAATCATTTTCATATGATAAAAATTGTAGGCGATAGGGTCTAGGGAACCCCAGTTTTGACCAATTGACTTTCTCTAGTCAACCACCATGAACCAACTTGCAAAATTGAAATTCTCTTGATATTTTGGACTCATGGAGGATCATATATGCATAAGATGATGTTATATTATGTAATATGAAGTATCCCTTGATTTATTTGACTAGGTGATGAGGAAACTTGCTGAGGAAGTCACATAAGATACCGAGATGAATTCGGGCTTCCAAGGCAAACAAGCTTCCAACTCTTGATGAATTCTTGATCAAAATGATAAATTAATATCATGGGGATCGATATATGATGTCTAGAGTCATTGTGAACTATCTCTTTATTAGTTTCCTTGCATTGAGGGTCTCAAACCCTAGATATAAGCTTGATGAAGCATAGGAGAACACACACACTACCTACAAAAGGTTTGTGATGATTAAGAATGTGTGTCTTGAATCATGATGCAGTGTCATAAAAATAGGATATTGTAGAAGGATATTGCATCATGATTTTTACTCTATTTATTGTTAATAAATTAAGATTTTTTTGGGTTATAGGCCTTGGGCCCAATCTGTTATACGCCCTATTTACTACTGATACATATTTGTTTTGCTCTTGCTTTTGACCATTAGTGATTTGTTTGAATGATTTGGATGGTTAAAAAATTTTATATATATTTATTTTATTATATAACTTTTTCAGGTGATGATTTATTCTTATGAGTTGGTTAATTGATTTTGCTATTAATTTTAGTTGAACGCTTAACTGGGTTGATCGATTAAGTTTAAATAATTCTTTTCTTGTTATTGTTAAGTGTATTGTTTGATTATTTGCAATATATTTAGTCGATTAATATATATATCCATGTCCATCTCATACATGTAAATAATCATATTCGATTTCACTAACAATTTCAATTTTGAACCCTTTTCACCATCAATTTCAATTGTTAATCATTTCCAAACCCTCAAATCATCCAGTTTTAATTTAACACAAATAAAAAAAACTCGATTAGCATCAAGCTGTTTTCCAATTCAAAAATAAAAATACTTAATCATACTTAAACACCACTTCAAAGAGTGAAAAGGGAGATGGTCTAGAGCCTTCTATTCCTCTCCTCAATTGTTTGGATACGAGTATCCTTACTCGACCATTCGAACAATTGTCATCCATTAAAACATCCAATCAGATTCACCTCAAACCTTTTCCTTAATCAAACATAATCAAACTTATTTTCTTAATAACTTTGACGAAAAAGGAGATGGTCTAGAGACTCTGATTCCTCTCCTCAATTGTTTGGATACGAGTTGCCTTACTCGACCATTCAAATAATTGTCATCCATTAAAAAACTTCAATCCTATTGACCTCAAACTTTTTCCTAATCAAAACCTCAACTCATTTTCACAATAACTTGGACGAAAAAGGAAGTGGTCTAGAGCCTTCTATTCCCTTCCTCGAGTACTTGGATATGAGTTTCCTTACTCGACCACTCGAGTATTTGTTGTCCATCCAAAATATCTTAATAATATTCAAAATCCTTTTGCAATTAAGGATGAAATGGGAGATTGTATATAGCCTTCTATTCATCTTCTAGATTATTTGGATACAAGTTTTCTTACTCGACCATTCGAGCAATCTTCATCCAACAAAACACTCAACACATCAAATTAGTTTCTTGTCCGCGTCCGATCTTAAAATCGTTTTCACAAACGAAAGGTATTTTTTTCGAGACGATGCAAAAACAATGTTTCTTCCACTTATATGTGTGAGTAAGCTAGCGATATTTCCCGCGAATGTTGATTTGTAAATCCATTATGTTGTGATGCAAACGTTCCCTTCTCCATTTGTTTTGGGTAGCAAGCAATGTATTTCCGTTGTTTGACACAAAAAATATTTCGCTAAAATCGACCAACAAACAACCATTTTTCTACCCAGAATTACGTAAGCCATGAGTTCTCCATCACACCCGGAGATACGTAGGAGCGGGATTCAGAGTCTCATCAGGCACCCTAAAAACATAAACCTTTTCGTCCTTTCCTTTTAATAACTCGAGAACGCCAAACCTTTTTTAAGTAAACACTAACGTGCACAAATAACCAAATGATTCCCATTAAGTACAACAGATGTGAGGGGTGTTAATACCTTCCCCTTGCGTAATTGACTCCTGAACCTTGATTTGGGTACAAAGACCATAATCTTAATCGTTCTTTTAGGGGTTTTATCGATATTTTCCCTTTCCCTCTTTGGGAATAAATAAAGTTGGTAGGAACTCTGTTAAGTCCATCCCACAAGCGTGCGATTATGCTTCACGAGCGTCATGTTCTCATTCTTCGAGGTACGACAAGTTTTTCAAATGAGGTTTGAGAAACAAAAGTGCAGGAAGAGAGAGAGAGAGAGAGAGAGAGAGAGAGAGAGAAAGAGAGAGAGATAGAGAGAATGAGAGAGAGAGAGAGTGTATGCGTGAGAGAGAGAGAGAGAGAGAGTGTGTGTGTGTGTGTATGTGAATGATATGTATAGTGATTTTAATTGTAAAATAATTTTGAATATAAAAATAGAAATACATAAAAAAAAGAATAATATTAATTGAGACAAAACAACATGATTTGAAGAGTTTTTACCCAACAACAGTATTCCACATATAAGAAGATTTTCCAGATTGATGACACGTAAGAGGACATGTGCCAGAGGCAGAAAAATAGTTTTGTCCACTTGTGAGCTTATCAGAGGCAGTTAACCTTCTTATGAGTTTCAGAGGTTGAGATCCTTCAGAGGCTATTCTACATCAGAAGCTTATTAATAGCTTTTAATCATAGTATCTTCTGAACATCATCAGACTCTGCTACTCCAATCAGAAGTAAGCATTGATCTTTAAAATATAAAGATGCTTAGCTTAGATATAAAATAAGATTCTTTTCCATTTGGATAGAAGCAGAATTAACATAGTGAAGTTTATTTCTTTTTTCATAAATAGGAAGCTTTTATGATAGAGAAAACAAATAGGATTAAAAACTACTACATAAAAACATATAGATAGTCATACCTTTCTTTGTGAAACTTTCAAACTAAAATTGAGATTGTTATTGAGGAAAACATTGTTCCAACAACACTCTTCAGAGAGTCATCATGAATCTTCTTAGATTCCAAAGCAGCTGGATGAACTTCAGAGATATATCAAGAATCTGAAGTAGCGACATTTTAGGATAACCTCAGTCTTCCCAGTACCAGTAATCTTGCCTTACTAGTTTCTTCTAGATTCGATATTTCCTTCCTCCTTCATAGTTATTATTTGGTATATAGGCCTTCTTCTGGTTGTAAGTTGTGAGCAACCATTGTCCTGGAACAACAGTTGTTCCTTTTCTTTTTCCCTTTAGCACATCTGCAATAAAAATAATTTCACTATTTGGTACCCATACTCACATGTGTCCTTTGTAGTTAGTTTTACATGGTTTCCTCTTTCTTTGAGCCCTATCCTTATAGTAGGCTCTAGACACATTCTAGACTTTTTGTTTATAAATTTTTTGTCTTGGATAAGTCTTGACCTTGACTTCTGATCCTCTTGGAACCATTGATTCAATAACTTTGAGTTCTTAATTCTTCAGAACCTCTGCCTTGAGAGTCTTGGGTTCTAGTTTACTTAGAACTCTTGACCTTTGAGTTTGGGATTCTAATTCCTTCAGAACATGTGAGTCATTCATCACAAGTTATGGCTGGTTCAGAACTTTACCATGTTCGGCAGAAAGGCATAAAGTAAGTATTCAACCCCTTTTGAGTAATGCTTGAAGAAGAATGATCTGATGGTTTCATCAAGATATTAGTCCTTGGATTATAAGGTTTTTAATGAAAATTAAGACCTTATCCTTTGATATTACTTAAACCGTAGATCATTGATGACACTCTGTCATTGCATGTTTTTGGTCGAAGAATTTGATCAAAACAAGTCAATGACAAGTTGAAATGAAGGATACAGACCAAAGAAAGATGAAAAAATGACTAAGTATGGATAAATAAGGACTTAGTGAAAATAAGGTGGAAAACGAGAAAAAAATGCAGCTACTAGAATAATCATACGCAACATCGCACGCGTGATTGAAAAGTATTGTTAGCATCACGGGCGATGTAAGTTATCACGCGCGTGATATGTCCTTTTCTGTGCCTATTCTAATGCGTTCTAGACTAATTTGACTGATATATGCAAGACCCCAATTTTCACCCTAAGATCCCTCGTGGCATCATAACATTGCATTTGCATTGCCTCAAGGATCTTTAGCATCTTGGTTCCCTTTGCCTTTGGGTGGGACTCCTTGTGATTGGTTTGAGATCACTAAGCATGCTTGAATTATACATCATTGTTTCTCTTACTTTTGTTTACTAACCAAAAGCACAAAAATGTGTCACTAACATCTTTTGTTTGAAGCTTGAGTATCATCCAAGACACTTTGTGGGTTCTATTTAGATGATCAGTCAACACAAGGGAATGGCTTGTGATACTTCCAACAGGTTCAAATGAGGTCTATTCGTCAGTCAAAACGTTAATCTTGAAGGAGAAAAAGTTTGTTCATGAGCTGTCATGCTCGCTAGGCGAGCCGAATGGGTCGCCTAACGAGTCCCAAGAAAAGCCACCAGAATGACTTACGCTCAAAGGAATTTCTTCAACTGTCATGCTCGCTAGGCGAAGCCCACGTGTTTAAAAAAAAATAATCGAAAAAAAAAACGAAAAACGAAAAACGAAAATAAATAAATAAATAAAATATAACAGAAATTTTTTGGACTTGGGCCTCTCTCATTTGAGCCCACAGGTCCACACAAATCAGGTTATAAATTTAGAGTTTCAATGAAACAAAATTCAATTTTATTCCTATTACCCTGGCAGGGAAAAAGATAGTGATGGAAGAGCTAACAGAGTTCAGAGCAACCTCCAGAGACTGAAGGAAACTCATCGGCAAAGAACCAATTCCCTCTCATATAAACCCTAAGAGTGTTTTGCAAACCCAACCGGGCAATTCAGTTTCATTCGATCTCTCCAGTCAGGTTTGCCTTATTCCCATTACTTTATGCTTTTAATTTGAATGCTCTGAATGTATGAGGTATTATGGGTGAATTTGATACCCTTTTGATGCATGTGTTTGACAAGAGGTTTAGGCCTCCTACCCTTGGTTGCTTTTTGTGAGCTTTTGTGAATTTTAATGGCATGATTCATGTGGTTACATTTTGAGTTGGGGGCAACTCTTGGTTACCCTATCATGTTTGCTCTAACCTGTTTTGTGTTTGTTATGGCATTGTTTTCTCCTAATTTCGTCGTATTACTCTAACTTGTTTGTTGAGTTTTTTTGTGAGGGCTCACATGACTCTTGCAGAGATGGCTTGCCTGGTGTTCCACTTTATTTGTGGGATACCACCTGGAGGTTTATTCCGATTACCTGTACTGACTCACTTTCTTTGATGGTGGTTAGCTTGGGAATCTTTGGGTTTCTTATTTATCTAATTGTTGTTACTTCGGATCTTTATCCGTACGGTAGATCTCTGAATCCCTTTACTTTTCCCGCATGTTAACGATTTCTTAGGTTTCGTATAGCCTCTTGTGGCATGTCATTTAAGGTAGAGCGGTTCCTTCATCTAGGACTGCCTTTTTGCATGAGCATCCCTAAACACGCCAAACTCATTGATTTTTCTTCTCCTAAGAACACGTTATCTCCTTCTACTACAGGCGAGTAAGTCTCCAAAGGTCGAGCATCCGGTAGATTGCGTAGTAATGTCGTTCACCCCAAAACACAACCCTTACCCCATAGGTGGTCGAACTCCGTTTTGCTCTGATTTTCATCCCAAATGAGATACGTAGGCATAAGACGCGATATCTTAGAGAGCACACTCGCTTTAACCCATAGGTAGCCGAGCTACGAAGACTCTGATTCTCAGATTCAGATGAGATACGTATGCAGTGGATGCGACGTTCATGCAAGTAATTTTCTTTTGACCCTTCTTTTAGTAAGTAGTACATTAGATAAAAATACATGCTTTTCTCATCCATTCAATCATGTTTGCACAAATAAATTTTCACAAAAACAATAACCTTCGCAACAAATGTGAAAAGGGCTCCCTAGGAGTACCTAGGATGCTTTGGGTGCCTAATACCTTCCCATTGCATAACCAACCCCCTTACCCAGATCTCTGACATTTTTACTAATTTTTTATTCGATAAAACTTTTAGGTTTTTGTTCGCTTTCTAACCATTCCTTTGGATAAATAGAAGTGCGGTGGCGACTCGAATTGTATGATTTACCTTGGATTTAGTCAATATCTCTAATGGTAACGAATACCCCGCTACAGAAAAGTGGCGACTCTGCTGGGGACAACAATTTGCTTAGTGGGTTTTTCCTACTTTTCATATTTGTTGTATTGTATTGTATATTTTTTTTATGTGACATATTTTTATGCAATTTGGGATTACTGTATTGTATGTAATGCTTGAATTGCTTGAATATTAATTCCTTGTATGCTTGGTGATCTTTGTGAGATGAGTTCTATACCCGAACTCGAGTGCACTTAGGATAGGAGAATGGCATAGTCTTGTCGACTTGTGTGGAGTTATTCCTTAGCAAGTTGACTTGCAAGTCCATTCACTTGGTGGAGGTTATGTTGGGATCAATAATGTTACACAAGTAAGTTATGGTTAGACATTACTCTTTCCAATATAGACCTTAGAAGCCAAGGACCTTAGTTTACCAAGCCCATCTTGGCCTATTCGTAGGATGTAATGCGAAAGTCGTTCAAGTGTAAGATTTGATACGATTGTTACGCGATACTACACTCATAAGTGTCTCTCTTGAGAATATTTTCGGAATACGAGTAGTCGTTTCTCCAATAATATCTGAAAGATGGGATGATGACTATGGGAACCTCTTGTAGAACATGTTTGGCAGGTTTAAACCTTAGTACACTCCCTTTTGGGTGGTTCTTAACCTAACTCCATGCTCGTGGTTGATCCGTTCATGAATCTTTAATATCAATGGAACTTGGGTGTTGATAAGGTGTAAGCCATAATCCACCAAAATGGATGATTGATATTAAGGATAACATGATCCATCCCATGACCTTTGTTTGGTGTGCTTTGCTTGATCCTTAAGTGTGATTGTTGCATTCATGCATTCATGCACCCATTTGCATTCATATCATCAAAATAATAAGAAAATTTTCAAGGAACTTAAGGGGGTTTATTTGCAAAATTTTCAGACATGGAAAGACAAAGAAGGAATACAAAGAAGTACAGCTTCAAGCAACCAGATTTGAAAGAGTTAAGGAATCTGACATCCTATGTATTAGATTCTTTGGGTTTCAAGGCTCGTTTTGGGAAGCTTCTTCCTCTTCTGACTACTCAGGTGGATGAAGGATTGGTGAGTGTATTGGTGCAGTTTTATGATCCCTTGTACCGTTGCTTCACGTTTCCGGATTTCCAGCTTTTGCCTACCCTTGAGGAGTATGCTTACCTTTTGGGTATAACTATTCTAGACCAGTTGTCGTTCAGTGGCTTAAAGAGTATTCCTACTTCTCAAGAGATAGCAGACATGTTATACATAGATGAATCTCTGGTTGATGCTCATATGACTACCAAAGGGGAAATTCAAGGTCTCCCTTCTGAGTTCCTCATTTCTCAAGTTACTATGTATGGGAAGGCCATGAGTGAGGACGCCTTTGAGGCCATATTTGTACTTCTCATCTATGGGCTAGTGTTATTCCTCAACATCGACAAGTTAGTGGATGTGAACGCTATTAGGATTTTCTCGACTCTTAATCCCGTTCCGACTCTGTTAGGCGATACCTACTTCTCTTTGCATATGAGTAATGCAAAGGGTGGTGGCGCCATTGTATGTTGTTTGCCTCTGTTGTATAAGTGGTTTATTTCTCACTTGCCTCAAACGGTCACTTTCAAGGAGAACAAGGAATGTCTATGGTGGTCCACGAGGCTTATGTCTCTCACTAATGATGATATCTCTTGGTATAACCATATGTATGATGGTGCGCGGATTATTGACCCTTGTGGAGAATTCTCCAATGTACCTCTTCTTGGTACATGTGGTGGGATTAACTACAATCCTGTTTTGGCACGTCGGCAGCTTGGGTTCCCTTTAAAGGATAAACCCAATAACATTCTGTTAGAGGGCGCAAGATTCATACGAAAGGAAGGAAAGAGTTGGGTCCTAAGAATTGCATCGCTTTGGAGCCTTACACTATTTGGGTTAGGAAAAGGGCGTCTGAGTATCTCATGCCTTACGAGTATCTGAGACCTACACCTATGATTATGGTTGGGCCTTCAACCCTCCCTAATCAAGGAGTAGAGGAGTTGAGAGACGAAGACCGTTCACGTGCCTGGATCCGTGAACGTGAAGAGTTGCTTTAGCAGATTAAGGAGAAGGATGCGTTGATTGAGTTTCTTGAGCATCGGGTTATTGATGACCCTGATTATGTATGGACTTCTCTACTTCCTCAGTCTTCTAAGTTCTGGAAGAGGAAGTATGATCGACTCGCCAAAGAGAAGGCCGATATGGAGGCAGCCTACGAGAGGGAGGTGAAGAGGCTTCGTGCATCTTATCTTCCTGTGTCCCGAGCTTTAGATGATTGTTTCTAGGGATCCATAAGACGATTATTTTCATTTTCTCTTGTATATGATTGACGATGCTGCACTTCTTTTCTCTGATATTATTTGATGAGATATTTCCATATGTGATAAAATGCTTAATATTTCCAAAATTTGCAAATAAAACTCTAAAGTTCCTTTGAAATAAAAAACAAATCATATGCACAAACATTGCATGCATCATATGCATAAGCAGGTTTTGTTTCCGGTCCCTTGCCCTGTGGTCTAACTCTGTGTCCTTTATTTATTTTGAAGACAACCTGACTCACCGGTACTACACCAGAGCCAACATTTCAAGACTGATGGATCACTTAGAGCAAGAGAACCGCGAGCTAAAAGAGGAAGTGGCCAGATTGACTGCCCTAATGGAGTCACTCATGGTTGCCTAGAGCCAGTCTTCTTCGACACCTTCAACTCCTCCCCAGAGGACAGTTATCTCCGAGATTGTCTCTTCTACTATGCCCGCTGCCAATGCACATTTTGTTCCAACATCCAGGCCAACCGGGTTCCCGTGGGGGATGCCTCCCAATTTCATGCCTGAGGGTCCTGTTCCTACCTTTACTTCTCTGCCGGCATCTAGCCCGGTCCTTGCCGTTCCTCCTCCTGTCGTGCATACTTTGCCCAGGGTAGACGACACCATCTATCATTCTGAGCCGTCTGAGGGTCCAGATGTTTATGAGAAGATGGATGCTATGAACGATCAATTTCTTGAGCTTCGCAAGAAATTGAAAACTCTCAGAGGGAAGGATCTTTTCGACAAGTCTGCTGCCGAACTCAGCTTGGTTCCAAATGTGAAGATCCCTGTGAAATTCAAGGTCCCTGATTTTGAAAAGTACAAAGGAAATACTTGTCCTCTCAGCCACCTGGTCATGTATGCCAGGAAGATGTCGACTCAAACCGATAATGACCAACTACTCATCCACTACTTTCAGGACAGACTGTCCGGTGCCGCTTTGCGTTGGTACATGGGTTTAGACAGCGCGAACATCCGATCCTTCAATGATCTCGGAGAAGTCTTCGTTAAGCAGTACAAGTACAACATGGATATGGCTCCCGATAGAGATCAATTGAGAGCACGGTCCCAGAAGGATAAAGAAACATTTAAGGAGTACGCCCAGAGGTGGCGAGAGGTGGCAGCACAGATCATGCCTCCGCTAGAAGAGAAAGAGATGACTAAGATCTTTTTGAAGACTTTAAGTTCTTTTTATTATGAGCGGATGATTGCTAGCGCTCCTTCTGACTTCACCGAGATGGTGAATATGGGGATGCGTCTAGAAGAAGGGGTCTGTGAAGGACGGTTAACCAGAGAAGAAGGCTCTTCTGCCAAACGTTATGGGGCGTTTCCAAAGAAGAAAGATGGAGAGGCACATATTGTGATCTCCCATGAGAAACCAAGAAGACCCTCTGTGAGGAGGAAGACTGTGCGTCCCGCCAGTAACCAGCACCAGGTGGCTCATATAGCACCTATTTTCAGGGACAATCAACAGTATCAGCAACATAGTAACAATCAACAACCACCTCAGCAATATCAACCGCAGCAGCAGGCCTACCAGCCTCGAAACAGTAATCAAACCAGCATGAGTTACGAGAGGAAAAGGTCACCTTCGATCATATTCCTATGACGTACGCAGAGTTATATCCCTCTTTGATATAAAGGAAATTGATTACTCCGAGAGACCCACCGGCTATACCTGCTAACCCCCAGTGGTGGTATAAGCCCGAGTTACATTGTGTTTACCATTCTGGTGCTCCCAGCCACGACGTGAGGAATTGTTACCCTTTGAAGACCAAGGTTCAACACCTTGTGAGGTGTGGTATTCTATGTTTTGAGGACGTAGGTCCTAATGTGAAGAAGAACCATTGCCCGAACATGGGAAATCTGTCAACATGGTCCAGGGTTGCCCTGGCAAATACAAAGTCAAATATGTCGGTCATATTCAACAGTCTCTGGTCCAGATGCATCGTTTGTTGTGTGACTACAGTCATTATGAGCATGACCATGATAGATGTCGAGTCTTCTCTGTTAACCGTTATGATTGTTGTCAGGTGCGCAAGGATGTTCAGGAAATGCTGGACAAAGGAGTCATTGAGATACTTCAAAACAGGAATGTTGATGAAAATGAGCCTGAGGTCAATGTGATCTCCCCAGTGTTCCGGATATCCGAGCCTGTTATCATCAAGTACAATGGTAGCAAGCAGAAGGCTTCTCCCGCTCTGATCATTAAGCCTGCTGGTCATGTGCGTTACTCTTCTGAAAAGGCAGTTCCCTATCGCTACAACGCCGTTGCAGTAGAGAATGGGAAAGAGGTGTTCTTGCCCTCTTCTTTTGTTGTGAATATTACCGATGTTAGCGGTTTGACCCGTAGTGGCCGTGTATTTTCAGCACTGCCGAAGCCTCAAATTAATGTTGATTTTGTTGAACGCCAGATTGGGAACATTGTGAATTCTCCGAATCCGGCAGTTGCTGTTAAGCCCTCCTCCGTACTGAAAACCCCTACTTTTGTTGGCCCGAGTGGCAATGAGAAAGAAGACTATGATGAGATGCTAAGACTCATCAAAAGGAGCGAGTACAATGTTGTAGAACAACTTCTACAAACGCCATCCAAAATATCTGTGTTATCCTTACTCTTAAATTCAGAACCACACCGAGAGGCTCTACAGAAGGTGTTGGATGTGGCATATGTGGATCACGATGTCACTTTGGAGCAATTCGATAGCATTGTTGCAAACATTACTGCTTTTAACAACTTGTGTTTTTGTGACTCTGATCTCCCTGAGGAGGGAAGAGACCACAACTTGGCATTACGCATATCTATGAATTGCAAAGACAACGCCATGTCCAATGTGCTGGTGGACACCGGGTCATCATTGAACATATTGCCAAAGTCCACTCTCTCAAAGCTATCATATCAAGGGCCTCCCATGAGGCAGAGTGGAGTAGTTGTGAAGGCTTTCAATGGGTCTCGCAAAACTGTGATTGGGGAAGTTGATCTCCCAATCAAGATCAGACCAAGTGATTTCCAGATTACCTTCCAGGTTATGGACATTCACCCATCGTACAGTTGTCTCTTAGGTAGACCATGGATTCACGAGGCAGGCGCCGTGACATCCACCCTACACCAGAAATTGAAATTTGTGAAGAACAAGAAGCTGGTGGTGGTAGGGGGAGAAAGGGCTCTCCTGGTTAACCATTTGTCTTCCTTCTCTTATATAGATGCTGAGGTTGAAGTTGGAACTCCTTTCCAAGCGTTATCTATTGCTGAGCCTATTGAGAAAAGAGCTCCTTCATTTGCTTCCTACAAAGATGCGAAGTTGGCCATTGAGCGTGGTACAGCCACTGGTTTAGGAAAAATGATTGATTTAGAAGACAACGAGTCCCGGGCTGGCATAGGTTTTTCTTCTGGTACTTTCAACAAGCAAGGGTTATTCAAGAGTGGAGGTTTCATCCACACTAGTCTAGATGAGAAGGCTGTTGCCGTTTTAGAAGAAGATACAGAGGATTCTGGCAATTTCATCATCCCTGGTGGGGTCTGCAACAATTGGGTCGCTGTGGATATTCCAACAGTTGTCCACAAGTCAACGTAATAATCACTTTGTTTAAAAACTCTTCTCCCATGCCAAAAGGAGGAGTGATGACATTGTTGGAGCATAAGTACAATGATATTTTCATTCAATAAATTCATGTTAAATGTTTGTTTTTCCCATTTATTTTCCCTTTTTGTTTTTGCATGAAATTGGTGATCACATAAAACCCTAAAAAATAAAATAAAATCAACCTTCTCATCTGCATAATGATTTTCCTTGTTTGAATTCTAAAGCTTTTCATATCCAAAAATCATTATGCAGGTTGATTTCTAAACCCATTGAACATAATGACCCAACACCATCTCCCAATTTTGAATTCCTTGTGTTTGAGGCAGAGGAAGATGATGTTGAAGAGATTCCTGACGAGATTACCCGGCTACTTGAGCATGAAGAGAAGATCATTCAGCCGCATCTTGAGAATCTGGAAACATTCAACTTGGGGTCTGAAGATTATGTGCGAGAGGTAAAGATTGGGGCACTTCTGGAAGAATCTGTTAAGAAGGGGTTGATTAATTTGCTACGAGAATATGTTGACGTCTTTGCCTGGTAATATGAAGACATGCCTGGTCTAGATACTGATATTGTGCAACATTTCCTACCTTTAAAGCCTGAGTGCGTGCCTGTGAAGCAGAAACTCAGAAGAACTCATCCTGATATGGTAGTGAAGATCAAAGAGGAAGTTCAGAAGCAAATCGATGCGGGGTTTCTGGTGACTTCTACATATCCTCAATGGGTGGCCAATATTGTGCCCGTGCCTAAGAAAGATGGAAAAGTCCGGATGTGTGTGGACTATAGAGACTTGAATAAAGCTAGTCCGAAAGATGATTTCCCTCTACCACATATTGATATGTTGGTAGACAATACAGCTAAATTCAAAGTCTTCTCGTTTATGGATGGATTTTCCGGATATAATCAGATTAAAATTGCACCCGAGGATATGGAGAAGACAACATTCATCACACCTTGGGGAATATTCTGTTGTGGAGTGATGCCCTTCGGTTTGAAGAACGCCGGAGCCACGTATCAACGAGCTATGACCACCTTGTTTCATGATATGATGCACAAGGAGATTGAGGCGTATGTTGACGATATGATCGCTAAGTCAAGATCGGAGCCTGTACTCCCTGTAGAGGTGGAGATCCCATCAATGAGAGTCTTGATGGAAGCCAAGTTGACTGATGCTGAATGGGTTCAGAGTCGTTATGACAAGCTGAATTTGATAGAGGAGAAGAGATTGACGGCTATGTGCCATGGTCAGTTATATCAGCAGAGAATGAAGAAAGCTTTTGATAAGAAGGTCAAGCCTCGTTTGTTCCGAGAAGGCGACCTTGTGCTCAAGAAAGTTTTGTCTTTCACGCCCGATTCCAGGGGCAAGTGGACTCCGAACTATGAGTGTCCGTATGTTTTTAAGAGAGCCTTTTCAGGCGGTGCTTTGATACTTACGACTATGGATGGCGAGGATTTCACTCGTCCTGTGAATTCAGATGCAGTCAAGAAATACTTCGGCTAAAAAATAAAAACTGAATAGCTCGCTAAGTTGAAAACCCAAAAGGGCGGCTTAGGCAAAAATGAGCGTCTCGGTGGATTGAAAACCCGAAAGGGCGATCCAGGAAAAAGTTAGAGACACAAAAAAATATATAATAATGATATATGTATCCCTCTAGATTAAGTACCTCATCATGGGGCAATCTAGGCAAAAATTAGGGATTTGGCAAGTAACTGCATCCTGACAAGACTTTGTTCTACAACTGTCATCCGTAAGAGATTCTTGCTCATTATCAACCAAAGCTTCAAATACATCGGATCTAGAATTGGTGGAGAAATGGTCATTATGTTCAATGTATCCCTTTTCCAATATATATCACCAATTTCAAATTTGTAAAGATCTATGGAGTCTTGCCATTCGCAGACTACCATTCTATCAAATAAATTTGAGCCTTTTATCCAATTATTGGCACTCTTATCTGTTTCTATTCAACAAATGTTTTGCATGTTTTGATTAAGAAAATATCATTGTTTTAAACGATCAAATTTTTTATAATTTGTTTTTAAACAAAGTGAACATTCACAATGACGAAAGGATACTTAGGAGATCCTCAGTCCTCTCCCAAGGGTGGTATGATCCCCAACAGGGTAAGATTTTTGTCCATATTCCTGGCATGACTGTATCTCCTCCCTCCGGAACCCCTTGTGGTTTATCCTACCAAGTGGATTGCTTGTTGAGAGTCACCTCTCTTCCCTTCAGCAGAGTAGCAATCTTTCTTCCTCGACAGCTTAGATCTCTTTGGGCAAGAGCGGTATTTGGTGGTTGATCCCGATAAATCCTTTATCTCCTCGGATAGATTCCCCAGTAGAGTTGTTGGTATGGTGGACCTTGTTTATGATAACTCCCGTCCCCAACTGGAATGATTGATGATTCATCCCTTGCAGAGTTCTTTGCTTCCTGGTATCTCTGATCCCCAGCAGATTGGATACTCTCCGGTGAACTTGGCTTTCTCTCTTGAGATGTAGTACCGGGTGGTTGATTCCTGGACCTGGTTGTGTTAAATATGTCTGTTTGTCAATATACATCATACATAAACCACGCGCATACATGCATAATTATAACATTCAGATATTCATGTTGCATTCTTTGCCATATATCGTTATTTGCTGTCTCCTGCTATTTGGTGATATACTTCCCCGAGCAGATGTGTGTGTCTGATCTCTCCATATAGAGTAAGCTCCATAAGCAGAAAGCGTCTATCCTTTCACCATATTCCCCACCGGGTTATATCCTCGTGGATGTTGATTATTTTTGTTCCTTCCCAACACATATATTGGGATGGTTTTCCCCATTGAGTTATATCCTCACCGGGACAAGTCTTGATTTGGTGTGCTTATCTAGTTTGATCCTAGATCGGTCTCTTGAGACTCTTTTCCTGTTTCCCCGTGGTAAATGAATAATTGCTCGATAATTAGCAATTACTATCCCCGGCGGAGTCTGTGGTTCTCTACCCTCATACCTGTAGTTGTAAACCCTATTTCTTCCCTTTTTGCAGAGTAATTATTTTTGGTCATCTTTAATTGGTGACAGTTATCTTCATCCAATATTCGGTAATGATATCCCCTCACCTGCTTGGATAATTGCCCTGATTACGCAATTTATCCCCAGCGGGTCATCTCTCGTCTACCTTGATGTTGTTGGTAACGATTGTTTCTCCCCTGAATTGGTCATCATTATATACCTAGTTTCGGTATCCCGATGCCTTTTCTGTTCGGTCGATTTATCCTTTATTAACCCAGTAACCGGTTGTGGATAATCGTCCATGCGAGTATATTATCTACGTTCTGACGGTAATAGATGATGTATCTCATGCACTCTTTGGTTGAATCCTTTTGTTCTCCTCCAGTTGAGTAAGATTCGTATCCCCTTTGTGGAGTCGAATATCCATCCTGTAATCGAGTTTGCTTTTAGCCCTCTTTTGGATGATGAGTGTTTTGGGAATATTCCCCAATTCACGCCTTGGTTGGTCACCTATTATATGCCCAGTAACAGGTATCCCTGGTGTTCCTTCCTCTCTACTCCCTATTATGACTTTTTGTCCCCTGTGGAGTCAGAATCCCTGAGTTGAAGTATACCTTTTAGGTTTTCCTCAGACGTTTTGAAGTTTTGATATCTCTCACCCTTATATCGGTCTTGGATATTCATCTCTTCTTGAGCATGTTGTATCTCTCACCCTCATACCTGGCGTTCAGATCACATGTCTCTTTGAGCTTATTACCCAATAACCGGTAATACCTCGTCCCGCTGCTCCCCCTAGGAGTGTCCTTGTGGACATCCCTAGCGAAGTCCCTTAGTGGATTGTTTTCATCCGGATTTTATCCGAAGTATCCGATGTGGATAGTTTTTTGGTGTATTGGCATATTCCCCAATACATGCATCTTCGAGTCAGCTCGAGTCTTTCCATTGGATCTTTTCCCTTTGGAATTCTGTTCCCCACGCTTTGAGTCGTGACCTGCTCGCGCATTTTTATCCCTTTTCTATCCCCAAGAGAGTCCCCAGGGTCTTGGTCCCATGGAGTGAATTGCTCATATGGATTATCAGTGGCTTCTGATTTCTTTGCTTTTGTGGACACATATCTCCACAGAGTGCTACCATTTTTCATACCTACATTTGCATCATGAGGTCTCTTAGGGACCAAAATTCGTCTCTTTGTTATTATTTAAGCCCATTCTACCCCGTCGAGACGAAGATTTTAACCGTCACTTCTCCGGCTAGAATGACCTTAAATAAGGGCATCTGTAAGACCCCAATTTTGACCCTAAGATCCCTCATGGCATCATAACATTGCATTTGCATTGCCTCAAGGATCTTTAGCATCTTGGTTCCCTTTGCCTTTGGGTGGGACTCCTTATGATTGGTTTGAGATCACCAAGCATGCTTGAATTATACATCATTGTTTCTCTTACTTTTGTTTACTAACCAAAAGCATAAAAATGTGTCACTAACATCTTTTGTTTGAAGCTTGAGTATCATCCAAGACACTTTGTGGGTTCTATTTAGATGATTAGTCAACACAAGGGAATGGCTTGAGATACTTCCAACAGGTTAAAATTGGGTCTATTCGTCAGTCAAAACGTTAATCTTGAAGGAGCAAAAGTTTGTTCATGAGCTGTCATGCTCGCTAGGCGAACAGAATGGGTCGCCTAGCGAGTCCCAAGAAATGCCACCAGAATCACCTACGCTAAGAGGAATTTCTTGAACTATCACGCTCGCTAGGCGAAGCCCACGTGTTTAACAAAAAAAAAAAAAAAAAAATAAAACCAAAAACCAAATACGAAATAAATAAAATAAAATAAAATAAAATAAAATAAATAAATAAATAAAATATAACAGAAAATTTTTGGACTTGGGCCTCTCTCATTTGAGCCCACAGGTCCACAAAAATCAGGTTATAAATTCAGAGTTTTAGTGAAACAAAATTCAAATCTATTCCTATTACCCTGGCAGGGAAAAAGATAGTGAGAGAAGAGCTAACAGAGTTCAGAGCAACCTCCAGAGACTGAAGGGAACTCATCGGCAAAGAACCAATTCCCTCTCATATAAACCCTAAGAGTGCTTTGCAAACCCAACCGGGCAATTCAATTTCATTCGATCTCTCTAGTCAGGTTTGCCTTATTCCCATTACTTTATGCTTTTAATTTGAATGCTCTGAATGTATGAGGTATTATGGGTGAATTTGATACCCTTTTGATACATTTAATTGTTGCCTTGATCGATTAAATAATGTCCTAAAGAGATGTACCGAGGCAAACTTAGTTTTGAATTTGGAAAATGTCATTCTATAGTGACTAAAGGAATTGTTCTCGGACACAAAATCCTGGCTAAAGGAATAGAAGTCGATCAAGACAAAATTAAAGTGATAGAAAAACTCCCCCTTCCCATAAATGTTAAAGGAGTTAGAAGTTTTATAGGTCATGCAGGTTTTTACCGGAGATTTATTAGAGATTTTTCAAAAATTACAAAACTTCTATGTAATCTGCTGGTCAAAGAAAATGAGTTTAAATTCTATAAAGATTGCCTCTACTATTTTTCTGTCATAAAAAATAAATTGATAACTGCACCCGCCATTATGTCACCCAATTAGGAACTACCTTTTGAATTATGTGTGATGCAAGCGATTATGTTTTTGTCACAGTGCTTGGCTAGCGACATGTATGATTTTTCCATGCCATTTACTATGTAAGCAAAGCTTTAAATGAAAATCATGTCAACTACACTACTACTGAAGAGGAAATTCTAGCAGTAATATTAGCTTTTGAAAAATTCCTCCCGTATTTAATAAATTAAAAGGTTATTAATTATACAAATCACACATCTTTGAAGTATTTATTCAATAAAAGTGACTCAAAACCGAGATTGTTACTATGGGTGCTTCTGCTAGAAGAATTTGATCTAGAAATTAAAATAAGAAAGGGGTAGAAAATATTGTGGCATCTCACCTTTGTAGGTTAGAGAATGTCGAAGTGACCATAAATAAGCAAAGCATTATAAAGACATTCCCCGGTGAGTAGGTAATGACAATCAGTGAAAGACATTGGTTTGCGGACATGGCAAATTATAAGGCAACAAATGCGGTCCCAGAAGAATACATTTGGCAGCAAAGGAAACGCTTATATAAAGAAGAAATTTTTTATTTATGGGATGACTTATACTTGTTTAAAAGAATTCACGATGGTTTGCTTCGCATGTGTGTTGTAGGTAAAGAAGCAGACAACATTATTTGGCATTGCCATAACTCGATATACGGAGGGTACCATAGTGGCGAGAGATCTGCAATCAAAATATTGAAAAGTGGATTTTTGTGGCCTACTCTATTTAACGACTGTAAGATATATGTGTCTACATGCCCTGAGTGTAACAGAACGAGTAAAATCTCAAAACTAGACGAGATGCCTTTGAATATTATGCTTGAGGTTAAAGCATTTGATTGTTGGGGAATTAACGACATGGGTCCATTTCCCCAATTAAGTTCTTATCTTTATATTATTGTCTATGTTGATTATGTGACCAAATGGGTCAAGGAAATATCTTGTAGTGTTAATGACGCCCGCACTATTACTGACTTTTTGAAAAATAATATTTTTGCCATGTTCGGTGTACCAATGGTATTGATCACTGAAGGAGGGACACATTTTTGCAACAAATGTTTGGAAAGCTTCCTAGAAAAATATAATGTTAAACATAAAGCTTCATCTCTGTATCACCCCCAGACTTGTGTCCAAGTCGAAGCATCAAACAGATAACTAAACAAATTTTGTAGAAAACATTTGCAGCATCACATAAAGATTAGTCAAAAATATTGGATGACGCTCTTTGCGCGTATAGAACATGATTCAAGACACATTTAGGTTTCTCTCTGTATTAACTTGTTTATGGTAAGGCATTCCACCTCCGGGTAGAACTGGAGCATCAAGCTTATTGAGCGGTAAAGTTCCTGAACTTTGAAGAAACGTTGGATGGGAGGAAGAGATTACTGAAATTGGATGAACTGAAGGATATGTGATTATCTACGTATGAGAATGCGTTAATTTACAAGGAGAGGATAAAAATATATCATGATAAGAAGTTGGTGCGATGAAAGTTTCAAGTAGGACAACAAGTCTTACTATTTAATTCAAGGCGGTGACTATTTATAGGAAAACTGAATTCCAAGTGGTCATAATCGTTTGTTGTTGTAGAGGTTTTCCAAAGCGGTGCCATTGAAGTTCAAGATCCTGGTGATACGAGGATATTTAAAGTAAATGGACAAAGGTTAAAGCATTATTATAGAGGGTAAATTCCAAATGAAAAAGTTTCCCTAATACTTTCAGAACCTTGAATCTGACAGTCAAGCTAATGACACAAAACGGGTGCTTCATGGGAGGAAACCCATCTTTTATAACCAATTTCTTTGTTTTTTCAGAATTGACTTTATGTTAGTAGGAAGATTCAATAAAAGGAATTAGCCACTCACACACGCTTCTCAAATATTATATATGTTTGGCTTTAATGAATGAGTTTGCATCTGTTGTCTCTTTTAAATTTACAAAAACCGTAAGTGTTGCATTGAACAAATGAACCAAAATTGATCATCAAGAAAGTGACTTACAACTTGAAATCAAAGGATGAAAAAGGAATCAAGAGACTTGTACTCAACCTTCAGATACCTCAAATAGTAAGGTTTGAGCCTAATAAATTCCATTGTTTACTATTTCTTTTGTTGAGTGTATCAATGCATTATGGCTTTAGCAGGTTTGACCTATTTCCAGTTCAATCTGTCTGGTTTGATTTACACATATTGAGGAAGTTGTTTGCTTTGAACATTGAGCCTTTGTACCCACCTTATACTAATAGGATACATCTGTTGCTAGCAACCACTATGGGCTTAGCCATTTTTTTATGACTTAGCCTTATTTAGTAGCCATATGACTTGAAATACTTCATCTTTCCGCCCTCTCTTTGGAGTTAGGTAGAAATGTTTAGTTCTAAGTGGTATGAAAATGAATAAGTTTGGGGTTTCCTTTGGAAGTGAGGAAAGTTTATGTTTGGGGTTGGGGTGCTTGAGAAAAATGGTCAAAAAAATTCAAATATTTAAGAAAATAAGGAGTTAACAATTAACTTCTTTAAAAAAAAAAAAGAAGAATGCAAAATGAATATTGAGAACCACAATAGAAAGATCTCTAGTACCATTAATAAGGAAAAGATTGGGATGATGACAAAAGGAAAACTAGACACCTAATTCCAAAGGATTAAACCTACTTTAGTAAAAATGTCCTACCTGAACATAAGCCAATATACAACCGAAAAAGGTCCTGATATGTGTGTTTTTTGATTAATGTGATGAATTCTATTAGAACATGATCAAACTAAGTATAAAAGGTTTTGCATGTTAATTGAGAGAATACCCTATCAAATGAGCGAATAATTGTGAGATGAGAGACAGGTTGAGTACTTATCAAAGATTAAGGATGTTTTCTAAATATGTCTGATGGAAGTGGGAAGCTAGAACGATGATCAGGTAAAGAAAATTTCATATGGTGATGTTCAATTGTTATGTTGCAACTTGTTTTCTGTTTGTAATGGGTAGTGCATGCAAGTTACTTGAGGACAAGCAACGATTCAAATTTGGGGTTGTGATGACACTCTACCATTGCATGTTTTTGGTCAAAGAAACGGATCAAAACAAGTCCAAGAGGGGCGAAGATGAAGGATAAAGATCAAAGAAAGATGCAAAAATGAATAAGTATGAAGAAATAAAGACTTTCTGAAAATCAGGTGGAAAAAGTAGCAAAAAATGTTTAGCTATTGGAATAATCATGCGCAACATTGCGCACATGATATAGAAGTATTGTCGGCATCGCACGCGCGATGCAAGCTATCACGTGCATGATAGGTCCTTTTCTAAGCCTATTATGACGTGTTATGGATTGAGTTGACTGATATAAAAGGGATTTTTTGGCATATTTTCAAAGGTTATGCGATTTGTGACTGAAAGCAACGGTAAAGAGCACCAAAAGGGCAATTTTGAGAGCATTTGAAGCCATTCGGGGGATGATTTTCGAGGATTCTCAGATGCAATCTTCATCTTATCAATTGGAATTTGATTGTATCTTTTTTAGTAGTTAAACATCTCTAAGTTAGGTTTTTTTTAATGAACTTATTTTTAACTTGTTGGGACATATGTTTAATTTTTCATTGCATGAATAATTGGAGTTATATTTCTATTAAATTGCTTCTTGTGCTTAATTCTTTTTATGTGAGATACTCTCTTAATCTGATCTTTGGCACATAGGGAATATTGACCATTATTTTATGTGTTGGAACTAGGTCATTTGTTGTACTTATGTTGGTTGATTATGGATAAGAGACCTCGAGTTGTGGAATTTGAATTAACGTTCTATTGCATCGCCTAATTTCACTTACGCTAGTTGAATAGGGATAGGAAACCCTTAGTGACAATTTGTGAGCTATACACCAAGGGATTGGGTATAATGGTTGTGTTAATTCTCCATGGAAATATAATGGCTTTCTCATTCATGTAATGCATTAGACATCAACATGGGAGAAATAAGGGATTCTAAAAAAAACATGATTTCCTTTCATCTTATTCCAGAACAAGTTTTATTTTTTAGCATTCAAACTTAAACCCCCCTCCATAATTGTTACTTTTTATACTTGCACAACTATTATTTTTTTTAAATAGTAGTCCCTGTGGAATCAATATCTTTTTTATTACTGTGACATTATCGGTACACTTGCCGAGAAGTCATCAATCATGGATGTAAGTTTGGTTCTATTGAAAGCAGATATGACAAACTCTTGAAGAGTTGATTCATACTTATCCAGAGGTTTGTCAGACATATCTTTTATTAAAGAAATTTTTTCTCTTTCTTTTTTTTCAATCTTTTCTTTAGATAATTTTAGTTCATCTCTTGTAAGACCATATTGCTTCTTTATAATTTTCATATGTTTGACTTTCTGCTGGCATCTTTCCATAAGATCTTGAGATAAAGTAATTAAATCAGATTTATAGAGTTTAGAAAGGTCCTCTTCTATGTCCTCTGAATCTGAGTCAGAACCAACTTATGATTCCGAGTCTGAAAGAGTGAAGGCCATCAAAGCAAGATTAGCTTCTTCTTTATTAGTTTTTTTTTCATTGTCAAGTTCATCACATGTTTCCATGAGACTTTTCAGGAACTCACTTCTGAAGTTGTTCTTCTAGAAGCTTTCCTTTTTAATCTTGTCCTTCTGCAGATCAGGACAGTCAACAATGAAATTATTAGGCTTCTTGCAGTTGAAGCATCCATTTTGAACATCTTTATCACTTCTAGAACTTAACCCTTTGAAGCCACTACTTCTACCAGAGAATTTGTTCTTCTTTTTGGCAAAGTGTTGAAATCTTTTGATGATGAAATCCATTTCATCATCATCATATTCTTCATCTGAAGCTTCATAATGACTGGCTTCTTTATGCACCCTAGTCTGAGAAAAATTTCCAGATATGCCAATAGATTTTAAAGACCTTGTATTAAATTGCTTTACAGGCTCATATCCATTTAGCTCTATCTCTTAGTTTTGGAGATTGCTAACAAGACTTTTAAGACTTAATGTGTTTAAGTATTTAGCTTCTTGAATACTTGTAACTTTGGGTCTATATTTGGCAGGAAGAATCCTAAGAATTTTCTTGACATGATCCAATGTAGTGTAGCTCTTGTTCAAAACCTAAAGTACAAACACAAGACCTTGAAATCTTTAGAACATAGTTTCATTGTTATCATAATCTTTAATTTTGAACAACTCATATTGATGAACCAAAATATTTTCTTTAGCTTCTTGAACTTGTTGATTACCTTCATAGGTAGCCCATAAAGAGTTAAAGATAGTTTTGGAAGTTGACTTATCAACAATCTCTATATACTCAAAATGAGGCAAAGCATTAAAAAGAATGCATCTCACTCTATGATGTTTTCTGTATATCTTTTTCTGAGTAGGAGTGAGAGAATTTCTGTCAGAAACCATTCAAACACCATTGACTTGAATATCAATGCAATTTTCCTAAATATCCCATAACTCATCATCCAGACAAATGATGTGAGTGTACATCTTACTCTTCCACCGTTCAAATTCAGTAGAGTCTCCATTGAATGTTGGTGGTCTAGCTGTATAGTTGTTTTGACCATATATACTTTGATCATGGTTATTATTACCATGAGGAGTACCACTATCGACTGTTAACTTCAGGACCATCATGAATGATGAATGAAGTATTTTTCTAAAGATCTTTTATGCACCACTATTAAGTGTTATAGTACAAATCATGCTCTGATGCCAACTGAAGGTGAGAAAAATACACAAGAAGTATGAGGGGGTTGAATTGTGTATGCTAATTATTTTCCTACTTCTGAAAACCAGCTTCAGAACCTGAACAAACATAGAGTCTGAAGATAGAAATAATTTACAACAGAATGATAAACAAGAAGAAGCAAGAAGTAAATCAACACACAAGTTTATCCAGGTTCCTCTCTTAAACTAAGAGTAGTCAAGTCCCCTTGTCCAACAAGATATTTTCACTATAATCAATCTGATTACAACTTTGCTCAATAAAACTAGAAAGAGACCTCAACTGCTAAATCAATCCAAAAAGAGACTTTCGCTCAACCAATCCTGCATGAGAGTTCTACTCAATCACACCAGAAAGAGACTTCACTTCTCAAGCATACATGCAAGAGATTTTACTACTCAAGCAACCTTGCAAAAGTACTTCCATTACTTTAAACAAACAATTTAGTAAAAATAGTTGCAACTATACTTTGATACACAATCATAAGTATATAAGTATTGCTACAATCAGAATAGTTCTTAACACGTAAGATTTCTAAGATATACAAAGATAATAAATCTTAAGAGCTTGTGAAAATAAACATATGAAACTTGAGCTCAAAGTTTGTACACAATATGTAATATTAAGATGTTTGATGATTGATAACCTTCCTTCAAATCTTCAGCTTCCTTTTATAGAGACCGATAAAAGAGTCATTGGAAAATTGTATGTACAAGAGAACTCTGAAATGAAACAACTTCAAGAGAAGGACGCTGGAAGATGAATCATGTTAAGATATTCAACCAATGTGTAATAGCATAGTCCATCACATCTCTTTTTCATCCTAGGTATAAAACAGATGTGGGAGTGAACTAGACAAGTCACATCAACTTTCCTTAAGACTTGCATTAATGGTCTCTAGTTGACTTTTTCCCTAAGTCTGGTGTTGACAAGATAGGTATGCTATGGGAACAAAGTACAAACCAGACGATGAGGTTTTCAAGTTGAGGTATCTAGAGTCTAAGTTATCAACATAGGCAGAAGCACCATGATCAGAGTCTGAAACTTCAGAAGCTGAAGCACCACATTCAGAGTCTGATCATTCAGAGTCAACATATTTTGATCCATCAGAATCTAAGATATTTAACTTGTCAACAAATGCTTTCAGCATGGTCAATTATGAATATAGTTTAAGCTTTATGATTCTCCACACTTGAGCATATGTTAGTATACCCAGTTTCACTTTAAGTACTTTGTTATCTTCAAAACCCAATGTCATACCACAATTTTGACCTTGAGTCGTCGAATCAGTCCACACATCGAATCATTAATATCATATGCATATCGTAACATGCATTTTGTCTCGCACAATGTCCAAATTGTCAGTCAATTTTTTTTTCTTCGAATTTACAGACAGACCAGACAAACTGAATCTTAACTGTGCGTAAAATCAATGGACGAAAATTTTCAAAATCAAGCTTGCAGATGTCAATTATACTAATCTACGTTTCATATAGTTTAATCTGGCATGCTCGTTTTGTTTTTTGACTACTGCTTTGGTCATATTTTGATCAGTCTCAGCCTTTTTACCGGTCAAAATTTATTTCCAAATTAAATCAAACATTGTATGTTTCCAAGAAGTTTATTTCACGCTAATCATTTTGGTGCAATCAATTTATTTTTTGGGGCATTTTTGTGTCTGACTTTTATTTATTTTGAGTCTTTTTATTTTTGTATTTTTTTTAATGTGTCTAGAAGAATTAAATAGAATTATTGATGTTTTAATTTTAATTTTATTTTAATTATTTGTAGTATTTGGTTTTATTTAGTTTAAACTATTTGATTTATTTTTATCTCTAAATTAAGCATTAAGGGTATTTGGGGATTTTTAAAATTATTAAAAAACCATAATGTGACATGTATATATATTAGTGATGCTGATATAAGGTGGGACGGGAAAAAAAGAAGAAAAACCTGAAACACTTTGCAGCGGCCACAGTAGCATAACAGTAAGGTACGCCTTATTTCCATATTTTCGTCGTACCGTCAAATTTTAAGTAACTTGTTTCTTTATTATGTTATCCATTCGATGATTGTTTATATGCATAGTTCTTTAGTAGGCATATATATATATATATATATATATATATATATATATATATATATATATATATATATATATATATATATATATATATATATATGTATTTATTTATTATATGGTTCAGATTGAATTGTGTCAATACGCTGCTTACATATTGGTGTACAAGATACGTGACATTTGTGTTTGTTTGATCCGATTGCGATGATCGCATTTTTGTGTTAGAAATCTTGTTAGTTCTTTTTTGTTTTAACACGTTTTATTTAATTTTTTCTGTGTTCCTTTTTTATAAATTTAGATCTGCACCGTTTTGGTTCATATTGCGATGATCACGTTAAGTGTAGCAAACTAATGATTGATTTTTATTGGTTTATGTGCGGTTCTATAATTGTTTATTGTTGCATTTTGATTTTATACGCGTCTGATGGTTTAGCATAGCGGCGAACCGCTTTTTATGCGCTTACCAATTTGCGTTTCGATTGGCAAGTTTGTGTTTTAATTTGATTTTTTATTATATTATTATTTCTTGATTCGACTTGCAATGACCGCTTATGCGTTAGCAATTTGCATGTTTCGATTTGTATTAAGAACAACAATCCAACATCGTTATATTTATATCGAATTAAAATTCTTGTGGTAGCCTTTGCACGTCTTCGCGTACGCGACTTTGATTCGTGTCTTTACGTCATGATTTTAATCCGTGCATTTTCTTTTCCCTTTAGTTTTTCGAATCATTTGTTATGGATGTCTGATGTAAATATTGTATATGTTCTCGTATTTATTTTTATTATTTATTTTTATCATTGTTGAATTCTTCTATGTACATTAGGTTCTTGTGGCGTTTGATTTACACCTTTTGCTTGAGTTTGTGTCACTACACTTGAACTTGCACCCCTTTCGCGATCCAATTCACACCCTTCACATTATTAATCATATTAGTCATATTTAACCATTGATTTCAATTTATTTCTAATCACTTACTCAAAATCATTTTCAAAACTATTTTGCAAGGCAAGTCAAAAGCTTGATCCAACGCCAAGTTATTTTCAAAATCATCTCAAAACCAACTCATTTGACTTTTCTTTTCAAACCGTTTTCATTATCTCAATTTATCAATCATCCACATTCAAATCATTTTTCAAACCACAAAACCACTTCAACATTTTTTTATATCCATAAACAAACCTCAATTAACATCGAGTACGTTTTCCCAATCAAACTTCAAAATACATAAAAATATTCATAACATTTTTTTAATAAAGATGGAAATGGAACAGGGTGAATACCACGAGCTCCTGAGACTAGGATTCGAGATGGATATCTCACTAATGAAAAGATGATACAAATTATTGTTTCATCCATAACCGTTGAGTTGAGATAAGTGGTGTGAATGTGATTTGTAAATCCATTCAATATGGTGCAAACGTTCGCTCCCCACCTTTTTTAGGTTAAATAATGTTTTCTAACGATTAGTACATGATAGCTTTCGCAAAAATTTACCAACAAACAATTTTTTTTCACCTAGAACTATGTGTGCCTTGACTTCTCTTTTGAGATACGTAGGAGCAGGATTGCAAAATCTTGTCAAGCCCACTAATAAAAAATAAACCTTTTGTCCTCTTCTTACCCTCTTAATAACTTGAGAAGCCAAAATTATAAACAAACACTAACACGTATAACTAAGCAAATGGTTCCCATTGAGTACAACAGACGTGAGGGATACTAATACCTTCCCCTGATATTGGTTGCGATGACCTTATCCTTGTCGATATTTAGGGGTTTTATTCGACACTTTCCTTTTCCATCTATGGGAATAAATAAAGATTGATGGCGACTCTGTTAATTCCATCGCGCGAGCGTGCGATTTCATTTCACGAGGTCGTTCTCATTTTTCGAGGTATGACATATGGCGACTCTGTTGGGGACTCTCCCATCCCTAAGTGAGTTAGGCCTAGTTAGGTTTTTGTGTATGCTTATGTTTATTTTCTCATGTGGATTTTCTTTAGCTTATGCTTCTATTATTGTTATATTGTTATATTGTTATATGGCTTTATTTGATTATTGGTACTTGGATATCTGATTGCAAAACCTTGAGGTAAAGACTTTCAACCCGAGTCTTGAGTGGAAACATAATATAAGACGATGGTTGAGTAATGCGAACTCGCGAAGTGAATACCTCGTAAGGGTCGACATGAGAACCTCGCTTAGAGTATATCCTTTTGAAAGTGTTGTTGCACGGGGTGAATACCTCGTTAATTGCGATGTTTTCAAAGGGGTCCATGACTCTAAGAACCTTTTAGAACATTGAACCTTTTTGCTCAACTAAGAATGATGGTTGCGTAGTGTGGATTCGCAAGGTGAATACCTTGTTAGGATCGATACGAAAACCTCAATCAGAATATATTCTCATGAAGGAATTGGTGTGCAGAAAAAATTTGTTGTAAGCGTCAAACATACTTGTGAATCCATGACTCTGAGAACCATGTCTAAGACCGAAGTTGATGGTTATGTAGTATGGATTCGCGAGGTGAATACCTCATTAGGATCGATACAAAAACCTCACCTAGAATAGATTCCCTTGAAAGAGTTGATGCGTAACAACAATTTTCCATAAGCGTTAAACATACTTGTGGATCCGTGACTCTGAGGTCCTTTGTGAAAGCCTTAGAGCATACCCGGTGAGAACCTGTATTAGAAAGCAATCACATTCATTTGTTACCACTATGCTTTGAACCTATATAAAAAAACATTGCATTTCATCTACATTTATTGCATATGCATTGAAAGCAAAGCTCTTAGTCGTCTTCCATTTGTTTCAGTGATCTAAATCATTTGCAAGAGAAAATGAATCCTGGAAGAAGAAACACATTTCAATTCAAGTACAAGAAAGTCGACCTTGACAGTTTGAAGAAGTTGAGTGCCGAAGTGATCAAGCTCACTGAATTCATGGAAGATTATGGGAGGATCCTGATTATTTTAAATGAAAAGATGGAACCAATGACAATTGTGACTATATCTCAATTCTACGACCCACCTTTATGTTGTTTCACCTTTTCTTACTTCCAATTAGCTCCTACTTTGGAAGACTTTGAGAGAATTATTGGCCGAAATTTGAGGGACCATGATCCATTTCCCAAGTTTGATGAAGGTATCAATGCCAAGAGAATAGCTTCAGTTTTGGGTCTGGAGGTCCAATTGGTTATAAGTAATTGGGTTAAGAGGGGATTTTTGGCGGTAAATTCATGACCATTAAGATATGGATAAACTTAACGTCAATAAAACCAGAGTCGCCACCGCTCTTTTATTGTTTCCAAAGGAAAAGGGAAAAGTACGAACAAAACCCAAAGATGATAAGTTTTCAAATCAAAACTAATAAAAGGCCAGACACTACAAGTAAGGGGGTTGGTTACACAGAGGGAAGGTGTTAGCACCCAAAGTATCCTAGGTACTCCTAGGGAGCCCTTTTTATGAGTGTATGTGTTTTTGGTATAAAAGATATTTGCAATAAATAGAGTGTGGGGATGAGAAAAGAATTCATTAATTATATTTTTGTGTTTGACAAGACCTTCGGACTTATGCCTACGTACCAACATAAAAATGAGGGGTCAAAACCTCGTAGTTCATGGTATCAATTTCAAAATCAGTGGATTTCTTTTAACAAAAATTTAAATTTAAAAGAGGCATAAAAGGCCCAAAAGTTTGAATGAGTGTTAGTTCTTTTTTTCGTTTGGAATTTTAAGTCAATATGGTTAAGTTCATTTACAAGTTTAATTTAAGAAAAGGAGTTTGAAATTGCAATGGCATAAGACCAAAGTTTCTAATTTGCAAAAGAGTCTAAGATAGAAATCACAAGGAAAGAAGATTTTGAAAAGGGGGAGAGATTTAAAATTTAAGAAATGGGAGTAGATGAAGAGACTATTCCTAAGCACAAAACTTAAAAGTTAAAAGTTGAAAAGATCTGACCAATGGGATGCAATCCAATAGACAAGAATGCATACAGAAACTCACTTTTCCTTTGGATTTTAGAATCAAGCAATATCAATAAACAAGTAGTAAGATGAAGAGCAAGGCATCAAATAAACATAGCCACATCCAAGCTAGCAACTTCACAATCTTCTCTTAATCTTCCCATGTATCAGATGACATATGTAGAAGATGAACTCATATGGATCTCAATACTTGCATTAGATGAAAGCTCAATTCAAAACTTGGTTTCAGAAATGTTGGCATGGGCCAAGTCCTTTTGCATAGGGAATGTTGCCTAATTGTAAGTCCAAAGCTCAGTTTAAATCCAACAGTCCACACAAACATTTTTTAGGGGTTTTTGTTGTTTATCAAGTATTTTAGAGTCTTAAGACCATAAACACAAACAAAATACACAAGCAAATATATACAATCACAATATATGGCTCAAGTGAGAAAAGTGAAAATGACATAAACATAAACAAGTTAAATGATATGTAAAATGGCAAACGAAATGGTGAATGACTTGAATTTAAAGTGCATAAAGTAAATGACTTGAAATTTAGGGCAATAATAATAAAAGTTAGTCAAATTGTTAGTTGATTAGATGTTAGTGATGTTTTGCTTTTTAAAAGATTAAGTCATTCTTTGGAGAACACTCAACCCTCTATTCACTAGCATGGATCCTTGAACCAAGACATAATACCATGAAAGGGGGGAGACTTAGAATCTCACTTACTAGAATGCTATGCTTTTGGATCAAAATTTAGCGTTATGTTAAGCAATCGTAATTGGACTTATGTAGAAGTCGCAACTATCTGAGGCCGGGCAATAGAAATTTTGGTGTTAATGCATGTTAGAGATATGGTATAATGAACAATACTCCTAAAACATACCACACACAAAAATAAAATGATCAAAGGATGGACCTAATCTCATCCATACATGTATTGGTTCATCTAACACAAAGTTATTGATGAACCAATTAGCCTTAGGATGTTGAGACTTCATTGATCAATGAGAGGAATGGGATAGAATGGGATTGAAGATGAAGAGGGAGGGGAAACGAGACAAACACAAACTGGTCATGGGAGGAATTTTATCAAATTAAAATCATTCATCCATTTTGGGAGATGAAATATACATTTCATCAATCCCCTAAATCCAATGATTCTAATCCAACAAAAGTAAAATCAACCTTGACCAAGGCCCAAACACATATTTAAACTTCACAAGTCAATAAAAATGGCTCAACATGATTTCTACACGATTAATCAAATTAAAAAATCAAATTAAAATGCATTTAAATTAAATTATGTTTGATCAAAAACCTAAAACCTCTTCAAAACACCAAATAAATGGCCAAAAGATTTATCATAGGTCAAACAAGGTCAAAGGACCTTGGACAAAAAGTTTCATTATTTTTGAAAAGTCAGAAGTATTTTTAAACAATTAAAAATATGCACAAAAACAATTAAATCATGAAAAATATCAAAACTAATCCAAAAAATAATTTTAATTCAGAAAATGAAAGAGGAAAGTATTTGAAACTTTTTGGTGAAAATCCCATATTTTTTTGGATTAATAATGAAATTAATATGAATTAATGAAAAATAAGCAATTAAATGAAATAAACAGAAATTCAAAAAAAAATGAGAACCACCTGATCTCCCTCATTAATTGAGGTGGCAGATCAGATTGTTAGAAACACGCGTTCCACATGTGTCTTGGTCAACTGAAACACACGCGTGGTAATCAAAAGCAACGCCTAAGATTAAAACAATTCAAATGGATCCTATGACTGAGATGCATGACTACACATCACCGGAGCCAGGGCTCCGGTCTTCTTTTCTGGTGGACCTCACCGGACTGGTCCACCATCAATTATCACTAAAATGAAAAAGCAAGACATGGTTTTGAAGAAAAAAATGCTCAGGAGCTCGAATCTGGCCTCAATTTTGTCCAATTCCAAGTATATAAAAAGATACAGGGATTTGAATTTTGAGGATCATGAACTGAGTTGCTTCAATTTGACCCTAAAGCAACTCAATCTTCTTTCCTACATTGATAGGACTTCAGACAACCAAAAATCACAAAGAATGGTGAAGACTTGAGAGAGAATCGAAGAAAAGAAGTTTCTGAAAAATAACCTTCGAGTTATTCTAATTCCACTTGATCTTGACATGGATTTGATTTCTTTCTCTTCCTCTTGCTTGCAGAAGTCAATTGAGATGAAAAGGGAAGTGAATTTCTAGAGTTTGAACTTCCAAACAGAAGATGAAGTTCAAGCTCGATTTCAAGAAAAACCTTCAGAAATTCTATGGCAGTGGGGGTTTGAATTAGTCTAGTAAAGCTTGGGCAAGGTATTCATGAAGTTCTGATCACAATGCACTTCTATTTATAGGCTATGGGATTGATATTTGCACACTTCCAATTTTGGAAAATTTTGAATTTCTCTCTTGCATGAATGCATGGGCATGCACTAGGCCCATGAGATGATGTAATCTGATCCATAGTTCAATGTTCATCATGCTGAAATCGTGTTAGAAGTCCACGCAAATGTGTATGAAAAATGGAAGTTGAAATTATCCAAATGGACCCTTAACTTACACCCACGAGCAAGTCCCTCATACTTTGGCCAAATGAGATGATTTTGGACTGTTTGGAAAGGTGAGATCAAGGGGAACAACTTTAATGTTCAACAATTTTTCATTTGAATCTTGGATCATGATGAACTTTGAGGTGGAAGTTTGGAAAATCAAATATATTTGAAAATTTTCTAAGTCCCAAGTCAAATGTTCACTTCTTCCACCTTGAATAACTTTTTCTATGGACTTCAAATGAGAAAAGTTCTTTCATGAAAGTTGTATCTCTTTCAAACTTCTTAAATTTGGTCACAAATTTGACTTCATTTGGATTTGGAATGAAGGATTTATGCATTTTAGAAGTTGAGGAATATCACTTGCTCAATGGTATTGGCCCAAAATGACCTATAATGTTTCCTCTTGGCACATGCATTTTCAAGTTGAATATGAACTTCCGCCAAACAACAAAGTTGAAGTAGACATCTTTAATTGTATCATTCAATTTGAATGTATTTCATCTCATAACAATTGAGCAAGTTATGGTGTTCGGAAGTTGTCCTCTAAACTAGGGTTTAGACAAAATGACCTATAATCTTTCACCATAAAAATTGACTTTTCAAGAAAAACTAGCTCTTGACTTAAACATGAAAGTTGTTTTTAATTTCATTTTGAGTAACTTTTCTCTTTTTTTTATTTTCATATGACATAAATTGTAGGAGATAGGGTTTAGGGAACCCCAATTTTGATCAGTTGACTTCCCCTGGTCAACCTCCATGAACCAACTTGCTAGCTTGACATTCTCTTGACTTTTGGGACTCATGGAGGATCATATATGCATAAGATGATGAAATATGAAGTATCCCTTGAAATATTTGATCAATTGTTAAAGAAACGTGTTGAAGAAGTCACAAAAGATACCCAGATGAATTAGGGTTTCCAAGGCAAACCAACTCCAAACTCTTGATGATTTCTTGATGAAAGTAACATGTGGAGATCATGGGGATCCATATATGATGCTTAGAGATAATGTAAACCAATTCTTTATTGTGCTCCTTGCATTGAGGGTCTCAAACCCTATATATGAGCTTGATAAAGCATAGGTGAGCATACCCACTACCTACAAAAGCAACAAACTATATTGACATTTTTTTTTGGTATTTTGGTTAGTAAAGAATAAAAAATGAAGTATGATACAATCAAAAGTGTTTAGTGATCTCTCCTAATGCAAACACAATGAATGAGGGGTAAGGAGGATGCCAAGGTGTGATCCCAATGCCAATGCATATGATGAGATAACATGAGGGATATTAGGGTCAAAATTGGGGTCTTACAGCTGCCCCTATTTAAGGACGTTCTAGCTGAGGAGATGAAGTTTAAAATACTCATATCGATTCAGTAGAATGGACTTAAATAACAACAATAGAAACAAATTTTGGTCCCTAAGAGACCTCATGATGCATATGATATGAATGTAAAAATAATCTTTATGGGGAAAGTGTTGCCACAAAGGAAAAGAATCTAGAGAGACTGAAAGTCCACAGGAGTATAATGCATTCTGTAAGGAAAACTCATTGGGGAGATAGAGAATTTGGGGGATAAAAAGTTGTGCGTTGGCCAGGATACGACTTAAAACTATTGCAGGACACGAGACATTCCATGAAAATAAATCAATGGAAAGACTCAGTCGGGGATAAAAGGAAAAATCTGTAGGGTAAACAGGTAAATCAGAACAAAGCTGAAATGCCTGAACCAAACAGGAAAAGGCGATTTCACTGAGGAAATATGCACTAAAACTCAACTGGGGAAGAAAAGAACTTCAACACAGGAGTAACAGAAGTATATTATCCATTATCGGTTACTGGGTAAGGAGATAACATAATCTGACAGAGAGGATATTCGTTACCGGTTAGGGTAAACATATCAAGGATGACTCGTTGAGGGAAACAAAAGGTGTATTCATTACCAGTTACTGGGTAAGAATAACCCGTCAGGGAAAGCCAAATAGGGTTTACAACTACCGGTAACTAGGAAAAAGTCCAAAGAAAGAGAATATCTATCACCAGTTAAAGTGAACATATCAAGGATAAACTCATAGGGAAAAATATCCGTCATCGGTTAGGATGAACATATAAGGGATAGACTGTCGGGGAAAAGTAGGAATTACATCTATCAGTTATGGATAGAATACCGAAGAGAGAATATCCGTTACTGGTTAGGATGAACATATCAAGGATAGACTTCGAGGGGAGAAATAGGAATTACATCTAACAGTTACTGGACAAAATACTAAAGAGAGAATATCTGTCACCAGTTAGGATTAACAGATCAAGGATAAACTCTGCAAGGGGAAGCAGGATTTACAACTACCGGTTACTGGGCAGAAGACCGCCAGGAGGAGGAAACCAGTCATTGGTTATGATGAACATATCAAGGATTAACCCTCTGGGAAATGAAATAGGGATTACAAATACCTTTTTACTGGGTAGAATACCAAAAAGAGAATATTTGTCACCGGTTAGGATGAATATATCAAGAATAGACTTTCTGGGGAAACGTCAAAGTGGATCCACTAGAGAGAAAATAAGAGGAAGTAAATTACTATTGCCGAGTATTAAGCGAGAGTAAAGTACTCGCAAATCGAGAAGAATATTACCAGTTACTAGGTAATAGACTCTCAGGGGACCAAAAGCATCTATCTAGGTAAGAGCTAGAAAGAAAAAGGTCAATCAAAGACTCAACCCAATGAGGATATAACTCGGGGGGATTGGTTACATCCAAATAATCAACTGGGGAGGAAGCTAGAATAATAATCATCCACGAGGAAATAACTCAGTGGGGAATGAGAAAAGGTTAAATTGTTTCTGCTTAAAGGGTTGGCACTCTACAATTGAAAGAGGACAGACATACCAAATCTGGGTGGGGAGAGGATACCACCATAGCAGAGGATCAGAGAAATAATGAATCACAAAGTGAAATAATAATGCAATAATGGAATCTATGAATGTATATGTATATGTATATATGATGATTATGCTGACGAAATAATCACGAAGGATACAAATGTCAATGATATGAACCATCGATACAACACTCAGTCAATCTCAACAATATGGAGGCATCAACTGGAGAAAGAGATGTTACAGATGAACACGTATCTTCTCAAAGGTTCGACCCTGGCTGGGGAAGAGGAAAGACCTGATGAGGATCTGCACCATCAACTCTGCGGGGAATTTTAGGTCAACACCATATCAAATGGGAGACAACCTTGTAGAGGACAAAAAGAATTGCTCAAAAATCAGTGCTAGCAGGGATAAATCATAAACTCTGCTGAGGGGAGTAACAATATGTGCTAAACCTATGCAAATTGCTGAGAAAAGGCACCTACAACTCAAGGGAGGAAAATACAAACTCAACTGGGGGGGAAACCAACAAAACTCGGTTGGAGATGTTGAATTTCCACTAGGGAGGAAACAGAGCTCACACCAACTACTTGGAGAAACCAACAATGCTTCGCATTTTAGGGCTCACCTGTTCTCAGACCGTTGTTGATATTCCTTAATGACATCGATGTGATCTTAAAAAGTAATTGCTTTTATTATTAAAGAAAAACATGATTTTAATTATTAAATTCAATTTCAAAATGATCATCATAAAATTTAGTTCTATTTAGCTGAAATAAATAAGAGTAGAAACAATTGGATAAAAAGCTCAACTTTATTTAGTAGAATGGTAGTCTGTAAATGACAAGACTCCATAGATCTTTACAATAGTTGAAAAATGGTAATTTACATGGAAAAGGGCTACATTGAATACAACGATCACTGATCCTTCTACCGACTTTAATATCCAATGTACTTTTGGCTTCGGTTGAGAATGATGAATCAGAACCCAATGACGTGCTCAAGAATGTCTTCAAAGCTGAAGATCAACAGGATGCAGTTACTTCCCATAATCCCTAATTTTTGCAGAAATTTCCCCAAGGTGAGGTACTCAATCTATCGGGACAAATTTTTTGTTTTATGTCTCTAACTTTTGCCTGGATCGCCCTTTCGTGTTTTCAATCCACTGAGACGCTCATTTTTTCCAAAGCCTCCTTTCGGGTTTTCAACTTAGCGAGTTGTTCTTTTCTTTTTAGGCAAAGTATTTCTTGACTACATCGGCATTCATAGGACGCGTGAACTCTTCACCATTCATAGTTATAAGAATCAAAGAACTGCCTGAAAAGGATTTCTTAACAACATATGGGCTTTCATAATTAGGAGTCCATTTGCCCCTAGCATCTGGTTTGAAAGATGATATCTTCTTGAGCACAAGGTTACCTTCTCTAAACACACGAGGTCTGACATTCTTATCAAATGCTTTCTTCATTCTCTACTGATATAATTGACCATGACACATGGTGTCGCATTACGCAAAAAACCGGCGGGAAAACGAAACAACAGAGCCGCCACCGTGCGTTATTTATCCCAAAAGAGGGAAAGGAAACGCTCAAAGTAAACCTGGAAAAGACATGGTCTCGCGACAAAAGAGAGATGGGATCGGGAGTCGGTTATGCGAAGGGAAGGTATTAGCACCCCTACGCATCCGTCGTACTCGACGGGATCCACGCTAAAAAAGAATAGAAAGAAAGGTTGCTAAAACTGCTCAAAACTGCACAGGCTGGACAAAACACAGAAAAGACGGAAGAAGAGTACTCGGCAGGATATCGCATCCTGGGCCTACGTAGTCTGTCAGGCACAAACATCAGAGTCGACGTAGTTCGGGACAGGGGAAACGTGCTCGCTAGGATGTCGCATCCTATGCATACGTATCTTCTCTAACCAGAGAAGAATCAGAGCACTCATAGCTCGGCTAACACACGCCAAACAAAACCACACAAGAAACCGACTGCACATCGCTGGACTTACGTCAGACTCCACACAAACAGGCAAACATGGAAACCGAATGCCAATCGTTGGTTTTACGTCAGACTTCGAACCAACAAACACACACTGGAAACCAACTGCCAATAGCTGGACTTACGTCAGACTCCAACATACAAACAAGACACAGGAAACCAACTGCCAATCGCTGGACTTACGTCAGACTCCAACACACATAAGGGGTTGCAAAAGAAAAAGGGTGCCCGGAGAGATCAGCTCATCTCCTGCCTACGTACCTCATCTGGTATGAGGATCAGGGCGACGTAGTTCCCCTACGCAGGGAAAGAACTTCTAACCTAACCAGATACAAAGGGAGACCCAAACTACTAGGGAGACTACGACTCGAGCCTAGAAGTTATCATGCATACGATCCCTATGTTAAGGTTTCTATCTAACTTGCACAGGGAGCAAGCTATCCTAAACGGCACAGGCAAAGCAAACATACACACAATTAGCACACACTATATACAAACAAAGTGGGCTCACACAAGGCAAGGCTGTGAAACACCAACCAACTGGAATCGGGTGTAGTTAGCTCTTAACCCTAACATTGAGAGTTAGGGTGAAGCAGATGAAATGGGAAGTGAGGGTAAGACCTCACAGCTCTTATCCCTGGCCTGGGAGAGCTTCAGACAAATGAAAATGTGGGAGTTCGGAAAGTTGGAACTCTTCTCCACATATGACTGACACAACAAGGATCTTGGGTTAATATCCACAACGCATCAACACAAGGTGTGTGAGCAAAGTGAATGACACACTGAATAGAAGGAGATGGATTGCACATCTCTTTTATCTGCCAATTGCCTCATAGAGGTCTTTTCCTGCTTGGTACAAAAGTAAACAAACACAAGCATTGCCTCTTAAGGAGGGCTTCAGACAGGTGCCTACCCAAGTAACAGGACAGGTCTTCCAGACTACATAAAGTCAGAGAGTTATACCTCAATGGTTAAGCAGCCAAACAAAGCAAAATCAAGTTCAAAAGAACTCAAAGCAACTTATGTACCTGAAAAAAATCTAACTCAATCAGTATACAAGTCAAACAATCAAACAGACAGTCAATCACACAGTCAGACAGATAAGCAAGCAATGTGCAAGGCACAAGCCAATGGGCATAACACAAACAACTTGGCATCAACCTAAAAAACAATTCAAAGTTAGTCAACATCAACCACTTAATCAACTCAAGAGAGTGAACCACTTCAATCATGGCAATGTGCTTCTTAACCTGAAATCCACAATCCAAACAGTGAGTCCAAACCACTAGGTCAAAGCCTAGGGTCAAAGATGGGGAAAAAATCCAAAACAGAACGTGAAATTTAACATGAACCAACATCATTCAATCAAGAACACAATCCCAAAGGTCCCATATCAATATCATTAACCAAAATCATTTCATGAACCAAACATGGCAAGGTATGCAAGTTGTGACCACATTGTGACATCAGAATGAACAAATGCACATTAATTCAAAAATGATTCAAATAATCCCAACAAAATTCATGAGTAAACAGCACATACAACATGATCATCACACAAAAAATTAGGAGAATTGGACAACATTAGGCATGATAATTGCATAAGTCAAGGCAGGCACAATCACATGTGTGACACCAAATGTCACACCAACTTAGCATAGGCCTAAAACAGAAATGGTAATTGGTAAAAACCTCAAACCAAAGCCAAAACAACCTTCAACATGTCTAGAAATAGTGTGCAAAGTTTCACATTCATAGGACAAAGAACAAGCATTTCACAATGAAATGAAGTTCAAAGCCAATTCAAAAGCTCACACATGACCATCCAGAATGAAAAATCTCAATGAAATCAGAAATCAATCCAAAAATTCCACCAAAAATTATGAGCAATCAAAACATCCATAACATGAGTCATACAAAAGATTAAGGCAATTGGAATTCATTTGGCATGGCAAATGCATCCATCAAGTTGAACAAGCAAAGGTGTGACACAAATTGTCACACCTACATTCACATGATCATAAAACAGAAACCACAAATGGTAAAAATACCAAATCAACATCAAAATGTCAAGCCAAGAGTCTAGTTTTAACATGTAAAATTTCATGAGCATTGGATAAAATCTCAGCATTTCACAAAAGATATGGCAAGGCAATGTACAAAATGGACATGTATACACAAACCCTAGCACCAAATATTTTCCAGCCGAGCACAATTTGAAAAATTATATTCAAAAAAAACTAGAGAGAAAATGGAACTCAATGCAAAAATCCTCATATTTTTTGGAGCATTATTTAATTTGTTATGAATTTGTGAAGATGAAGAAAAAAAGAAAAATGCATGAAGCATGGTACATGAACATATGTGGAGGGAAATGAATTAATCAAAGGAGCATTTGAAATATTGTCACCAGCCGGTATCGAACACAAGCAAAATTTCAATGAGCGCGCCTTGGCTGGATGAAACGCAGCGTTTCATTTAAACGCTGGCAGTCAAAGGCTCGGTCAACACAAGCTTGACCAATCATACGCATGCATGGCAATGAGGTGGACGCTAGGTGGACCAATCAGAATACAAACCCTAAAAAACTCATGCAAGCGCTGGGAAATCCGCAGGAAACATGAAGGTTGCACGAAAATTCGCAGGTAACTATGAACGTTGCACGGAAATTCGCAGGTAACTATGAAGGTTGCACGAAAATTCGCAGGTAACTGGAAAAGCTGAAGAACACGATGAAGATCATGATGATCTTCATCAATCTTTTTCCAGAAAAATCTCAAATGTTCCAGAAATTAAAAAGGAGCATATCATTGCGAAGATCTCTCAACATACATCCATAATCCATAAACAATTCATCAATAATCATTCCAACAAGCATGAATCAAAGAAAATAAGTTTCATCATCAAAAATTCAAACATCCATATCTCACTCAATTATGCATGGAATTTAACGATCTAAAGCTCAGATTAATCAGCGTTCAAAGATCTACAGCAATAGCATAACAATTTTAGGAATTAGAGAGGTTGATTTTGTGACCTCTTGAAGAAGCAGAACTGGAATTGATGGATTCAGGCCTTGCAATGCTCAAACAGATCTTCTAAAGTGCTTGTGAAGTTGATTGGATGAAGAATCGAAGCTCAACTGCACGCGATTTGGCCAGAATTTTGATTTGCCATGGATGAACTCAAGCTTCAATATGCTGCAAAAAGGCACGAATTCTCTTGGATCTATGTTCAATCTTGCTTCATGATGCTTCCAAAATGATGAATTGATCAAGAGAATGTGAAGTTATGTGAAGAAATTGAGAGAAAAAAAGTGAGAGCAAATTTGAAGAATTTTTCTAGATCTGAATTTGTGAATGTGTTAATGCAAAAACAGTTATGATTTGTGTTATATACTCCCTCCTAATCATTCTCTTAATCAGGTTTAAGCATTGGTTAAGTGGATTAGCAAAAAAGAGTATAAGTGCAAAATTAGCATTTCACCTATATGCCTGGTGTGCATGATGAACAGTACACGGGTTTGTGACCAAATCCACTCAAAAAACCATTTTGGAGCCAAATGCAATGGTAGAATGTATGAACAATGCACCAATTTCAAATTTTAATTTTCCCTCCAAAAATCAAGTGAAAATGCAAATGATTATGTGATAAGAAATGGTGTAATATGATGCATGATTTGGAAAGTATAGGTCAAAATATGAACATTGCAAAAAGAACCACTCAATTTGGCCTTTTGGTTTGAAAGTTATGCATGTTTGAAGTTCAAACCACATTTGGCCAAGATTGATCCATATCTCTATGTTGGACAAAATTTCATTTGAAGCTTTCTTGATGATGTAATCTTGAGTTGAAAACCTTTCCATTTTTGGCAAATTCAAATTACAGGTCACTTACTATTTTTGGAAAGTTTTGATCTGGCTTCAAATTCTTCAATGTTGATGTTTGAAATGTCAAATGAGACTTGTTCCCACATGAATGAGGCATCTCTAACCATCTCCCACCTCCAAATCCATGGATAAACTGACAGTTGACTTTTGTTGACTTTTTAGGGTTTCATATGATTTACTCATTGACTGATAATCTTTGAGCCTACAATGCTTGACCAAACCACTTCAAAATGATCCTTGGGTCACATGAACTCATTGAACCAACCCTAGGGCTTTGATTCCATAGAAAAAGCACTTGCTTGCTTGCACAACTGAATCTCCTGACCAGTCTTGCCTGATGACTTGATGGACTAATGCAATGAACAATGCAATGTTCATGACCTAAAATGAAAATGTATATACAAAATGGGAGGTGCAAATTTGAGGTGCTACAGCTGCCCCTATTCAATCAACTGGGAACCCGAACGGATGAGAGCAACGACTGTCAGACCTTCAGCGTAAACAGGGATTGAATACCAAAGAACCGTAGAAATTTGCACTCTGCGGGGATGATACAAGATATTTGCAACCACAACCAGACAAGACGTTTACCGACGACTCCTGGGGATTTTGATTTTTATCAAAAGAAAGGTACCTCCAAACGTCAACAGACGAAAGGGAAAAACACAACGTTTATCGACACCAACGGAGAGGTGAACAGACATCAACGAATGACTGGGAGGACTCGACCAGACATAAACGGACGAACGGGAGAAGCTCGACGTTTATCGACACCAACTGAGAGGTGATCAGACATTAACGAATGACTGGGAAAGACTCGACCAGACGTCAATGGACGAAAGGGAGAAGCTCGACGTTTATCGACACCAACGGAGAGGTGATCACTTCACTGAGGAATGAAAACAAATATTGCAACCGGAAACCAAATAGGACGTTTACCGACGACTCTACTGGGGATCTCTGGCTGGGGAATTACCAGACATGGACCGATGACTGGGATGAGACTCGACATTTACCGACATCGAAAGATGATGTTTACCGACATCAAACAAAGGACGACCAGACATTTACCGATGACTGGGGTATAGGATATACAACTAGACGTCAGCGGACGACTAGGCAAAAACTCAACGTTTACCGACACCAACGGAGAGGTGATTCTTGGGGAAGGAGAAAGATGTTATGAACATCGAACGATGATGTTTACCGACATCAACAAAGGAAGACCAGACATTTACCGATGACTGGGGTAGGACTCGATGTTTACCGACACCGAAAGAATGGTGTTTACCGACACCAAAGAAAATACGACCAAACATTTACCGATGACTGGGTAAGACTCGATGTTTACCGACACCGAAAGAATGGTGTTTACCGACACCAAAGAAAGAACACACGCGGGTGTTGACATGACACTTACCGGTATCACCAGGATGACATCTACATATGTCAAGGCAAGGCTAAACACTTGTTGGGGATCTTACTGGGGAGAATCAAGCTTTCTTTTCACTTGCGAGTGAGGAAATAAACCTCTCTGGGGAATATCAATCCTGAATGCTATCAGGAGCAACTGTAGCAAACGTGTTGTACAGATGTTGAACAAAGATCCGCCTCTGCCGGGGATATGGTCCAATTAGGTTTGACATATGAATGCATATGTTTGAATTTTTCTATGGCGTAATGCTCCATATCGAATGGAAACGCTACGCGATTTGAGGATGCGATGATTACTACATGCGAAATGCAAAATGATAAACTCCTGCTGGGGAGCAAACTGATCAGATACTCCTGCTCTGTGGGGAGACTCTGCTTGAGGAATTCTCTGCTGGGAGTAACACCTACTTCTCACTCATGCTGGAGGATAGCACTGCTGCTGGGGAAAGGATCCCAATCCACTCGGGGACTCCGCTTGGGACACAACCAATGCGACCTCGCTGGGGAGAACTGACAATCCACAAGTAGGATTAACTCTGCTGGAGACAAACTTCACCGAACCTGATCCATTCGGGGAACCTGCTGGGGAAAATCATCAACACAAACCTCTGCTCGGGAGATCTGCTAGGGGGATATACAACTACCCTGATGGGGACAGGAATTCACCACTCTGCTGAGGTAAAGCAACTCTGGTGGGGAAAGTAATATACCAGACCACGCTGGGGATAACATTACTTCAAACCAAACTGCTGGGGATACAACCTCCTTCCAACCCAGTGGGGATAATCAATCTTCAGCCTCAGCTGGGAACTTATCAATCTTTTAGCTTTGCTGGGGATAGAAAGCACTATCCACAGACGTCTCTGCAGGGGAGAAAAATAGCTTTGACAGACTTCAGACTTGCTTGGGGAAACAGCCACTTCCAAGCCTGCTGGGGAGTAACAATTGCTATTGGGGAGACAAGTCTCGAACTTGCTTCATCTGCTGGGGATATCCCCATCCTCATACTGCTGAGGAATCAATCGCGGCTTATCTGCTTCAGCCAGGAACCAAAGGTAACACCCTGCAAGACAACACAACATACATGCCCCAGGGGTTGCATGGACAAGATACGCTCAAGTGTCCTCAACATAAAAATGATTTTCAAATGTTTTATCTTTCTGTACGTTATTGTTCAGCCTTCATGTTTTTATTTGCAATGTTTATCAAAAATTCAGACGTTTTTGCAAACAAAACAGTAAAATAAAAACAAGAGAGCAATTTATCTGAATAACGACTTTTATTGATTGAAAATGGCCTGAAAAGGCGAATACATCGGGAAGCAATTCCTAGAAAGAGGTAATTGCGCACAAAAGGAAAAATCTATCCTAATGGCAATGTGAACACGGCCTCCACTATTTCCCAATTCTGTTATGACTCACAGATCATCAGTTTTCCTCCCAACTTCCTTGCTTTCTAAGAAGAATGACTGGGCCGATCACATCTTTGGAGATGGCAGACGACGAAGTGCGATGAAGTACAGATAACTCAGACTGTAGTCTTCGCTTTAGTCCCTCTTTTGGCTGGATCGCCCTTTCGGGTTTTCAATCCACCGGGATACCCATTTTTGCCTAAGCTGCCCTTGCGGGTTTTCGACTTACCGGGTGTACAAATTCTTTTCATTTTTATCCCTAACTTTTGCCCGAACCTTTCTTTCTGTTTTTTGGTTCGCCGGGATGCCCTTTTTTGCCTGGACTCTTTTTTCTTTTTGTCCAGCGGGTCAATTTATACGAAGTATTTTTTGATTACATCTGAGTTAACAGGGGACGGAAAATCTTCACCATCCATAGTTGTAAGCATCAAGGCTCCACCGGGGAAAACCTTCTTAACAAGATATGGACCTTCATAATTAGGAGTCCACTTGCCCTTGTTATCTGTACCGGGAGGAAGGATCCTCTTCAAAACTAGATCACCAGTTTGATAGCTTCGAGGACGCGCTTTCTGATCAAAGGCTCTCTTCATCCTTCTCTGATACAACTGCCCATGGCATACAGCTGCTAACCGTCTCTCTTCGATAAAACTTAACTCGTTAAACCTTGTTCGAATCCACTCAGCTTCATCAAGCTTAACATCCAACAAGACTCTCAGAGAAGGGATCTCCACTTCAACAGGTAGGACTGCTTCCATACAATACACAAGGGAGTAAGGGGTTGCCCCGGTCGACGTACGCACGGAGGTACGGTACCCATGCAAAGCGAAAGGTAGCATCTCATGCCAATCTTTGTACGTCACGACCATCTTCTGCACAATCTTCTTAATATTCTTATTAGCCGCCTCTACAACACCATTCATCTTCGGTCTGTAAGGAGAAGAATTGTGATATTCAATCTTAAAATCTCTGCAAAGCTCTTTCATCATCTTGTTGTTGAGATTCGAACCATTATCAGTAATGATTCTCTCAGGAACCCCATAGCGACAGATGATTTCTTTCTTAATAAACCGGGCAACCACTTGTTTGGTAACATTAGCATAGGAAGCTACTTCTACCCACTTGGTGAAGTAATCAATCGCAACCAGGATGAAGCGATGTCCATTAGAAGCAGTAGGCTCAATCTTCCCAATCATATCAATGCCCCACATGGCAAACGGCCAAGGCGAGTTCATGACATTCAGAGGGCTTGGTGGTACATGCACTTTATCAGCGTAAATTTGACATTTATGGCACTTCCGAGCGTATTTGAAACAATCGGATCCCATAGTCATCCAGTAATAACCGGCTCTCAACAATTTCTTAGACATTGCATGACCACCAGCATGGGTACCGAACAAACCTTCATGCACTTCCTGCATCAACATGTCTGCTTCGCGTCTATCCACGCATCAGAGCAGCACCATGTCAAAGTTTCTTTTGTACAACACATCATCCTGATTCAAATAAAAGCTTCCAGCTAGCCTTCTCAGGGTTTTCTTGTCATTCTTCGACGCACCTTCAGGATACTCCTGGCTCTTGAGGAAGTTCTTGATATCATAGTACCACGGCTTCTCATCAACAACAGACTCGGCTGCAGACACATACGCAGGTCTCTCGAGTCGATTCACCGCAACATGTGGCACATGATTCCACCAATGAACTTTGATCATCGAAGATAAAGTAGCCAAAGCATCAGCCATCTGATTCTCATCACGGGGGACATGATACAACTTCACCTTCTTGAAGAACGTCAGTATTCTTCTGGTGTAATCTCTGTAAGGAATCAAATGCGGCTGGTTAGTATTCCAATCTCCATTGACCTGATTGATCACTAGAGCGGAATCTCCATATATGTCAAGCGCTTTGATTCTCAGATCAATGGCTTCTTCTATCCCCATGATGCAAGCCTCATACTCAGCCTCATTGTTGGTGACGTCAAAAGTCAATCTGGCAGAAAAAGGTATATGAGCCCCTTTAGGATTGATAAGCACTGCAACAACACCATTGCCATTCACATTCACAGCCCCATCAAACATCAATGTCCACTTGTCATCAGGATCCGGTCCTTCCTCGACAAGAGGCTCTTCACAGTCTTTCATCTTGAGATACATGATGTCTTCATCAGAGAATTCAAACATCATCGGCTGATAATCATCAATTGGTTGCTCGGCGAGGTAGTCTGACAGAATACTACCTATAATGGCCTTCTGCGACGTGTACTGGATATCATATTCTGTTAAGATCATCTGCCAACGGGCAACACATCCGGTGAGAGCCGGCTTCTCAAAGATGTACTTTACTGGATCCATCTTAGAAATCAACAAAGTGGTATGGTTCAACATATACTGCCTCAGTCGGCGAGCAGCCCAGGCAAAAGCACAACAAGTTTTCTCAAGCTGTGAATATTTGATTTCATAGTTGGTAAACTTTTTGCTAAGGTAGTATATGGCATGCTCTTTTCGACCAGACTTGTCATGTTGTCCCAATACACACCCCATTGAGTTCCCAGTCACTGACAGGTACATTATCAGAGGTCTCCCAGGAACTGGAGGTATAAGGATTGGAGGTTTTTGTAAATACTCTTTTATCTTGTCAAAAGCTTTCTGACAATCATCATTCCACCTGATTGCTTGATTCTTTCTTAGCAATTTGAATATCGGTTCACACGTGGTAGTTAGGTGAGATACAAACCTTGCAATGTAGTTCAATCTCCCTAAAAACCCACGAACCTGCTTTTCAGTTTTTGGTTCAGGCATTTCTTGAATAGCTTTTACTTTTGCTGGATCAACCTCAATCCCCTTCTCACTGACAATGAAACCCAACAGCTTCCCAGATCGCACCCTAAACGTACACTTGTTTGGATTCAGCCTCAGTTTGAACTTTCTCAGTCGGTCAAATAACTTCTACAAATTAACCAGGTGCTCTTCTTCTGTCTGCGACTTCGCAATCATATCATCCACGTACACTTCAATCTCTTTGTGCATCATGTCATGAAAGAGAGTCGTCATAGCCCTCTGATAAGTAGCACCGGCATTCTTCAGCCCAAATGGCATCACCTTATAGCAGAACGTGCCCCAAGGTGTAATGAATGTCGTCTTTTCCATGTCCTCTGGCGCCATCTTAATCTGATTATACCCAGAAAAACCATCCATGAAAGAGAAAACCGAGGATTGAGCCGTGTTATCAACCAATACATCAATGTGAGGTAATGGGAAATCATCTTTCGGACTCGCTCTGTTCAAATCCCGGTAATCGACACACATTCTGACTTTGTCGTCCTTCTTCGGCACGGGAACAATGTTGGCCACCCACGGGGGATAGGTCGTCACTGACAAGAAACCCGCATCAAACTGCTTCTGAACCTCTTCCTTAATCTTAACAACCATATCAGGACTAGTTCTGCGAAGCTTCTGCTTGACTGAAGGACAATCTTCTCTGAGAGGTAGTCTATGCACCACAATATCAGTATCCAACCCAGGCATATCTTGATACGACCAGGCGAATATCTCCACGTACTCTCTCAGCATCTCAATCAACCTGCTCTTGACATCTTCTTTCAAAGCAGCCCCGATCTTAATATCTCTTCTGGCGTCCTCAGTACCAAGATTAACAATCTCCAACTCCTCCTGATGAGGTTGGATGACCCTTTCCTCTTGCTTCAACAGTCTGACCAATTCTTTAGGGAGTTCACAGTCTTCCTCACTCTCCTCTTCAGCTTGGTAGATGGGATTGTCGAAATCATACTGAGCTATAACAGAACTATTCATAGTGGATTCCGTGAGATCACTTCTGCATGTTTAATGCTTTGTTTTACAAAAAGAGTTCAAGAAAGTCACAAAACAAAAACATTGCCATTTTTAAATTTTTTTTTTGAAAAAGTGAAAATAAAAACAGAAAGACAGGGATTACAAAATTGTTTGCAAAACGTCCTTTATTAATGATAATCATTGAAAACATGCTGAGGCCCTACAATGAACCACTACGCCTTGGGCAGAACGTAGGGTTTTGTGCAAAATGAAAAAAAACAAAAGAAAATTACTCTGTTTGAAGAGTAACTTGGACCACATCTTCTGCTGTCCAATTGTTGATCAACTCCCCTGGTGCACATGGGCGAACCCATTTGTCGAGATCACAATCACTGTCACACTCTTTACCACCGGCCGCAAAGACATCACCGTGATTCATCTGCCTAGCGCTGGTAAAGGTACTCGGACCTGTCTGCACACCCTGCTCCGCCTGCAGAGGTTGATTGCCAATTCCGAACTTGTCTTCTTTAACAGGCAAATCCACCATCTTGCCCCAACCTTCAGCTTTACCAGAGTTGACAACCTCCTTGGCCTGCTTGTACGATGCAATTGAGGCACTTGGCTTCTTCTGCTCAGCAAAAGCCACCCTCTCAAGAGCAACCGTCTCGAATGCCTGGCATAAAGTTTCATGGATCTCGCCATCCACCTCTACATACTTGAAAGAGGATAGGTGACTGACCAGAATATATTCTTCACCGCACACGGTCACAATCTGACCATTCCAGACATACTTCAACTTCTGGTGGAGAGTTGACGAAACTGCCCCTGCTGCGTGAATCCAAGGACGCCCCAACAAACAACGGTGTGCTGGCTGGATGTCCATCACATAGAAGAAAATATCGAATACCTCCGGACCGATCTTCACTGGCAAGGTGACTTCACCAAAAATAGACCGCTTGGACCCATCAAATTCACGCACAATCAGATCACTCGGGGTGAGGATGACTCCTTCCACATCAATCTTGCCTAGAGTCTTCTTAGGCAGCACGTTCAACGAAGATCCAGTGTCTACCAACACATGAGACAACACTGCCCCCTTGCACTCCATAGTGATATGCAAGGCCTTGTTATGGTTACGACCCTCAGGCGTCAAGTCCAAATCAGTGAACCCCAAACCATGCCTCGTACTCACGTTAGCAATGACACCCTCCAATTGGTTGACGGAGATCTCTTGAGGTACATAAGCCAGATTCAGCATCTTCAACAGGGCATTACGGTGTGCCTCAGAGCACAGAAGCAATGAGAGGATAGAAATTTTGAACGGAGTCTGATTCAATTGATCTACAATCTTGTAGTCACTCTTCTTGATTATCTTCATGAACTCCTCCACGTCTTTCTCGAACGAACCCTCAAGCGCCTCCTTCTGAGCTGGTTCTTCATCAACCACTGCTTGTTTACTTTTAGTCTTGGCAAGTTCCTCGGCATTATTATCTCTCAACGGTTGTGGAGCAAACAGACGTCCACTTCTGGTAAACCCTCCTGGTCCTCCAACATTGTCCATAACTGGACCAACAACCACAGGAGTTCTACTAGGCAGCGCAATAGTCACAGGAGCTAGATTGGCTGGCCTGACCTGACTCTCAGCCCTTCGATTGTTGCGGTAAGCGTTGTCATATTTCCACGGCACGGCCCTACTATCAACAACCCTTCTGCCCGAAGCAACAATTGTAGTTGGAGTACCGACGGTTACAGGAGCGGAAATGGTAACAGGAGTACCACTAACTGCAGGCGCATTAACAGTCCTCTGGCCACGCCCCTCGGACGGTTTGAAATAGATAGTGACGGTTGACACCATCCCACGATCCTTCTCGGCCCGAACAAACTGTAAATAGCCCTCGTCAATCAAACTCTAAATACCAGCCCTCAACTGATTACAACCATTCTCAGATTCAACACACTCTGCACAGTCCTCACAACAGCCCGGGAATACGCCCCCCTTCAACAAACGGTCCTTTACAACCAACAGCGATGTCTGGACATCCTCAACATTGACCACCAAGTCTTCAGCTTCCCCCCCTTCGACATTGTTCACTCTGTGTGCACCATGCGGAGGCATAGGGTTGTTTACAACATTCGGCACAGGAGCAAAATTGATAGTTTTCGCGTCAATTAGGTCCTGGACTTTATGATGAAAAGCCCTACAGTTCTCAATGTGGTGCCCCGGTGCACCAGAGTGGAAATCACAATGCACGTTGGCATCATACCCAGGTGGTATCTTTGTCAATGGCGCCATGGTTCTCAACTCCACGAATCCCAATCTGAGCAACTCAGGTAGCAACTCAGCATAGGTCATCGGCAACGGGTCAAAACGTCGATCAGGCATCCTCTGTCTAGGCTGATATGGACGTTGCTGTTGTTGTTGTTGTTGTTGTGGCGGTTGTTGAACTCTTTGTTGTTGCTGTTGTTGACAAGGTTGAGGTTCTGGAATGGTCACAGCAGCAACCTGGCGATACTGATTTCTGTTTACACTTCTTCGGTGTTGCACCGCATTGGTTTCACCCTCTCTCCTGCGAGGTGCCCCAGCAAACGGTTTCTTGGAAGACGAGGACCCTGCATCCTGAATTTTACCAGCTTTAATCAAACTCTCTGTCCTCTCACCTCAAATCACAACGTCTGAGAAACTACCGAATGGGCAACTCCCCATCCGGTCCATGAAAACACCCTGTAGTGTACCGATAAACATATCAGTAAGTTCCCTCTCCAGCATAAGGGGTTGTACTCTTGCAGCCAACTTACGCCACCTCTGGGCGTACTCCTTGAAGCTCTCTCCAGATTTTTGACAAAGACTCTGCAACTGAGTCCGGCTCGGCACCATGTCCATGTTATGTTTATACTGCCTCAAGAAGGCCTCACCCCGATCTCTCCAACAGCGGATAGAATCTCTCTTCAGTTCCATGTACCAATCCAAGGAAGCCCCAGACAAGCTATCCTGGAAGAAATACATCCACATTTTCTCATCATCTGTGTAAGCAGAGATTTTCCGATAATACGCCTGCACGTGGGTGCGAGGGCAAGAAGTACCGTTGTATTTATCGAACGAGGGTGCTTTGAAATTGTAGGGGATCCTCAACCCCTCCACCAAACCCATGTTAGTCACATCAAACCCATGGGAGTTCTGACATTCCATAGCTCGGATTTTCTCAGCAAGGGCATCCACCTTCCGATCCCTCTCTTCAACTCTCACCACATCACCATCATCTTCACTAAGCAGTGTGAACATGTCCTCTTGTCTGTCAATAATCGGAGCAGGATGACGAATCGGAGCCTGGGTAGCTCTGGCATTAACAGTCTCTGCAGCAAGAGGCTGTCCGTTGATTCTGATCCCCCTTAACTCATCACCTACGGCGTAGTCATTGACGGGAGCAGCAACAACATTCTCATGAACGGGTACACCCACTGGTGAAGCACGGTTGGATGGCGGAATCACAGCTTCCTGTCTCTGGGCTAAAGCACGCAGCTCCTCTTGCCCCTGAACAACTCCTTGCATCATTGTCATAAACTGGGCCATGTTTACCCTCATCTTAGCCAATTCTGCTTGAACCTGGTCCATGTTCCTCTGATGATTCAATCTGGTTGAGTAGCGATGCGGTCGTTGATCAGCTATCCTGCCTGACACAGGAACCAGAGTGAGAAGTCACGAACAAGAACACCTGTTATGCAAAATGATATGAGTATGATGCTAATGATGCGTATGATGCACATGATATGTTCATTTCTCAGGAATTCAAAGAGCCTAATTCATCTTCAAGAAATGGCAACCTGCAACAAGAACAACACAGCAAGCTACACAAGATAATGAGCACAAGGTGGAACACCAACAACCTCATATATAGATATGAGCAACAGGATCATACAACAATGTCAACAAAGATCCAAACAATCGGAGTACAACAATGAACCCCATCCAACAAGCCTGGAGGTGATTCTCAACATAAACAACAGAGATACAAGCTAAGACAAATGGCTTTCAGGAATGAGAGTCTTCAAGTACTGACACTAGTCTACCAACAGGTCACACTCTGAACATTCTGGCAAGGGAGTGAGCTTCTCCTTCAATTGTCTTCTGAGCTCCACAACTTCTCCTCCAAGTTGGTTCTCTGATGCATGTCTCAAGTCAACTTCCTTCTTCAACTGGATGTCTTTGTCTCTGAGTTGCTTCTCCAGGTCTCTTATCTTCTTCTGATAACCGGTTTCAACTCTCTGCAACCTCAAGCACTCACGGTGTTCTACATTCAACAAGTTCTCCATCTCTTCATAGGATCTCTTCTTGCTCTTTACTCCACTAGCATCTACACCTTGCACATCTCTGAGTTGATGAGCCAAATTCAACTTATCAGCTTTGGCTTTGTACAACTCCATCTGGGTATCTTTCTCTTTCTCCTTCAACCGGCGATTCTCCATCAGGGCTTGCTTGTACTGCTCAACAGGTACACTCTCAGCAAGGATCAAAGGTGGTTGCACTTGCAAGGGCTTCATCCTATCATAAGGCAACAACAAAGTTTCCACTCTCTTCTTGACCCAATCAGTGTAATCAGGCATAGCAATGGCAAACTTCTTCCCTAAGACAACTCCATCCTTGACACCAATGGTCTTCCAAGCTCTTCCCACTCGCTACAAACTGACAGGGTCACTCCGCTTCTCAAAATACACACTTTCAGCTATCTCAGCGTCAAGTGGTCTTCCATTCATCACGAACCCCAGCTGGCGAAAAGAAAGAACTGGATTGTAATTGATGCAACCCTTAGTCCCTATAAGTGGCACATTACGAAACGCTCCACAACTCATGATGACATTGCGCACATCCATTCGGTAAGATTGCCACCTGATATCATAAGAGGTAAGAGACATAACCCTCTGAGTCCACTTATGAGTGCTCTGAGCATCCACAAAAGGTCCACTGACTGGCAGGAGAGACAAGAACCATCTGAGCAATAACGGGAGACAGCATCTGATAGCTCCACCCTTACCATGCCTACTGTGAATAGCATAGTAAGTGTCAGCTAACAAAGTAGGAACCGGGTTTCCTCCAAGGAAGATAGTGACTGCAGCATAGTCCACAAAGTTGGACATACTCGGGAACAAGACAATCCCATAGATCATGATGGCCAACTAAGCATGAAAAGCTTCCCACTTTCCCTTCTCTGCTTCTTCTCTAGCTACCCTCAACAAGAGCTTCAAAGGCAGCCCTACAACATCCCCACTGGACTTCCAATTATCACTGACTTCCTTGATACCCAAATGGAGAGCTCTGACAACAACTCTGAAATCAACCTCCTTAGGCACATCCAAGAAAGGAACCTGATACCGGATCGGGACATTCATCAGAATAGAGTACTCCTCAAGAGTAGGTGCTAGCTGGTAATCCTGAAAGGTGAAGCAACGAAGCTCTGGGTCATAGAACTGTAGAAGAGTCTGCAACGGCACTTGATCTATCACCATCTTCAACAGTGTCAGAATATCCCCATACTGATCAACCAACCCCTTCTGATTACCAATAGTCACAAGTTTGCTCAACTCTATCAAAGATGTCAAAGGCTCGCGGTGAAAACTGTAGGAGCAAGTCTTCCGCTTCAACTCTGGGACTGTTGCCATCTCTCACAATGAATCGAACTCCTGAATGAACCTGAGAAATGATATGCATGCAGAGATTAGTTTTTTTTTCTTTCTGATTTTTTTTAATTTTTTTCATTGTGTATTTTTTTTTTGAAAATAAACATGTTATGATGCAAATGATGCAGACAAGACTGGTTGGTTGTGCATCTCGGAACACAGGATCAAAGCTTCGGCTTGAACTCGGAACCACAAATCATCTGAAACCCAAAGTCATCTGAGACAACCCAATCTGTAGAACCAAGAGTCACCAACAGGATCACAAGTCACCAACAAGTCACCGACAAGTCACCAACTGTACCTGTAATAATGATCATTCCCTCCCCACTCATGGGTGTCATCTAGGCCAGGGTAAGGTCGAGAGAAACGCAGCATAAATAACCCTTTCATAGAATATCATCATATACACACCCAAAGTATGTAACGACAATACCCCATCAGAGTCTGAACTGCTCGTGATATCAATGTTCCGCTAAGTGGCGCAATACCACCCGCTTCCCATGAATCGCTCTATTCTTAGGTGTCCTAGATTTCACTCATAGCCTGGGTATTGGGCCTTTTACCTCAAGTAACTCCCACCCCAACAGAGATACAAACACAGCACAGCCAGCACAGATGAATATGAATGAATGCAAACATAAATGCAAACATAAATGCAAACAATAAATGCAAATAATAAATAAATGAATGCAATAAATGGAATAGCAAAAGCAACCAAACCCTAACCTAGAGAGCGCTAGGAGAGACTCGCTTAGGGAAGATGGACCAGCAAGAGGTCAACTTCTCTATGTCCCCAGCAGAGTCGCCAGCTGTCGCATTACGCGAAAAACTGACGGGAAAATGAAACAACAGAGCCGCCACCGTGCGTTATTTATCCCAAAAGAGGGAAAGGAAACGCTTGAAGTAAACCTGGAAAAGACATGGTCTCGCGACCAAAGAGAGATGGGATCGGGAGTCGGTTATGCGAAGGGAAGGTATTAGCACCCCTACGCATCCGTCGTACTCGACGGGCTCCATGCTCAAAAAGAATAGAAAGAAAGGTTGCTAAAACTGCTCAAAACTGCACAGGTTGGACAAAAAACAGAAAAGACGGAAGAAGAGGACTCGGCAGGATATCGCATTCTGGGCCTACGTAGTTTGTCAGGCACAGACATCAGAGTCGACGTAGTTCGGGACAGGGGAAACGTGCTCGCTAGGATGTCGCATCCTATGCATACGTATCTTCTCTAACCAGAGAAGATTCAAAGCACTCGTAGCTCGGCTAACACATGCCAAACAAAACCACACAGGAAACCGACTGCCAATCGCTGGACTTATGTCAGACTCCACACAAACAGGCAAACATGGAAACCGAATGCCAATCGCTGGACTTACGTCAGACTCCGAACCAACAAACACACACTGGAAACCAACTGCCAATAGCTGGACTTACGTCAGACTCCAACACACAAACAAGACACAGGAAACCAACTGCCAATCGCTGGATTTACGTCAGACTCCAACACACACAAGGGGTTGCAAAAGGAAAAGGGCGCCCGGAGAGATCAGCTCATCTCCTGCCTACGTACCTCATCTGGTATGAGGATCAGGGCGACGTAGTTCCCCTACGCAGGGAAAGAACTTCTAACCTAACCAGATACAAAGGGAGACATAAACTACTAGGGAGACTACGACTCGAGCCTAGAAGTTATCATGCATACGATCCCTATGTTAAGGTTTCTATCTAACTTGCATAGGGAGCAAGCTATTCTAAACGGCACAGGCAAAGCAAACATACACACAATTAGCACACACTATATACAAACAAAGTGGGCTCACACAAGGCTAGGCTGTGAAACACAAACCAACTGGAATCGGGTGTAGTTAGCTCTTAACCCTAACATTGAGAGTTAGGGTGAAGCAGATGAAATGGGAAGTGAGGATAAGACCTCACAGCTCTTACCCCTGGCCTAGGAGAGCTTCAGACAAATGAAAGTGTGGGAGTTCAGAAAGTTGGAACTCTTCTCCACATATGACTGACACAACAAGGATCTTGGGTTAATATCCACAATGCATCAACACAAGGTGTGTGAGAAAAGTGAATGACACACTGAATAGCAGGAGATGGATTGCACATCTCTTTTATCTGCCAATTGCCTCATAGAGGTCTTTTCCTGCTTGGCACAAAAGTAAACAAACACAAGCATTGCCTCTTAAGGAGGGCTTTAGACTGGTGCCTGCCCAAGTAACAGGACAGGTCTTCCAGACTACATGAAGTCAGAGAGTTATCCCACAATGGTTAAGCAACCAAGAAAAGCAAAAGCAAGTTCAAAAGAACTCAAAGCAACTTATGTACCTGAAAAAATCTAACTCAATCAGTATACAAGTCAAACAATCAAACAGACAGTCAATCACACAGTCAGACAGAGAAGCAAGCAATGTGCAAGGCACAAGCCAATGGGCATAACACAAACAACTTGGCATCAACCTACAAAACAATTCAAAGTTAGTCAACATCAACCACTTAATCAACTCAAGAGAGTGAACCACTTCAATCATGGCAATGTGCTTCTTAACCTGAAATCCACAATCCAAAGAGTGAGTCCAAACCACTAGGTCAAAGCCTAGGGTCAAAGATGGGGAAAAAATCCAAAACAGAACATGAAATTTAACATGAACCAACATCATTCAATCAAGAACACAATACCAAAGGTCCCATATCAATATCATTAACCAAAATCATTTCATGAACCAAACATGGCAAGGTATGCAAGTTGTGACCACATTGTGACATCAGAATGAACAAATGCACATTAATTCAAAAATGATTCAAATAATCCTAACAAAATTCACGAGTAAACAGGACATACAACATGATCATCACACAAAAAATTAGGAGCATTGGACAACATTAGGCATGATAATCAAATTGCATAAGTCAAGGCAAGCACAATCACATGTGTGACACCAAATGTCACACCAACTTAGCATAGGCCTAAAACAGAAATGGTAATTGGTAAAAACCTTAAACCAAAGCCAAAACAACCTTCAACATGTCTAGAAATAGTGTGCAAAGTTTCACATTCATAGGACAAAGAACAAGCATTTGACAATCAAATGAAGTTCAAAGCCAATTCAAAAGCTCACACATGACCATCCAGAATGAAAAATCTCAATCAAATCAGAAATCAATCCAAAAATTCCACCAAAAATCATGAGCAATCACAACATCCATAACATGCATCAGACAAAAACTCAAGGCATTTGGAATTCATTTGGCATGGCAAATACGTCCATCAAGTTGAACAAGCAAAGGTGTGACACAAATTGTCTTACCTACATTCACATGATCATAAAACAGAAACCACAAATGGTAAAAATACCAAATCAACACCAAAATGTCAAGCCAAGAGTCTAATTTCAACATGTAAGATTTCATGAGCATTGGATAAAATCTCAGCATTTCACAAAAGATATGGCAAGGCAATGAACAAAATGGACATGTATACACAAACCCTAGCACCAAATATTTTCCAGCCGAGCATAATTTGTAAAATAATATTCAAAAAAACTAGAGATAAAATGGAACTCAATGCAAAAATCCTCATATTTTTTGGAGCATTATTTAATTTGTTATGAATTTGTGAAGATGAAGAAAAAAAGAAAATGCATGAAGCATGGTACATGAACATATGTGGAGGGAAATGAATTAATCAAAGGAGCATTTGAAATATTGTCACCAGCCGGTATCGAACACAAGCGAAATTTGAATGAGCGCGCCTTGGCTGGATGAAACGTAGCGTTTCATTTAAACGCTGGCAGTCAAAGGCTCGGTCAACACAAGCTTGACCAATCATACGCATGCATGGCAATGAGGTGGACGCTAGGTGGACCAATCAGAATAAAAAGAGTGTAAGTGCAAAATTAGCATTTCACCTATATGCTTGGTGTGCATGATGAACAGTACACGGGTTTGTGACCAAATCCACTCAAAAAACCATTTTGGAGCCAAATGCAATTGTAGAATGTATGAAAAATGCACCAATTTCAAAATTTAATTTTCCCTCCAAAAATCAAGTGAAAATGCAAATGATTATGTGATGAGAATTGGTGTAATATGATGCATGATTTGGAAAGTATAGGACAAAATATGAACATTGCAAAAAGAACCACTCAATTTGGCCTTTTGGTTTGAAAGTTATGCATGTTTGAAGTTCAAACCACATTTGGCCAAGATTGATCCATATCTCTTCAACCACACATGAGAAATTCATGATCTTGGACTTTTTGGAAATGGGAGAGAAAGATCATCAACTTTCATGTTGGACAAAATTTCATTTGAAGCTTTCTTGATGATGTAATCCTGAGTTGAAAATCTTTCCATTTTTGGCAAATTCAAATTACAGGTCACTTACTATTTTTGGAAAGTTTTGATCTGGCTTCAAATTCTTCAATGTTGATGTTTGAAATGTCAAATGAGACTTGTTCCCACATGAATGAGGCATCTCTAACCATCTCCCACCTCCAAATCCATGGATGAACTGACAGTTGACTTTTGTTGACTTTTTAGGGTTTCATATGATTTGCTCATTGACTGATAATCTTTGAGCCTACAATGCTTGACCAAACCACTTAAAAATGATCCTTGGGTCACATGAACTCATTGAACCAACCCTAGGGCTTTGATTCCATAGAAAATGCACTTGCTTGCTTGCACAACTGAATCTCCTGACCAGTCTTGCCTGATGACTTGATGGACTAATGCAATGAACAATGCAATGTTCATGACCTAAAATGAAAATGTATATACAAAGTGGGAGGTGCAAATTTGAGGTGCTACACATGGCAGTTAACCTCTTCTCTTCAACTAAGTTCAGCTGGTCATATCTAGTTTGACACCATTCAACTTTTGTAAACTTGGCTTCCATTAACACACACAGTGATGGGATCTCAACCTCTACAGGGAGCACAACTTTCATACCGTAAACAAGTGAGAAAGGAGTTACCCCTGTTGAAGTGAGAATGGATGTACGATATTCGTGCAAAGCAAATGGGAGCATCTCATGCCAATCCTTGTAGGTCACAACCATTTTCTGAACGATCTTCTTGATGTTCTTGTTTGCAGTTTCAACAACCCCATTCAGCTTGGGTATGTAGGGAGTGGAATTATGATGTTCAATCTTGAAGTCTTTGCAAAGAGCTTCTACCATATTATTATTCAAGTTCGACCCATTATCAGTAATGATCTTACTTGGCATACCATAACGGCATATAATCTGATTCTTGATAAACCTTAAATAACTTGCTTGGTCACATTTGCATACGATTCCGCTTCAACCCACTTTGTGAAGTAATCAATAGCCACCAAAATGAAACGATGTTCATTCGAAGCTTTGGGCTCAATCATACCAATCATATCAATTTTCCACATGGAGAAGGTCCATGGGGAGGAAATGATGTTCAATAGTGTAAGTGGAACATGAATCTTATCTGCATAAATTTGACACTTGTGGCATTTCTTCACAAACTTGCAATAGTCAGATTCCATTATCAGCCAATAGTAACATGCTCTCAACATCTTCTTAGCCATAGCATGTTCATTGGAATGAGTACCAAAGGAATCTTCATGGACTTCAGTCATCAATGAGTCTTCTTCGTGTCTATCCATGCATCTAAGCAGAACCATATTGAAATTTCTCTTGTATAGCACATCACCATTCATGTAGAAGTTACCAGCTAATCTTCCCAAAGTCTTCTTATCTTTCAAAGATGCCCCATGTGGGTAAATCTGACTTTGGAGGAAACACTTGATATCAAAATACCACGGCTTTTCATCTTTGACCTCTTCAACAGCAAAACCATGAGATGGCCTATTAAGACACATCATAGTCATATTAGGAACTTCATTCCAAAACTTCACCACAATCATTGAAGCCAACGTTGCAAGAGCATCTGCCATCCGGTTTTCATCTCGAGGGATATGATGAAACTCAACCTTTGTAAAGAAAGTTTAAATCCTCCTCGCATAATCTCTATATGGTATCAAAACGGGTTAGTTCGTCTCCCATTCACATTTGATCTGATTCACTACCAAAGTTGAATCTCCGTAGACGTCTAAATACTTGATTTTGAGATCAATGGCCTCTTCAAGCCCCATAATGCAAGCTTCATACTTAGCCATATTGTTTGTTCACGTGAAAGTCAATCTAGCTGTAAATGGAAAATGCGTGCCTTGAGGAGTAATAATCATTGCCCCAATGCCATTACCATATTGATGAACGGCTCCATCAAATACCATGCCCCAACGGGAACCAGGCTCTGGCCCTTCTTCAAGCAATGGTTCATCACAATCTTTCATCTTCAAGTACAAAATCTCTTCATTAGGAAAATCACACTGCACTGACTGATAATCTTCAATCGGTTGGGGGGCCAAATGGTCAGCCAAGGCATTACCTTTAATTGCTTTTTGAGATTGGTACTCAATATCATACTCTGATAACAACATCTACCAACGGGAAATCCTCCCAGTTAAAGCAGGCTTCTCGAAAATATACTTGATTGGATCCATTTTGGATATCAACCAAGTGGTATGATTCAACATATACTGACGGAGACGCTTAGTGTCGTACCTTGGATAATGAGAGCACGACCTAGCGAGGCTCAGTCGCACACTCGCAACGATGGACTGAATAGAGTCGCCACCGAACTTTATTTATTCCTAAAAGGAAAGGGGAAATATCGATAAAACCCAAGAAAGAACGACAATGATATTGGTCGTCGCAACCAAATCAGGGTTCGGGAGTCGATTACGCAAGGGGAAGGTATAAGCACCCCTCACGCCCGTTGTACTCAACGGGAACCGTTAGGTTAGTTGTGCGCATTAGTGTTAGTTTGAAATGTTAGGCTTTTCAAGTTATTAAGTGGGAATGAAAGAATAGAAGAGAGAAGAATGTTTTTGGATTTTCAACGAATGACTGAACCTAAGTTTTTTATTAATGAGCCTGACAAGATTTACGAATCCTGCTCGTACGTATCTTCGGGTGCAATAGAGAACTCATGGCTTGCGTAGTTCTGGGTAGAAAAATGTTTGTTTGTTGGTCGATTTTAGCGGAAGCTACTTTGTGTCAAATCGACGAAAACATTGTTGGACTACCCAAAACAGGTGGAGAAACATTGCCTTGCATTGTTTTGAAACAAAGTATCTTTCGTTTGAGAAAGGGTTTGAAGGATTAATCGCACGGCGGCGAGAAAAGGTTTAAGAGTCACTCGCACGGCGGCAAGAAAAGAAATTGATTGGTTTTATGTGTGTTTAGTAATGGTGAGAACTTGGATGGGCGAGATATCCATCTCGAATCCTAGTCTCAGGAGTGCGTGGTATCCACCACGTTCCCTTTCCATCTTATTTACAAAAGTGTTTAATAAGGATTAAGTGTTTTGAATTTGATTGAGAAATGGTTTGAAGAAACCACATTGACAATTTTGGATGATGGCGAGAGCTAAGATAGGCGAGGCATCCACCTCGAATCTTAATCTCAGGAGTGCATGGTATCCACCATGTTCCATTTCTATCTTTATTGGAAAAGTGTTAAATAGGAGTTAAATGTTTTGGGTTTTACTTTGAAAATGGCTCGATGTTGGATCAAGCATTTGATGAGCGATCGAGAAAGATTTGAATGAGTGTTTGAGAGAAACAAAATAGATAAATTTGGATGATGGCGAGAGCTAAGATAGGCGAGACATCCATCTCAAACCCCAGCCTCAGGAGTGCGTGGTATCCACCACGTTCCATTTCCACCTTTATTGAAAAAAGTCTCAAATATGAATTAATATTTTTTGAGTTTTTATTATGAAAAATGGCTTGACGTTTGATCAAGCATTTGATGAAGGTTTGAAAGGAATGGAATAGATTGGGAGGAAGAAATGGATTGATTTGTTTATTGAGAAAATACTCGATGTTGGATCGAGTCTTATTTTTTTGATATTTTGTAAATGGTTGATTTTATTCTTGTGTTAGTAGCTAACTAAACAGTCAAACAAATAAAGAAATAAAAAGCAGAAAAATTATTACATGCCAGGGGAGTGGGGGTACATTTTATGGAATGGGGATTCAAAGTAATGAAATAATTAAATCGGGCCCAAACAACAAGCAATGTGATGTATGAGTGTAAGTGCAAGAAAACTGTCTCATTGTAAGAAGGCCCAAGAGTAAGCCATGTGAAGAAAATAACAAATACAAAATTATATTTACAAGATAATCAAAAATTAAATCAAAAGGCGTAAAATTGGGATTTGCACGGATGGAAATTGAGGGACACACAACCTAAATAATGTGCTCAAAGCCGGTTTGCATATATTAACAACAATCGAAATGTCATATGTGATTAATCAAAACGCGGCGAAATACTATCAATGTATCGATAAAAATAATCCTGGATAAATAACATGAGAATTGTTGAATCCATAAATTAAAAAAAAATCGATGTTTAAACAATAAATCAAGGACAAACATTAAAATTAACAGGTGTCGGAGAAGTGAGAATAAAAATACAAAATATTAAAATTAAAAATTAAAAAAATGGTAAGAATAATGAAATAAATAGAAAGTGAGCGGATGCCTCTACCACTGGGTCATGGATGATTAGTCGCACTACCAGCACCCTAATGGACATATAAAGTAGATCTTAAAAAAAGAAAAAAAAAAGAAAAATGGAAAATTTAAGATTGGGGAAGATGCAATTTATCATAAACCATAAGAAAAATAAAGAAAATAATAGAACAAAAATAAAAATAAAAAGAATACGATAATAGAAAAAAAACATGGGATGCACAAAATCAAGAACTAAATGGGCTTAAACCAAATGTTATAGATAAAGTCCAAATAGAAACCATTTTTACTTAAATCTTATGCTAATAATAAAATGGATAATAAGAAATAAAAATTAAAAAGTTAGAATTAACGTTAGTAAACCATGAATGAACAGTATCATAATATCAAAATAAATGTCCATTAAAACACCAATGCAAACACATTTAAAGTTCTAATTTTCTAACTTTAGCACATGACCATAGGTTCCACCATTCAAATATGGAACTATTCATCTTTGGAACACATGCAGGTATGGCCAAAATGTATCCATTAGAAATATCATGAATCATAAAAAAGTTTATTCTAATCTACATTACTCATGAGAAAATAGTAGTGAGGAAACATGGAGAACTCAAAGAATATGAGATAGGACAAATACCTTTGCTTCTATAGTTCCAAATACATGTGTAATGTGGTGGAGGTGCTCGGAGATTTGCGATAATAGACGGAGTTTCACAGTAGCTGGTTCAAAACGAAAATGGAAGGGGTGGTTCAACGGTAGGGTTTTTTTTGTGTGAATAGTCGCCTTGAATTCTCTAGGGTTTTTCGGCTGATCCCCTTTTATAAACAGTGGCCGCACTTTTTATATGTGGCTAATCTCCTTCTCTCTGCTTTGTCTCTTCAGAGTAGTGGAAAAACGTTCGTACAGGAGCCGTTTGAAGATTTTGTTCTTATCCCCAGTTGGTGGTCCCTCCCTCAATTCCTCTTAGGTTCCTCAATCTTTACCATGGGTAACAGGTAAATCACTGCTGTAAATTTCTTGACACATTTGAAAAAAATGGAATGTGGCGCTTCTGAATTATTGGAATGGGATTGTATTAATCCGTGATTGTTATTGTTGATACTTGTAGGAAATAATGATATAGCAGACGTGACAACAGGAACTGGTTTGGTTGTGCATGAGAACACTGCCTGGAAAAAAAAACAGGAATGTTGGATTATGTACCCTTGGCAAGTTTGGTGGTCATCTCTGAAAGAATATCTAAAATAGAACCTATAGAAAGCAGCAATCCTTCAATTTCCATTGGATCAAAGAAGCGGCTTACATTCAATTTCTCCAAAACATGTGCAGTAGTGTAAGCAATATGGAAAAGCGCGTTGTGAATGGAAGCATCGGAGAACAACACATTATGTACGATCTCACCCAATTTTCCATAATACGAAATTAATATAATGCATTTTTTCATCAACTCAAGAACCTTCAATGTTATTTTCCATCTAATATGTTTTATCCTGTATTTCCAATACTCATGATTGACTAGGACATACTGAAAAGAGAAAATGATCAATGCTAGGAGAACATCATTTGGCTTGTTGTAACGGAATAGGACTATACTAATTTGTGGATTGTGGTTGGTGATTGCAGGGTCTGGCCAATCCAAAGGTTGTTGAAAAGCTTAACGGTATGTTGTTGGATGATAAGAAAATTTACACGGGACCATTCCTTCGCAAGAAAAAGAGACAGACCACAAGATTGAGTTGAAGCAGATTCCTCAGACATCAGATACACCAGCTGGATGAGATGATTAATCATGTGGATCAAGAATGCTCCAAATCCATAGCGTCATCCCATCTGTTCACTGTGGGCAGAATTCCAACTTCACTCATGTGCTCATCCCATTGGGGATACCATGTATTATACGGTGCTACAAATGTGTTTTGCAGCCACAATCACATGAACCCTTTCGCGGCGTTTGACTCTCACAGCCTTGCCAACTGCACCAAGAGTTATTGTGGCATCTGAGCATCCATAGACAAAAGCCTATCTCAAAGGTTGTACGACATAGATGGTAGACTCTTGGCAATTTAGAATCTTAACAGGTGAAAGTTAGCGACATCGTAAAGAACTGCCCTCTTCTCGTGATCGTTCCTAGCATCTTGCACCAATAGAAAGCATCATCACCGTTTCTAGTAACCCTGTTCTTAGAATTTGCTATTATAGAATTAGCAGGAATTCTACAGAAGAGATTGAGAAGACAGTTAAGGTGATAGGAGGCGCTGCGAAAGTGAATTTGCTTCAAAGCTCACCAACCTCAGATTGGATCAAGAAAATAATGGTTTATGGTATACCCTGCAGGTTTGCTTCTTCCTAACTTTTGGTATGTGATAATATCTTTGCTTGGTTTACGTTCCTTTCTTTCACCATTTTCAATAATTACCTTTGTAACTCTTTGCCATTGTGTAATATGTTCTGTAGGTTCACAACCATACTTGCGAGCGACTCATCACTGCTGAATTTGCTTGGATATGACCTTACCCTGTTAGATATGTCTGATGTCACTCGTTTTCTCTTCAACAGCAGCTTTAGTCAACCAATTAGCTAGAGTTAGCACCTCCTCTGATCAAAACCATAACAAGACAGAAAAGTTCTGTATTGACAATATCCACTCCATCAACTTCTCCTGTGACACTGTTAGGCCAAATAAAGCACTGATCTCCCGAGATTCTTTCTTATTAATTGCATCTTTAGTAGAAAAAACTGATTGCATGTAGTTTACAACCTTTTGATTTAGTAAATCCCTAAGTCTTTTTTCCGATTTTTATTGATAGAGCACCAGCAGCCATTTCTTGAGAGAGGATTGACGCCGATGAGTTTGCATTGCAGGAGGTCCAAGTAATGGAAGCGGCAACTTCGGCGGAGAGAACGAAAACAACGGATGCTTGCTGACAGTTGGATTAAAATTACACCAACCAAAGCACCTGTGCTTAGGCCTGAATTGAACATCCGGTTTAAGTTATCAGAATCATCCTTGACCTTTAAATTCTTCTCGTATTTGCTGGGAGGTTTGTCCAACGATCCTGTTAATGCTGCAGCATTTCTCCACTCGCTTCTAGTTGATGAAATTGTTGCTGCCTTATTTCAAACAGCAAAAATAATCTGAAGTAGGGACTAAGATCTCTCTTATTTTAAACAGCCATCTTCATCTCAATCTTTTGGTGAGGATCATAGTCAATGAGCTTGAAATCAGTAGCCACAAAAGAATACATATCTTTCTTCTTTGAATTGATTTTCAAAGTTGGAAAAGATTTTGGCAGGTTATGAAGTTGCTCCTGCAAATGCCTCACATGAGTTTGGTAAACATGTGCATCCCCAAGAACATGGATAAAATCACCTGGAACAAATTCACAAATATGAGCAATCATGCATGTCAGGAGGGCATAAGATGCAATGTTCAATGGCACGCCCAGGCCCATCTCAGCAGATCGCTGATTCATTTGACATGATAACTCCCCATTTGCTACATAGAACTGTGCAGACATGTGGTAGGGTGGAAGTGCCATCAATTTAAGATTTGTTGGATTCAATGCAGAGAGAATGATCCGTCTATCATCAGGATTATGCTTTACCTTATTGATAACATTTAAAAGCTGATCAGCTCCTTGGTCGGCATAGTCATTATGCATGTTAGTATACCTGGCACCAAAGTGTCTCCACTGAAACCCATAAACAGGTCCTAAGTCACCCTCCTCCCTCTCTGACAAACCAATGTTATCAAGGAATTCCCTGGATGCATTATCATCCCATATATGAATTCCTTTTTCCTGTAACACCTTGGAATTTGTTGAGCCATTGATAAACCAAAGAAGCTCTTCAACAACCCCACGCCAAAATACTCTCTTAGTTGTTAGAAGAGGAAAGCCTCTACGCAGATTGAACCTCATATGGAAACCAAATTTTGACAAGGTCCCAGTCCCTGTCCTATCACCCTTGGAGGTACCTTGAGATATGATTTCTTGAACCAGATTAAGATACATGTATTCCTCACATCTCTCAAATATCATTTTCGGAAGAAAAGAAAAGTTCTGAACCTCAAATTTTTTAGAAGCCGATTTATTATCGAGAGGTGAAATAGTACTCTGATTCAAGGACTCTGCTACAGAACTTCTTACATGCACAAAAGTGGTGAAAGAATATCAGATGTTGTTTTCCACCTTAGGAAAAGATGAGTACCATGGCCGAAATGTAGTGAAATTAATTGGAGGCATAAAAGTGTCACATTCAAAGCTTGTTAAATTTCTGTGATGTGGATAGCTCACATTCGGGTGCATTGAGAGCATCTCTAAATATCTCACCTTCCCCAATAACAAATATTTTCTCAATCGATGTACAATAAGGAGAAGTAGCTAAAAGTCCTAATGCATAAGACATACTTCCACATATTATAACATTCTCCGCTGCTTTAGCATCAAAACTACCCGAACGAGTCAAAACAACATTAAGACGACCGCGAAGAGGCCTGAACTGAAGAGGGATACTCTCTCATGTTTTCCTTCCCATAACAATGGCATTCTTCTTCCCAGATTCAGAAGTCGTTGTAGTTATCTCCTTGAAAAACTTGAGATCAGTAGGTAATCTCCATGGCAACTTTCCATCCTTACCAATGCCCATATCTTTGGTGGCCGCCACAACCACTTGGTAAGTTCTCTGTAGGTTAGGCATTGGGTTGATGCTCCGATTTCCATTTCCATTGAACATTACAGAGGAATCAGCGGCCATAGCAGAACTCAGAAATCGCGATAAACGTAAAGAATGCTTTTGATGAAAACAAGAACCGCACAACCAATTCTTTTGGAAGTGTAGTGCAATCGATATGAAATTGAGGCGCGAAATTTTGAAATAGTGATGAGCTAAGAGTGAGTGATGATGGAGCTTTGTCTTCTGATTTGAAATAGTTGGGATTGGGATTCTTGGGGTTTGGGTGAATTGAGTTTGGTCCAAACTCCCACTTTGTAAATTTGTAAACTTATGACTTGTAATGATTATAACGATATGTGAATGAAAATAGATAACGTCGTGGCATAACCAAACTCGTCCTCTTGTACCTTAAACCTTCCAATATTTACGTGATGAAGTTCTTTATTCATATGCCATGTAAACAGATGATTATGATTGAATGAATGAATGAATACATGGAATTTCTTGAATATGAATGGAAAATTTTCCAATGTGAATGAAGAGATATGAATAAAAACTCGAATAAAAAATGTGGAAATATGAATATGAAATGGAGGATATGGGTGAAATTTCTTTGAATCATGAATGAATGGAAAAATGAATATGCATGATGACCCAAAATAAAATATTTTGCACTTGACACATGATTTACTCGAAAGGGGGGTGAAAACTAGTAATAAGACAAATGACAGATGAATAATCACCTCGATGAAATTGGAACGAAAGATGAAACATGAGGTTCACTTGATTCTAACAAATGAAAGAGTTTTCAAATCTCACATGGCTAAAGAGATTAATCATCTTATACCAAAATAAAGAAACAAAACCCAAAAGACAAACATGGATTGGTCGTGGTAGCAAGTCCAATCACTAATGTTTGTGGGTAGCATTATGACCAGATGGAATGGTCATGAAAAGAAGAATGCAAACGAATGATTGATGGGAAAAAATTTCAGGTCCAAAATCAGGGTATGACACTTAGCAACCCAAACCAATGCGCAACAAGTATTTTCAAGCATAGAATACCGAGTCTCACACTCATTGAATTTCTTACTGAGGTAGTAAATAGCATATTCTTTATTTCCAGATTCATCTTGCTAACCAAGAACACAACCCATACTCCCTTCAAGCACAGTCAAATACATGATCAACGGTCTTCCTTCAACAGGTGGAGACAGAATCAGAGGCTCAAGCAGATACTCTTTAATACTGTCAAAAGCTTTTTGGCGATCTTCGGTCCAATCACAAGACTGATCTTTCTGAAGAAGCTTGAATATAGGCGCACATGTAGCATTCATATACGATATAAATATTGAGATATAATTCAAGCGACTGAGAAAACCTCTGACTTGCTTCTCAGTTTTCGGCGTAGGCATCTCTTGTATTGCTTTGACCTTGGCAGGATCAACTTTAATACCCTTCTCACTAACAATAAAGTCCAACAACATACCAGAACGAACACCAAATGTTATATGTGATTACCAATTTCAGAAAAGCAAAAAGTAAAAATAAAACATCATAGATGTGGATGAATAGAATTGCATTTATTTATGATAAAAAATTGAAAATGCCCAAAAATGTTCACTTCTCCCTTAGGCATAGGAGAAGGATTTTCTCAAAATAATGAAAACACATTACTTAGAGCGATGGACAATAACAGCAACCCAATTATTGCAAGCCTTTCCATGCGTCATAAAATTGGCGTAGTCTTCAACTTCATCGCCCTTGATCACAGCAGATGAGTGTTGTTCATTACCATGGATGAACCCCTCCACTACGGAAACTCGGTTGCATATCTTCAACTTTAACATGAGACAACCCTCGCTGGAATCCTAAACCGGCTCTATTCTTGTTCTCGTTGACCTCTTCCATATGGCCTCACTCCTCTGAATTGCCATCTTCAATATTCTTCTGAGCGTCTTTGAAAGAGGACATGGGTGCCCCAGTCTTGCGAGAACCGTCAAAAGCTTTGATGATCATGCCACTATGCCTCATCGGGGCACATTGATATGATAACCTAGACAGAGTTGACTTGGGGAGTATGTTCAAAGAAGAACTCGTATCAACCAACATATTTGACAACGCATCCTCCTTACAGTTCATTGATATGTGTACTGCCAGATTGTGATTTCTGCCTTCCTCGGGAAGTTCTTCATCACAAAAACTCAAGTTATTGAAGGAAATGGTGTTAGCCACAATTTGGTCAAATTTATCCACAATTACATCATGATCTGCGTAAGCTTGCTCCCACACTTTTTGCAATGCTTCTTTGTGCGTTTCAAAAAAAATCATGAGAGAGACAACACTGAAATCTTTGAAGGAGTTTGGAGCAGCTGCTCCACCATTATAAATTCACTTTTCATGATTAATCTCAGTACCTCATCATCATTGTTAGGCTTCAATTTGCTGGACTCGCCAGACTAACACATTGGAACACTAACCGGATTCATCACGGGCACATCAACTTTATTACTGACAGGCACACCTTTTATCCCCTCTTTTGGAAAGACATGTCCAAAAACACGATCGCTACGGGTCACCTTCGTAACATCAGCAATGTTCACAACAAAATTGGTCGTAGGCAACAGAAGCTCTTGACCATTCTCCAACATGGTAGCATTATTCTGATACGGAACAACTCTATCGGATACATACGGGATGGGGCCCGCTAACCGTATTACTAACGGTGATACCAATCTATTGACGTTGTTACTGTTGCTGCTGTCAAACTGAATTACTACCCGCTCTGGGGTCTTAAACATTGGAACAATAACATTCACATCATCTATATCCCTTGATTGTTGAATCTAGATTACATTCTCATTCATCAACTTCTAGATATCTCTCTTGACGATTGAACACCCACAGGGGTTTACACTGCAAATCTCACAACCTTCATGGTCGTGCTCATAATCATTGATTATATACAAAGTCATGTGCATCCCCACCAAGGACCGGCGAATACGTCGCACATCCAACACTTGGAAACTTCCTGGACAACCATCTACCATACTGATAGAGGAATTACCATGAGCTGGGCAACAGATTGGCTTTCACATTCGGCGCACGGTCCTCAAAGGACACCATCCTACTCTTCACTAGCTTTTGGACCTCATACTTCAATGGGTAACAGTTTCAATATCATGACCGAGAGCTCCTTGATGAAAGGAATAATGGATTTCTTGCTTATACCACCATGGAAGTTGTTCTGGAATTTGCGGCAGATTTCTTTGCTGAAGTATGTTCTTGAGAACCCAAGATGGATGGAGCTCGGTGTACATCATAGGAATAGGGTCAAAATAGACCTTCTTCCTCTCGAAATTTTGTTGTTGTTGATTATTGTTGTTATTGTTGTAGTTGTTTGTTCTTTTTTGCGGTTGTTGTTAACGTTGTTGTTGAACTGACATTGATTAATTGTTTGAGAATACTAGAGTAACTGATGAAACTTGGTGATGATGCTGGTGCGGTTGCGGATTTCTTTTGACATGAGGCCTCCTCTGCCTCCCCACTGATACTGCATTGGTTTCACCTTCCTTCTTTCTGATGAAACTGCTCCCATACTTCTTACTTGATGACACCTCTTCTTTAAACAGACGTCCCTCTCGGACTCCTTCCTCTAACTTCATCCCCATGTTTACCATTTCGATAAAATCACTGGGGGAACTAGCAATCATGCGTTCATAATAAAACGAACTTAGGGATTTAAGGAAAATCTTGGTCATCTCTTTCTCTTACAACGGAGGATTGATCTAAGCAGCAAGCTCTCTCTACCTCTGGGCGTACTCTTTAAATGTCTCTTTGTCCTTTTGAGACATAGACCTTAGTTGGTCTCTATCAGGCGTCATTTCCACGTTGTACTTATACTGCTTCACAAAAGCTTCACCCAAATCATTGAACGTGTGAATACTTGCCTTATCCACCCCCATGTACCACCTTAAAGTGGCACCAGTCAGACTGTCTTGGAAGTAGTGAATCAATAACTGATCATTATCAGTTCGCATTGACATTTTCCTGGCATACATGACAAGATGGCTAAATGGACAAGTATTTCCCTTATACTTTTCAAAGTCATGGACTTTGAACTTCATCGGGATCTGGACATTCGACACTAAACAAAGTTCAGCAACACTCTTATCGAACAAGTCCCTTCCTCTCAACATCATCAATTCCTTTCTCAGCTCAAGAAACTGATTCTTTATCTCATCCATATTTTCATAAACATCCAGTCCCTCAGATGGCTCAGAATGGTAAATGGTGTCCTCAACACGAGGTAAAGTGTGAACAACTGGAGGCGGAACAGACATGATCGGGCTAGATGCCAGCATGGAAGCAAAAATAGGCGCAAACCCTTCAGGCATGAAATTTGGCGGCATTCCCCACGGAATCCGGAAGGCATAGTTGGACCAAATTGAGTAGCAGCAATATGCACGGTTGAAGTAGCAACCTTTGAGATGACAGTCCTCTAAGGAAGAGGAGTTACAAGAGTTGGAGAAGACTGATTCTGAGCAGCTAGAACAGACTCCATCATAGCAGTCATACGAGCAATCTCATATTTTAGCTCTCGGTTCTCTTGCTCCAAATGTTCCATGATTCTCAATTGATTGGAGCGAGTGTTGTATCGATGAGTCAGCTTGGCTGAAGCACAGATGAATAACTGATAATACATGTTGCAGAAGAAACCTGTTTATGCAAATGATGCATGAAATGCAATGTTTTGATTGTTTTTATTTTCAAGGAACATACTATTTTATTTGCAAGTATATAATAATAACAACTTGATTGACGATAAAAATCTCTTTTATTCATATAACTTGGAAGGATTACACTTAGTACAATTTCAGAAACCAAAATACAAATACACGAGTAAAGGAGACTAGTCATCCTAAGGATCCCCTAACAACAGTGTCAGATGATTTCGCTGTAGGCGCGTACTTTCTTCGGATGCGTCGAATCTCGGTTTCAAAAGAAGTCTTCATCTGAGCCTTCTCAAGGACAAGCTGATCAACAATCTTCTTCCAAGCACCGAAAGGCTGAGGCATACTATAGGAAGATGGACCCTCTGGTTCTCTATGTCTCTTCACCTCTCGGTCTTCAAGAAGTTTGATAAGTGCATCTTTGTCCTTAGACTTAAGCTGCAGTTCCTCATGCTTTCGGCTCAAAGCATGGAATCGCTCTTCCCACATATCTTTCTCTTGCTTCATCTTGGTGAGTGCGTCTTTCAACTCCTCTACATATTGGTTAGGGAGTTTTAATGGCTCAGCCACAACCATAGACATAGGTCTCTCACAAGCATAAGGCATCTTCAACTCCAAAGCTCTCTTCTTTGCCCAAGTAGTGTAAGCTTCCAAAGCTACGCAGTTGCGCAGACTATCGCAACCTGAAAAATACAGTGTGCGAAAAAACAACCGGCGAAAGAAAATGACAGAAGAGTCGCCACCGGGCGTTATTTATCCCAAAGGAGGGAAAGGAAACGCTCGAAGTAAACCGGAAAAAGGAAAGGACAAGACGGGGTCTCGCAACCAAATCTTGGGTTCGGGAGTCAATTATGCGAAGTGAAGGTATTAGCACCCCTACACATCCGTAGTACTCTACGGGATCCACTTTTGTAGTTCTTGTCTAAAGGGTGTGAGTTTATCTTGTGTTGTTTACCAAAAAAAAAAGGTTAAATGAAAATGACTCGCGCGGATGTCGCATCCACTACATACGTATCTCATCTGAATATGAGAATCAGAGTCTTCGTAGCTCGGTTGACCTATGGGTTGGGGGGATGTGTGCTCGCTAAGACATCGCATCTTATGCCTACGTATCTCATCTGGAATGAGAATCAGAGCAAGCCGTAGTTCGGCTAACTACGGGGTTATGGAGTGGGTTTTGGATGAACGACGTTACTACACAATCTACCGGATGCTCGACCTTTGGAGACTTACTCCCCTGTAGTAGAAGGAGTAAACGTGTGTTTAGGAGAAGAAAAATCAATGAAGGGTTAGGGTTTGGTGAACTCATGCAAAAAGGCAGTCCTTGATGAAGGAACCTGTAAAAAACATACAAAAACATTGCCTCCTATCGAGGTCTTCCAGCTAGGAAAGCAGTAAAATGCGGGAAAAATGTAAAAGTACCACGCGGATCAAGATCCGAAGTAACAGCAGTTAGAGGAATGGGAAACCCAGGCATCCTTCCAAGCTAAACACCATCAAAGAAAGTGAGTCACTACAGGTAATCGGAATGAAACCTCCAGGGGGTATCCCACAAATAAAGTGGAAAACCACGCAGGTTATCCCTGCAAAAGTCATGTGAGCCCTCACAAAAACTCAACAAACAGGTTAGAGACAAAAATAAATAAATAGGTTAATCAAGGGTTGCCCCCAAATCAAAATGTAACCACATGAATCATGCCATTAAAATTCACAAAAAGACATGCATCAAAAGGGTATCAAATTTACCCATAATACCTCGTACATTTAGAGCATTCAAATTAAAGGCATAAAGATGATGGATATAGGGCAAACCTAATTGGAGAGCTTGATTGAAATTGAGTTGCACCCGTGAGGTTTACAAAACAATCTTTAGGGTTTATGTGAGGCAGAGGTGATTCTGTGCAGTTGAGTTCCCTTCAGGGTTTGGAGGCTGCTCTGAACTCTGTTAGCTCTTCTCTCACTATATTTTTCCTCAGGGTAATAGGAATAGAATCCATTTTTGTTTCACTGAAACTCCAGTATTTATAGCCTAATATTGGTAGCTTAGTGGGCTTTTGAGAGAGGTCCAAGTCTGAAATTTTTTCTTTTATTTATTTATTTATTTATTAATTATTATTATTATTATTATTAATTTTTTTTTTTAAATAAAGTTTCTTGGATCTAATTCTGAGTGACATGGTGAAATGCAATGTATCTAATGTTAAATGATCTAAAAATGAATGCATGCATGAGGTGTAAAGCGTATGCTTCCAAGAAAAATGAAGGGTAAATTTTGGGGTATTACAGCTGCCCCTATTCAATCAACTGGAGACCTGGAAAGAAGATAGCAGCGGCTTTCGTGCTTTCAAGGTATCAAGGGATTGAATACAACAAAAGCCCAAAAATTTACACTGAAGTGAAGTGAAGTAACAATGTCTGTCAGAATCGGCAAAGAGGTGGTCTTGAAAGAAGAATCCGTCTGGTACGGTGAGAGTCAGTCTGAATACCGAAAAAGAATGTTAACTTGGATACCAAAATAAATGGTAACACAGAAATAACCATGGCCTGAATGCCGCTCATCAGTCTGAATAATGGAAATGACTTCGATCTGACCATCGGGAGATATGAGATTATTAATATCGGTCTGAACACCGAGAGGCTGGCCTGAATGCCACAAGTTGCGTCGACCTGAACGTCGGAAACTTCTTCGATCTGAACATCGGAAAATTGGCCTGAATGCCACAAGTTGCATCGACCTGAACGTCAGAAACTTCTTCGATCTGAACATCGGAAAATTGACCTGAATGCCACAAGTTGCATCGACCTGAACGTCGGAAACTTCTTCGATCTGAACATCGGAAAACTGGCCTGAACGCCACTTTGGTCTGAATACCGGAAACTGACCTGAACGCCACTTCGATCTGAATATCGGAAATTGGCATGAATGCCATAAGTTGCATCGACTTGAACGTCGGAAACTTCTTCGATCTGAACATCAGAAAACTGGCCTGAACGCCACTTCGGTCTGAATACCGGAAACTGGCCTGAACGCCATTTCGATCTGAATATCGGAAATTGGCCTGAATGCCACTTCGGTATGAATACCGGAAAATTGGCCTGAATGCCACTTCAGTCTGAATACCGGAAAAACTTCATGCCTGTCAGCATCGGCAGAAATAGGGAAAGATAATAGAGGCGGCGCATGGGCCAATGACACTTGCTGGGGATAACAAAGGTAAGTCATGAACAATCTTCAGTCTGAGTACTGGAAACAACTTCTAGCTTATCACTTGGGATACCAAGAATGTTTTATGCTTACATGCGTATGTTTGAATTTTTCAATGGTGTAATGCTCCATGAAAATGGAAATGCTACGCGATTTGGAAGGATGCAATGCAATATGATTCTACATGCAGGGATGCGAAATGCTGGGTAGAATGCCAAGTTGAGGCAAGGGGGTCTGCTGGGGAAATGATCACCATCTTCTGGACCCTGGCAAGGCTGCTGGAGATGCAGCGCAAAGAATTATGTGGGGAAATGACCCGCCACACGGTGTTCTAGCAATGACGAAATGTCGAGATTCAGACTAGGGAGTGAACGACACTGGAAACCTGTTGTTGGGGAAAGCCATAGTGGTTCTGGCAACCACGATCTGCGAGAGATGACTCAGCATGGGAAGCAAACACTGATACGGTACCGAGGTTCTTCTTCAAGGAAAGAAACCATGGATCTGGCATTGGGATTATCGATCTGGCCTCGAACTCTAAGGAGCAGCCACTTCTGCTGGGAAGATACAGTCTGGCACTGTCAACTCCGCTGGGGATATATAGTTTGGCACTGTCAACTCTACTGGGGAGTGTATGTCCTGAAACAAACTCTTGGGGAAGTACAGTGGTGAGAACCTGCTGGGGATTGAAGAATCCAACACTCTGATCAGCTCTGCAGGGATAAGACACCGGATTCGTCTGTTGGCGACTTCACTGGGGAAGATATTCGCGATCATCTGCAGGGGATTTTAAGGAAATGCCCCGACGGTATCTGTTCTGAATAGACGATCCAAAGCACTTAAAATTTACAGCAATTTTAAATGTTTATTAAGCATGTACCTGTAAAGCCCTTATGTGTCATGATGCAATGCTTATCAAAAATTCGGACGTCATTTTTGCAAACAAAACAGTAAAATGAAAATGAAAACAGAGATATACTGAATAACATGTATTTATTGATTGAATGGCCTCTGAATAGGCATTTACATCAGGAAGCAATCCCTGGAAAGAGGTAATCGCACAAAAGATAAAAACAGAAATTAATCTAATGGCAATGTGAAATGGATTTCTATTGGGTTCCAATTCTGCTATGACTTGCCCGTCTTCAAGATCCTCCAGATGATCAGCCTTCTGAAAAGGTGATTGGACTGTTTCCTACATTTCGAAAATTTCAAGTCATCGACATGAGATGAGATTCAGAACTAACTCAGAACACAGTCGTTCGCTTAATCCCTAACTTTTGCCTGGATCGCCCTTTTCGGGTTTTCAATCCACCGGGATACCCATTTTTGCCTAAGTTGCCTTTTCAGGTTTTCAACTTACGGGTGTACGATCTTTTCATTTTTAATCCCTAATTTTTGCCCGAACCTTTTCATTTTCTTGGTTCGTCGGGATGCCCATTTTTGCCTGGACTATTCTTTTTACAGTCCAGCGGGTCTATTTTATGCGAAGTATTTTTTAACTGCGTCTGAGTTCATAGGGGAAGTGAAGTTTTCACCATCCATAGTTGCAAGCATTAAGGCCCCACCATCAAAAACCTTGGTGACAATATACGGTCCATCATAGTTAGGAGTCCACTTGCCCCTGTGATCTGTCTGAGGAGGAAGGATCCTTTTCAACACTAAATCTCCGACTTGGAAATAAAGAGGACGCACTTTCTGATCAAAGGCTCTCTTCATCCGACTCTGATACAACTTCCCATGACAAATGGCCGCCATTCGCTTCTCTTCGATAAGACTCAACTCATTGAACCTTGTCCGAATCCATTCGGCTTCGTCTAACTTGACATCCAACAGGACTTTTAGAGAAGGAATCTCCACTTCAACAGGTAGGACTGCTTCCATACCATACACCAGGGAGTAAGGGGTTGCCCCAATCGACGTACGTACTGAAGTACGGTACCCATGCAAGGCGAAGGGTAGCATCTCATGCCAATCTTTGTACGTGACGACCATCTTCTGCACAATCTTCTTTATGTTCTTATTTGCCGCCTCAACAGCGTCGTTCATCTTAGGGCGGTAAGGGGAAGAATTGTGATGCTGAATGTTGAAGTTCTGACACAACTCCTTCATCATTTTGTTGTTGAGATTAGAACCATTATCAGTAATGATTCTTTCGGGAATCCCATAGCGACAAATGATTTCTTTCTTGATGAAACGGGCAACCACATGTCTGGTGACATTCGTGAACGACGCTGCTTCGACCCACTTGGTGAAATAGTCGATGGCAACAAGGATGAAGCGATGCCCATTGGAAGCAGTCGGCTCAATCTTTCCAATCATGTCAATGCCCCACATAATAAACGGCCACGGAGAAGTCATCACATTCAGGGGATTTGGCGGCACATGCACCTTATCAGAATAAATCTGGCATTTATGACACTTCCGAGCATATTTGAAGCAATCCGATTCCATGGTCATCCAATAATAACCCGCTCTCAACAATTTTTTAGCCATTGCATGTCCGCCGGCATGAGTACCGAAGGAACCTTCATGAACTTCCTGCATTAACATGTCCGCCTCGTGTTTGTCCACACATCTGAGCAAAACCATGTCGAAGTTCCTCTTATACAGCACATCGTCTTTGTTCAAGAAGAAACTGCCTGCCAATCTTCTCAAAGTCTTTCTGTCATTGTTGGATGCCTCTGCAGGGTACTCTTGATTCTTCAGAAAGCACTTGATATCGTGATACCAGGGCTTGTCATCGACTACCAGTTCAACAGCAAACACATACGCGGCCCTGTCAAGGCGCATCACATCGATCCTGGGAGCATGGTTCCAACGAATTACCTTGATCATGGATGATAGAGTAGCAAGTGCGTCGGCCATCTGGTTCTCATCCCGAAGTATATGATACAATTTTACTGTTGTGAAGAAAGTCAACAGTCTTCTCGTGTAATCTCTGTAGGGGACCAGAGTGGGATGGAGAGTATTCCAATCACCATTCACTTGATTGATCACCAGAGTTGAATCTCCGAAGATGTCCAGAGTCTTGATTCTCAGATCAATGGCTTGCTCAATACCCAAGATACAGGCCTCGTACTCAGCTTCATTATTTGTGCACTCAAAAGTCAAACAAGCGGTGAAAGGCATGTGGGCACCTTTCGGAGTAGTAATGACAACGCCAATTCAACTTCCTCTAGCATTGACAGCCCCATCAAACAATAAAGTCCACTTTTCGTTTGCATCAGGTCCCTCCTCAACAACTGGCTCTTCACAGTCTTTCATCTTGAGGAACATGATGTCTTCATCTGGAAAATCAAACTTCATCGGCTCATAATCATCAATCGGCTGCTGAGCAAGATAGTCTGACAGAATACTCCCTTTGATGGCTTTCTGGGATGTATACTGGATATCATACTCTGTCAGTACCATTTTCCAACGAGCCACCCTTCCGGTGAGAGCTGGCTTCTCGAATATGTATTTGACTGGATCCATCTTGGAGATCAGTAGGGTTGTGTGAGACAGCATGTATTGTCTCAATCGCTTAGCAGCCCATGCAAGTGAACAACATGTCTTCTCAAGCATTGAGTATCTCGACTCGCAATCTGTGAACTTCTTACTCAAGTAGTAGATGGCATGTTCTTTCCTACCTGTCTCGTCGTGTTGACCGAGAACACAACCCATAGAATTGTCAAGTACTGTCAAGTACATAATCAGCGGTCTCCCTGGGACTGGAGGCATAAGGATAGGAGGATTCTGCAAATACTCTTTTATCTTCTCGAAAGCCCTTTGACAATCTTCATTCCACCTGATAGCCTGATCTTTCCTCAGCAATTTGAAAATTGGCTCACACGTGGTTTTTAGAGGAGAGATGAACCTTGCAATGTAGTTCAACCTCCCTAAGAAACTACGGACTTGCTTCTCTGTTCTGGTCTCAGGCATTTCCTGTATTGCTTTCACTTTGTCAGGATCCACCTCAATCCCTTTTCCGCTAACAATAAAACCCAACAATTTTCCCGATCTCACCCCGAAAGTGCACTTGTTCGGATTAAGTCTCAGTTTGAATTTCCTTAACCGTTCAAACAATTTCTGCAGATTCACCAAATGTTCTTCTTCTGTCTGAGATTTGGCAATCATATCGTCCATATAAACCTCAATTTCATGATGAATCATATCATGGAACAGAGTCACCATAGCTCGTAGATATGTTGCTCCGGCATTTTTCAGACCAAACGGCATCACCTTATACCAGAAGGTGCCCCATGGGGTTATGAAAGTTGTCTTTTCCATGTCCTCTAGTGCCATCTTGATTTGGTTATAGCCAAAAAAGCCATCCATGAAGGAGAATACCGAGAACTGAGCTGTATTATCCACCAAAACGTCGATGTGAGGTAATGGGAAATCATCTTTAGGGCTAGCTCTGTTCAGATCCCGGTAGTCGACACACATCCGTACCTTTCCATCCTTCTTAGGTACTGGGACGATGTTTGCAACCCATGGCGGATAATTGGTGACTGTTAGAAACCCTGCATCCAACTGCTTTTGCACTTCTTCCTTTATCTTGACAGCCATCTCTGGTCTTGTTCTTCTGAGCTTCTGCTTGACCGGAGGACAACCTTCTTTGAGAGGCAAGCGGTGTACCACGATATCTGTGTCCAGCCCGAGCATGTCCTGATAAGACCAGGCGAAGCTGTCAACGTATTCTTGCAGCAATTCAATCATCCCTTTCATCACATCATCTCCCAAAGCAGCCCCTATCCTGGTTTCTCTCTTGGCGTCCTCGGGGCCTAGATTAATCACTTCAGTAGGCTCTTGATACGGTTGAATGACCCTTTCTTCCTGTTTTAAGAACCTGGCAAGTTCTTCAAGGAGTTCACAGTCTTCATCACCCTCTTTTTCAGCTTGAAAGATTGGATTTTCAAAGTCGAAGCGAGCCATAGCAGAATCGTTATCAATAGGATCCGGTGACGTGCATCTGCATGAGTGATGGTATGTGCTTTTGAGTGTGAAAGAAAAAAGTGGAAACTAAACAAAACATTGCCATTTTTTATTTATTTTGAAAAACTGCAAAAAATAGAAAGACAGGGAACGAAATATTTGAATGCAAAAAGACGTCCTTTATTTATGATAAAAAATGCAAGTGTCACATAGATGAGCCCTACAATGAGTCATTACGCCCTGGGCGGAACGTAAGACTTGGACATGCATGAATAAACAAAGAAAATTACTCCTTCAGAAAAGTGACTTGGACAATCTCCTCAGAAGACCAATTGTTGATGACTTCACCCGGGATCCTCGGACGCACCCAATTGTCGATGTCACAATCACTATCCCCACCCTCTTCATTGATTGCTGATACTTGGCCATACTGAAAGATGCCAGCGCTGGAGAAAGTAATCGGCCCCTAATGAGTCTGAAGTGTTGGAGTTGTAGAAGTCAGAGCTGGCTGGTACCCAATCCCGAACTTGTCGTCTTTCATTAGTAATTCCAACATACGCCCCCAACCGGGAGCAGCACCTGAATCCACCACGGCCTGTGCCTGCTTAAAGGATGAGATAGAGGCACCCGCTTTAACCTCTTCCACCGGAGCTGCATCCTTGATTTGAACTGACTCAGAAGCCTGACACAGAGTCATCTTGAATTTCACCTTCTACTTCTACATACTTGAATGTAGACAGGTTACTGATTAGGATGTCCTCCTCACCACAGACGGTGATAATTCGTCCGTTGACCGGAAACTTAATCTTCTGATATAGAGTTGAAGAGACTGCCCCAACATTATGGATCCAAGGACGACCTAGCAAGCAACTGTAGGAAGGACTGATATCCATCACGTAGAAGACAGTGTTGAAGGTTTGTGATCCCATCATAATTAGCAATTCTACCTCTCCAAACACCGATCTCTTAGAACCATCGAAGGCTCTCACAATAAGATCTGAAGGTTTCAAGACCAAACCCTCTACTTCTAACCTCGACAGGGCTCTCTTGGGTAGCGCATTGAGAGAGGAGCCTGTATCCACCAGAACATGCGATAACACGGTGTCTCTGCATTCCATCGAGATGTGCAGAGCCTTGTTATGATTGCGTCCGGCTGGTGTCAAATCAGAATCAGTAAAACCCAACCCATTGCTTGCATGCACATTGGCGACGATCCCTTCTAGTTGGTTTATCGAGATTTCTTGAGGTACATAGGCAGCATTAAGAACCTTCAGAAGCGCCTCCTTGTGTGCCTCCGAACACAACAGGAGTGAGAGAATGGATATCTTGGACGGAGTCTGAATCAACTGATCGACTACCTTGTAATCGCTTTTCTTTATGATTCTCAGAAGCTCGTCCACATCCTTTGCAAAAGTGGGCTCAGAACCATCCTGGGGTGCAGAGGTACCCTCATTCACGACTTGCTTGCCTTTGGCTTTTGCCACAGCATCAGCATTATCAGCTTGGGTAACCGGTGGTGAGAACAATCTACCACTCCTGGTGAATCGCCCGATTCCACCAACATTATCCACTACGGGACCGTCAAGTTCAGGCTTCTGACCTTCTTCTACTTTCAGTGGCCGTTCCACCCTATGATCGTGCGTGTATACGCTCCCCCCATAATGCCACGGAATAGCCCTTTCACTAGTGAAAGGTAAAGGACCAGGGGTTGTGATGGTCATAGTAGATTGTCACACTGGTGGCACGGGTTGCGCTTCTGGCACACTGATCTGATTAGTTGGGTAGAAAATAGTGATAGTAGCAATATCACAGTCGTACTCAGAAACCTCATTCATTGAAATGCAAGCATCCGAAACATCGGAATCAAGTTCAATTACATCAGGATCAACCACATTGGAAAAAATAAATACATCATCATGGATTACAAAATCAGTAGGAACAACATCTGTGAATTCATCAATAGCATCTTCAAACCCTTCTTCCTCAACCCCTTCCACAGACTCTTGGACAGACAAATCTTCAACCTGGAGGATACCTTTGTCGAGCAAGGCCTGGATACCCTGCTGTAGCTTCAAACAACCTCCACTCTGAGTGGCACAATCCAAACAATCCTTCCCACAACCGGGGAAAACAACGGCCTTCAGCAAGCATCCTTTGATATCCAACAATGGAGTCTTCAACTTCAACACATCCTTAATGGACTTGGCTTTTCCTTCCATCATATTAATGTTTGCACCACCATGCTGCGGCATGGGATTGTTGACGACATTAGGAGCCGGTGCAAGGTTGATGGCTTTTGAATCTATGAGGTCCTGAACTACGTGCTTAAAAGCTTTGCAGTTCTCAATGTTATGGCGAGGTGCCCAAGAGTGGAAGCTACACCTAGCGTTGGCTTCGTAACCCACCGGAAGTCTACCAACAGGAGGAGCCAGAGTGCGCAATTGCACAAGTTGTAGTTGTTGAAGACTAGAAAGCAACTGAGCGTTCGACATTGGAAGGGTGTCGAAACGCCGGTCCATCATCCTTTGCGTCTGTTGATAGGCGGGTCTGTTACCCGGTTGTTGCTGCTGTTGGTACTGAGCTGGTTGAAGTTGTGGTTGTTGTTGTTGTGGTGCTGCAGTTGGAATGGTCACAGTCGCAACATACGGTTGTTGATGATAATTCTAGAAACTGTTCCTTCTAACACCTCTGTTCTGATAGGAAGTCAAAGAATTCACTCCCCCTCTCTCTGCTTATGCCCTCCAATGAATGACTTTTTTACCCCTGATGAAGATCCAACTCCATTTTGGGTCTTGCAGGTCTTCAGGTAATTCTCCACCCTCTCTCCGGTAGAGACCACATCAGCAAAATTGGAGGCATTGCACCCCACCAGACGCTCCAGATAAGGTCCAGGCAGCGTATTCATGAACATGTTGGCCATTTCCTTTTCCAACATAGGAGGCTGAACACGGGAAGCTATCTCCCTCCAGCGTTGAGCGTATTCCCTGAAGCACTGATTGCTTTTAAGAGACAGATTCTGAAGTTGAGTTCTGTCTGGAGCCATGTCTGCATTATACTGATACTGCTTTACGAAAGCCTCCGCCAAATGCCTCTAGCAGCGGATATGGGCTCTGTCCAGCCTCATGTACCATTCCAAGGATGCCCCAGCTAGGCTATCCTGGAAGAAGTACATAACTAGCTTCTCGTCATCAGAGTATGCAACCATTTTACGGAAATAGGCTTGCACGTGATTTTTGGGGCAAGAGCTGCCATTGTATTTGTCAAAGACCGGGACTTTGAATTTCGGTGGCACTCTCACACCTGGGACCAGCCCCAAGTCAGCAACATCTACTCCCAGAGGATTTTGTCCTTCCATAGCTTTCAGCCTCTCCTCTAAAATTTTAAACATGGGGTCTTCCTGAAGTAGGGGGAATTGATCGGCCTGATCATCATGGACGAGCTGTTGATCAAGGTTGACATGTGGGATCGGGATAGGCCCCGGTCCATTGGGACCATTAGCCTCTCCAGCTGGAGGATCATCCAATGTCTCTGGTTGAGTAGCGGCGGGATTCCTCTGCATCATCTGCCTGAGCTCTTGCTGTCCCTGAGCCACCCCTTGAACCACATCCATGAATTGGGTCATGCGGATCCTCATCTCAGCGAGCTCTGCTTGTACACCTTCCATTGCTCTCTGTTGATTCCTTCGGGTACCGTATCGGTGAATGCCTGAGTCAGCTATCCTGCTGATGGAACACCAAACAACTGAGAACACTATGGCGGTACCTGTTATGCAAGACATGCGGATGACTATGCAAATGCAATGACATGTTTATCAATTCCAAAAGGCATTCTACCCCCTTGATTCCAGTCTCACATTTGATAAACAGTGTAAGAAGAAACCCCGACTAGAATCAAGAAGAAGATGTGAACCCCTGGGAATAGATAAACATGTGTTGAATGATATGAATGCAAAATGATGTGATGCAATGATGTGAATGCAATGCAATGGCATGGAAATCAGGATTGCAGGATCCGCTTGAACATTTGTCAGGTTGCACTGTCTGAAGAGAAACCCACTGAAGAATATAATACAAGATCAAAGCTTTGCTCCAGAAAACCGGGTTGGTTGGAGGTTAAGGTTTCCTGAATTTAGCCCGCCCCTAACTGGTAGGTTCTAAGAACATAAGTTTGTCAGCTTCAGCCCTTCAATCGCGAATAATACGTTTACCACTGAAGGTTTGGTATTATTACGGGACAAAAGACCTCCATTGACTCCCCTCAACAGGACATCCTAATAGCAAGTTCCCAGTCTCGGGATCCTCGGATTAAGCAGCGAGAATGCGCCCACCAGAGCTAACATAATCACGTCTCGGAGGAGAGGCCCCGACTGAGTTCTCGGGAAATGGTCACCAGAGTCGACGATTTCTAGAGGAACATCCTACCGTTACGGAACACCCGTAAGACATAATATATCCAAAAGAAACCTCGTCTGGGTGTGGTTCTTCACGAACGACTTAACGTAGTAACACGCCACGCAAGCCTCATGATTATCCATTCTAAAACCTGTGTGTACACTCAAGCCTGGGTAATGGGCTTATCTCTCATAGAACACCCCATCCCAACAAACAAACAAACAGATCCAACAGATACAACAGATGCATGCAAGCAGGTAAGCAAATAAATGTACAAAAGCATGAACACCCAATAAACAAGAAATCACACAAGCTAGGAGGGACTCGCTTAGGGAAGATGGACCAGCAAGAGGTCAACTTCTTAGTGTCCCCAGCAGAGTCGCCAGCTGTCGCAACCTGAAAAATACAGTGTGCGAAAAAACAACCGAAGAAAGAAAATGACGGAAGAGTCGCCACCGTGCGTTATTTATCCCAAAGGAGGGAAAGGAAACGCTCGAAGTAAATCGGAAAAAGGAAAGGACAAGACGGGGTCTTGCAACCAAATCTTGGGTTCGGGAGTCAGTTATGCGAAGGGAAGGTATTAGCATCCCTACACATCCGTAGTACTTTACGGGATCCACTTTTGTAGTTCTTGTCTAAAGGGTGTGAGTTTATCTTGTGCTGTTTACCAACAAAAAAAAGGTTAAATGAAAATGACTCGCGCGGATGTCGCATCCACTACATACGTATCTCATCTGAATATGAGAATAAGAGTCTTCGTAGCTCGGCTAACCTATGGGTTAGGGGGATGTGTGCTCGCTAAGACATCGCGTCTTATGCCTACGTATCTCATCTGGAATGAGAATCAGAGCAAGTCGTAGTTCGACTAACTATGGGGTTATGGAGTGGGTTTTGGACGAACGACGTTACTACGCAATCTACCGGATGCTCGACCTTTGGAGACTTATTCACCTGTAGTAAAAGGAGTAAACGTGTGTTTAGGAGAAGAAAAATCAATGAAGGGTTAGGATTTGGTGAACTCATGCAAAAAGGCAGTCCTTGACGAAGGAACCTGTAAAAAACACACAAAAACATTGCCTCCTATTGAGGTCTTCCAGCTAGGAAAGTAGTAAAATGCGGGAAAAATGTAAAAGTACCACGCGGATAAAGATCCGAAGTAACAGCAGTTAGAGGAATGGGAAACCCATGGATCCTTCCAAGCTAAACACCATCAAAGAAAGTGAGTCAGTACAGGTAATCGGAATGAAACCTCCAGGGGGTATCCCACAAATAAAGTGGAAAACCACGCAGGTTATCCCTGCAAAAGTCATGTGAGCCCTCACAAAAACTCAACAAACAGGTTAGAGACAAAAATAAATAAATAGGGTAATCAAGGGTTGCCCCCAAATCAAAATGTAACCACATAAATCATGCCATTAAAATTCACAAAAAGACATGCATCAAAAGGGTATCAAATTCACCCATAATACCTCATACATTTATAGCATTCAAATTAAAGGCATAAAGATGATGGATATAGGGCAAACCTAATTGGAGAGCTTGATTGAAATTGAGTTGCACCCGTGAGTTTTACAAAACAATCTTTAGGGTGTATGTGAGGCAGAGGTGATTCTGTGCAGTTGAGTTCCCTTCAGGGTTTGGAGGCTGCTCTAAACTCTGTTAGCTCTTCTCTCACTATCTTTTTCCTCAGGGTAATAGGAATAGAATCCATTTTTGTTTCACTGAAACTCTAGTATTTATAGCCTAATATTGGTAGCTTAGTGGGCTTTTGAGAGAGGTCCAAGTCTGAAATTTTTTCTTTTATTTATTTATTTATTTATTATTATTATTATTATTATTATTATTATTTATTTTATTTTATTTTTTTTCTTTTGATTTTTCGTTTTTTTTTATTTTTTTTTAAATAAAGTTTCTTGGATCTAATTCTGATTGACATGATGAAATGCAATGTATCTAATGTTAAATGACCTAAAAATGAACGCATGCATGAGGTATAAAGCGTATGCTTCCAGGAAAAATGAAGGGTAAATTTTGGGGTATTACACAGACCAAGCTCGGATCTTCCTTTCCTATGCACATTATGCCAAGCATGTATCATCTCCTGCTTCAAATGTTGGGGATCTTTACCCTCTTGATAGAAAATACCTTTTAACTGAGTGTTATTAGGTTTGTCTCTCATGGGGAACCCAAGTTGACGACGAGCCAAAGCAGGGTTGTAGTAAATTCCTCCTTGTGTACCAATGAGAGGCACAATAGAGAACTCACCACAACAATCAATAATATCCAGGCTACTCATCATAGAATCATACCAAACAATATCATCATTAGTGAGAGACATAAGTCTCTGAGACCACCGTAGACATTGTTTGTTCTCCATAAAAGCAGGCGTCTGAGGCAAGTGAGAAATAAACCACATGTACAGAAGAGGAACACATCACACGATAGTTCCACCACCTTTAGAATTCCTTGGATGTAAAGAGAAGTATATATCACCTAACATAGTAGGCACGAGATTCCCAATCAAGAAGATTCTAATGGTGTTAACATCAACAAAACCGTCAATGTTAGGGACAAAGCCAAACCATAGATGAGCAACACAAAAATGGCTTCAAAAGCGTCCATACTACCGGCTTAAGCAAAAGCATTAGCTTTCCCAATGAGAAATTCATAAGTCAACCCAAACATTCCTCCGTTCTTCACCCAATCAGCCTGAATCTCAGACTTCTTTAGATGAAGAGCTTCAGCTATAATTTGATATTTGAGAATCTTATCCAATCCACTAAAGGGAAACTTATCAGAAACAGGTATTCCCAAGAGATGGGCATACTCCTCTAACGTAGGCATAAGCTGATAATCGAGAAAAGTGAAGCAACGGTATAGAGGGTCATAGAACTGAACCAATACACTCAAGAATCCTTCAACTACATCAGTAGACAATATAGATAAAAGCTCCCATGACGTTGCTTGAAGTCCAAGGGATCTAATACAAAATATGATAACTTCCTTATCTCTTTCAAGTCGAGTCATCTGAAACTGTACTTCTTAGTGTTCCTTCATCCACAATCCATGGTCTGAAAATATTTTAAAATAAAACCTCAGTTCCTTGAAGTCATTTTTCGTGTGATAAATGTTATGATGCGCATGAATGCAACAATCACAAATAAGGGATCACACACAAGGCAGATAAACAAAGGTCAAGGGATGAATCAAGTCATTGTCAAGATAAATCATCCATTTTGGTGGATTATGGTTTTCACTTTATCAACACCCAAGTTCCATTGATATTGATAAGACTTGATTGGATCAGCCTAGAATCAGGGGTTTGTTGTGAGTCACGAGCATGGAGTCAGGTTAAAAACCATCCCAAAGGAGTGTACTAAGGATAAAAACATGTAAACCATGTTCTAAAAAGTTCCCAGAGTCTTAATTCCATCTATCGGATATTATACGTTAGGATGACTGACTCATCAACCCACAATATTCTCAACAGAAACTTGTCTGAGTGTAGTATCATGTAACAACTGTTATTAAGTCTACACTTGAACAGTCTTTGCACTATGTCCTAAATAGGCCAAGTTGGGTTAAATGTTCTACGGTCCTCAGCTTCTTGGACCCCAAATTAGATAAAGTTATGCCTAACAAGAAATAACTTGTGTGACATCAATAGCTCCAAAAGGGTCTCCACTTAGTAGATGGGTCTCAAGCCAACTTGTTAAGGACGACTCCACACAAGTCGAACATGACTATACCATCCTTCTATCTTAATTGCACTCAAGTTCAGGTTAGAACTTATCTCCCCACTCAGAGATCACCAAGCACAACAAACAGATCATATCACACAAACAAATATACAAGTATCAAATATACAAATATATACACATAAAAAAGTAGGTTAAACCCACTGAGGACTACTCCCCAGTAGAGTCGCCACTTAACTTCTGTAGCGGTAAATTCATGACCATTAAGCTATGGATAAACTTAAAGTCGATAAAACTGGAGTCGCCACCGTGCTTTTATTGTTCCCAAAGGAAAAGGGAAAAGCACGAACAAAACCCAAAGATGAGAAGTTTTCAAATCAAAACTAATAAAATGCCATAGATTACCGGTAAGGGGATTGGTTACACAGAGGGAAGGTGTTAGCACCCAAAGTGTCCTAGGTACTCCTAGGGAGCCCTTTTTTATGTGTGTATGTGTTTTTGTTATAAAAGATGTTTGCAATAAATAAAGTGTGGGGATGAGAAAAGAATTCATTAATTATATTTTTGTGTTTGACAAGACCTTCAGACTTGTGCCTACGTACCAACATAAAAATGAGGGATCAAAACCTCGTAGTTCGTGGTATCAATTTCAAAATGAGTGGATTGCTTTTAACAAAAATTTAAATTTAAAAGAGGCACAATAGGCCCAAAAGTTTGAATGAGTGTTAGTTCTTTTTGTCTTTTGAAATTTTAAGTCAATATGGTTAAGTTCATTTACAAGTTTAATTTAAGAAAAAGAGTTTGAAATTGCAATGGCATAAGGCCAAAGTTTCTAATTTGCAAAGGAGTCTAAGTTAGAAATCACAAGCAAAGAAGATTTTGAAAAGGGGGAGATATTTGAAATTTAAGAAATGGAAGGAGATGAAGAGATTAATCCTAAGCAAAAAATTAAAAATTAAGAGTTGAAAAGATCTGACCAGTGGGATGCAATCCAATAGACAAGAATGTCATATAGAAACCAACTTTTCCTTTGGACTTTAGAATCAAGAAATATCAATAAATTCAATTCAATAACTTGGTTTCATAAATGTTGACAATGGCCAAGTCCTTTTGCATAGGGAATGTTGCCTAATTCTAAGTCAAAAGCTGAGATCAAATCCAACAGTCCACACAAACATTTTTTAGGGGTTTTTGTTGTTTATCATGTATTTTGGGGTCCTAAGACCACAAACACAAACAAATTACACAAACAAATATATACAATCACAATATATGGCTCAAGTGAGCAAAGTGAAAATGACATAAACATAAACAAGTTAACTGATATGTAAAATTGCAAATGAAATGGTAAATGACTTGAATAATAAAAGTTAGTCAAATTGTTAGTTGATTAGATGTTAGTGATGTTTTACTTTTCAATTAATTAAGTCATTCTTTGGGGAACACTCAACCCTCTATTCACAAGCATGGATCCTTGAACCAAGACATCTTCCAAAGGAAGGAAAAAATGACATGTTTCCACATAATACCATGAAAGGGGAGAGACTTGCAATCTCACTTACTAGAATGTTATGCTTTTGGGTCAAAATTTAGTGCTATGTTAAGCAATCGTAATTGGACTTATGTAAATGTCACAACTATCTGAGGTCGGACAATAGAAATTTTGGTGTTAATGCATGTTAAAGATATGATATAATGAACCATACTCCTAAAACATACATCACACAAAAAGAAAATGATCAAAGGATGGACCTAATCTCATCCATACTTGTATTGGTTCATCTAACACAAAGTTATTGATGAACCAATTAGCCTTAGGATATTGAGACTTCATTGGTCAATGAGAGGAATGGGATAGAATGGAATTGAAGATGAAGAGGGAGGGGAAATGAGACAAACACAAATTTGTCATGGGAGGAATTTTATCAAATTAAAATCATTCATTCATTTTGGGAGATGAAATGTACATTTCATCAATCCTTTAAATCCAATGATTTTAATCCAACAAAAGTCAAATCAACCTTGACCAAGGCCCAAACACATAGTCAAACTTCACAAGTCAATAAAAATGGCTCAACATAATTTCTACACAATTAATCAATTAAAAAATCAAATTAAAATGGATTTAAATTAAAATATGTTTGATCAAAAACCTAAAACTTCTTCAAAACACCAAATAAATGGCCAAGAGATTTATCATAGGTCAAACAAGGTCAAAGGACCTTGGACAAAAAAATTCATTATTTTTGAAAAGTCAGAAGTATTTTTAAATACTTAAAAATATGCACAAAAACAATGAAATCATAAAAAATATCAAAACTAATCCAAAAAATAGTTTTAATTCGGAAAATGAAAGAGGAAAATATTTGAATTTTTTTGGTGAAAGTCCCATATTTTTTGGATTAATAATGAAATTAATATGAATTAATTAAAAATAAGCAATTAAATGAAATAATCAGAAATTCAAAAAAATGAGAACCATCTGATCTCCCTCATTAATTGAGGTTGCAGATCAGATGGTGAGAAACGCGCGTTCCACATGTGCCTTGATCAAATAAAACACACGTGTGGTACTCAAAAGCAACACCCAAGATTAAAATAATTCAAATGGATCCTATGGCTGAGATGCATGAGAAAACATCACTGGAGCCAGGGCTCCGGTCTTCTTCTCTGGTGGACCTCACCGACTGGTCCACCATCAATCATCACCAAAATGTAAAAGCAAGACATGGATTTAAAGAAAAAAATGCTCAGGAACTCGAATCTGGCCTCAATTTTGTCCAACTCCAAGTATATAAAAAGATACAAGGATTTTAATTTTGAGGATCATGAACTGAGTTGCTTCAATTTGACCTCAAAGAAACACAATCTTCTTGCCTACATTGATAGGACTTCAGACAACCAAAAATCACAAAGAATGGTGAAGAATTGAGAGAGAATCGAAGAGAAGAAGTTTCTGAAAAATCACCTTCGAGTTTATCTAATTCCACTTGATCTTGATCTGGATTTGATTGCTTTCTCTTTCTCTTGCTTGCAGAAGTCAATTGAGATGAAAAGGGAAGTGAATTTCTGGAGTTTGAACTTCCAAACAGAAGATGAAGTTCAAGCTCTATTTTAAGAGAAACCTTCAGAAATTCTATGGCGGTGGGGATTTGAATTAGTCTAGCAAAGCTTAGGCAAGGTATTCATGAAGTTTTGATCACAATGCACTTCTACTTATAGGCTATGGGATTGATATTTGCACACTTCCTATTTTGGCAAAATTTGAATTTCTCTATTGCATGGATGTGTGGGCATGCATTAGGCCTATGAGATGATGTAATCAGATCCATATTTCAATATTCATCATGCTGAAATCATGTTAGAAGTCCATGCAAATGTGTATGAAAAATGGAAGTTGAAATTATCCAAATGGTACCTTAACTTACACCCATGCGCAAGTCCCTCATACTTTGGCCAAATGATATGATTTTGGAATTTTTCAAAAAGTGAGATCAAGGGGAACAACTTTAATGTTGAAATTATTTTCATTTGAAGTTTGGATCATGACGAATTTTGAGGTGGAAGTTTGGAAAATCAAACATATTTGAAAATTTTCTAAGTCCCAAGTCAAATGTTCACTTCTTCCACCTTGAATAACTTTTTCTATGGACCTCAAATGAGAAATGTTCCTTCATAAAAGTTGTATATCTTTCAAACCCCTTAAATTTGGTCACATATTTTACCTCATTTGGATTTTTCATGATGGAGTTATGCATTTTAGAAGTTGAGGAAAATCACTTGTTCAATGGTATTGACCCAAAATGACCTATAATGTTTCCTCTTGGCACATGCATTTTCAAGTTGAATTTGAACTTTCTAAAAACATCAAATTTTAAGTAGACATATTGAATTTGATCATGCAATTTGAATGGCTTTCATCTCATAAATATTGAGCATGCTATGGTCTTGGTAAGTTGACCTCCAAACTAGGTTTTAGACAAAATGCCCTATAATATTTCACCATAAACAAGGCCTTTCCAAGCAAAACTAGATCTTGACTTAAACATGAAAGTTGTTTGGAATATCATTTTGAGTAACTTTGATCTTGTAATAATGTTAATATGATAAAAAGTGTAGGAGATAGGGTTTAGGGATCCCCGGTTTTGACTAGTTGACTTCCCCTGGTCAACCTCCATGAACCAACTTGCTAGCTTGACATTCTCTTGACTTTTGGAACTCATGGAGGATCATATATTAATAATATGATGAAATATGAAGTATCCCTTGAAATATTTGATCAATTTTTAAAGAAACTTGTTGAAGAAGTCACATAAGATACCTAGATGAAGTAGGGTTTCCAAGGTAAACCAACTTCAAACTCTTGATGATTTCTAGATCAAAATAACATGTGGAGATCATGGGGATCCATATATGATTCTTAGATCCAATGTAAACCAATTCTTGATTTTGCTCCTTGCATTGAGGGTCTCAAACCCTAAATATGAGCCTGATAGAGCATAAGTCAGCATACCACTACCTACAAAAGCAACAAATTATATATTGACATATTTTTTTGGTATTTTGGTTAGGAAATAATAAAGAATGAAGTATCATACAATCAAAAGTGCTTGGTAAGCTCTCCTAATGCAAACCCAATGAATGAGGGGTAAGGAGGATGCCAAGGTGTGATCCCAATGCCAATGCATATGATGAGATAACATGAGGGACCTTAGGGTCAAAATTGGGGTCTTACAGGAGTCTTCAATGGTTTTTATAGATGGTTTTTGGAAGAACAAGCTATGATGTTGGATAAAGATGGAAAACGGAAATCATTCGATGTCGTGTTAGCCCTATTTGTTTATGGGATAGTACTGTTTCCGAATCTTGACGGTTTCGCGGATCATGTGGACTTAAGAATCATCCTCTCTGGTAATCCAGTACCTTTTCTCCTATTTGATAGCTAATATGCCCTCCATGAGCGTCATGAGAAGAAAGGGGGAACCCTTTTGTGTTGCGAACAGTTGTTGCATGCTTGGTTCAAATCTCGCATGCCCGAAAAAGGACCCTACACCTCCAAAACACTTAAACCCTCTCAGAAGGTAGCTTCCGTTATTGCCAACATGTCAAATAGTATATCAAATATTGGGAGACCCTTAATATTATTGTTAGCATTAGAGACTTTCCTAATGTACTTTTAATAGTGTAGCGGGGTATTCGTTACCATACAAGTCGAGTCGCCACCTCACTTCTATTTATCCAAAGGAATGGTTAGAAAGCGAACAAAAACCTAAAAGTTTTATCGAATCAAAAACTAGTAAAAATATCAGAGATCTGGGTAAGGGGGTTGGTTATGCAATGGGAAGGTTTTAAGCACCCAAAACATCTTAGGTACTCCTAGGGAGCCCTTTTCATAAGTGTTGTTCTAGTCTAAAGGGTGTAGGTATATCTAAAGTACTATTTACTAAAAGGAAGGTTAAAAGAAAATGACTCGCAAGGACGTCGCATCCACTGCCTACGTATCTCATATGAGTATGAGAATCAGAGTCTTCGTAGCTCGGCTACCTATGGGTTAAAGAGAAGTGTGCTCGGTAAGACGTCGCGTCTTATGCCTACGTATCTCATCTGGAATGAGAATCAGAGCAAAACATAGTTCGGCTACCTATGGGTTAAGGATTGCCATCTGAACATGGACTTACAAAAGAGGACACCAGCTGTGTCAAAGGAGGGTGGGCAGTGTGTTCAACGTCCTAGCAGTAGGTGTCGCAGCTCGCTGAATCGAGTCTTAGGTAGTTACCTCTTTGCAATAGAACAGACTGACATGCCACAAGATCGGAGACGCACGGAAGGTCTAAAAGTTGGGAAGCTCTGCTCTAGAGTTGTCATGCAATATGGACCCATGTGTCAGGATTTACAAAAGGGAACATCTACCTAATGTTAGCATGCAAAGAATAAGGGAACTCTACCTATGTTATCATACAAAGGGTTCTACCTAATGGGTGATACCTAAATGGAACAAGAGTCGACGGATGGAGCGCGGAGAGGAGTTACGGATAAGGGTAGATGGCGATGCCGGAGGAAATCGACTTACAGGTAGATGGCGCTTCCTGAGGCAATCGACTTACAAGAGGATGGATGAATGCGTGTTGGTTCTATTAAGTTTTGAAAATGATTACTCGACGTTGGATCGAGCTTTTGATCTTATTTTGAAATGGTTATCGGATGTTCGTTTTAATTCTTATATTAACAGGTGACTAAAGAAATAAAGAAATAAATATTATACACTTTATGGGAGAGGGGTACATTTGTTATGAATGGGGATTGTTCATGGCAAACAAACAATAAGAATATATGCCTCATACATCATACAAGTAGGCAACAGTTATCAATCAAATCGGATAAATAAACAATATATAATCAAACCAAAGAATCAAATAATGGGGCATTTAACAATGCATGGGAGTATGAACATGTTAAATAATCAAGCAATAGAAAGCATGAATGAGAGAAACAAGTATAAAAGATAATAGATGAATCAAACAGATGAAAATACGCACACGAAGGGTCCACTGAATAATTTAATTAGGAAATGAGGTAAGGACCAAATAAAATCAAGGTAAAAGGCCTCTAATACATGGCATATGAGATGAACGATGGAGGATCAAAAGATCTCTTCAATTGCCATAAGTAATCCCTAAGTCAAACATCGATCATAAAGAAGTACACTGAAAATTCAAGTCAACTTAAAAAAATAACAAATAAATAGCAAATTAATCAAGAAAATTATGAAAAATTAAACTAAATAAAGTGGGGTCAGGAAATCATCATCCCCTAAAAATATTTTAAAAATAACGAAAATTGGTACATAAATTAATTAAAATAAAACAGAGGTCAAACCAAAAGTCAATTAATGAGACTACGTTAGAAATAAATCAAGAATAAATAGTAAATTAATCAATAAAATTATGAAAAATTAAAATAAATAAGGTGAGGTCAGGAAATCATCATCCCCTAAAAATATTTTAAAAATAACGAAAATTGGTACATAAATTAATTAAAATAAAACAGAGGTCAAACCAAAAGTCAATTAATGAGACTAGGTTAGAAATAAATCAAGAATAAATAGTAAATTAATCAATAAAATTATGAAAAATTAAACTAAATAAGATGCGATCAAGACATCATCGTCCCTCAAAAAGATTTTAAAAATAATGAAAATTGGTACATGAATTAATTAAAATAAAACCGAGGTCAAATTAAAAGTCAACCAACCGAACTAGGTCAAACATAAATCCGAAATAAATTGAAAATGTGAAATAAAATTCCAAGAAAAGGTCAGTTTGACCATGAGACATTGGTCAACCTTCATCCCAAAAATCAAATGCTAACAATAATTTTAAGTCATAAAAATAAAATCAATAAAAAAAGTGTGTTAAAATGGACCATTTAGAATAAATAATTAAAATAAAATATTAATATTAAAAAAATATAAAAATAAAAATTATATAAAATTAAATAAAACATTAAGAAAAGTGAAAAGTATTTTTGGGTAATTTGATGGACAAATAAAATATTTTAAATAAAAAAAAGAAATATGAAAATGGAAGGATTAATGGTGATGAACATGGTAAGCAAGCGTAGATATATCAAAACATGGCCATGGAAGAGATGATTACCTAATGGAAAATAGAAGTGGAATGGAATCTGATATGTGATGAAGCTTTTCCTCCTTGGCACGAAATTCCAATGCTCCTTTAGGGTTAGGGTTTCAGCTTCTTAAATAGGGTGGATTAGGTGTTCTCATGGGCTTTTTAATAAGTGATTTATCCATAAGAATAAAAGTGTGAAGTGAGGTGTAAAATGTTGTTATTTTGGGCCAAACTTAAGTGAATGGATGTCCAATGCATGGCCAAAAGAGGTAAAAAAACATGACTGGTTTGTGCAACATGCTTAAAAAATCTGATATGGCCAGCCAGGCCCAAAATCTGCCTAGAAAATCAAGTCATGCTGCCCACTTTAAATGAATGTATCTCTCAAACCATGGATCCAAATGAGATGATTCCAAAATGATGTTAAAGAAGACATGGCAAGGTACAATTGTTGTGAAGAAAGTATTTTCAAATAATGCCTTGAAGTGCAAGTAAACTGGCCAAGAAGTCTTGACAAATTTTGAAGATTTTGGACTTAGAAATTTTTCTAAGTATCCTAAAAAAATGTCTCACTTTGACTAAGCATAACTTTCTCAATTCTAATCCAAATGGAACAAACTTTCTATCTCTAGAAATCTTGGAACAAGAGGAACAACTTTCATGTTGGAGAAAGTTTCAAATGGAGCTTTTATCTTGATGCAAAATGGGCTTAAAGTGAGTGCAACGATCATGAAAACTTGCCCTAAAGGGAAAGTCAACCATTTCCAAATTAAGTAACTTTTCCAATTCCTGATTAAATGATGAATCCATGATCCAACCTTGATCAAATTTCACATTTAGGATCCCCTAGGCATGGATTTTGAGATTCCACTCTCAAAATGTCAGGAGTTGACTTTTCGGGCCCCACAATTGACTTTTCCCAAACTGTCTGATTCCCGATTCCATTGATCAATTGAAGCACTTCTAGCTCAAATAAAGAGCTGATTTTTTGTATGTAGACCCTTGTGGACATATGGAGGTCCATGGAAAAGAGGTCCACCCAAAGAATAAAAAATAAAATGATTTTATACCAAACCCTGAATGCCACAAGTTGCATCGACCTGAATGTCAGAAACTTCTTCGATCTGAACATCGGAAGATATTAGATTATCAAACATCGGTCTGAACACCGGGAAACTGGCCTGAGTGCCACTTCGGTCTGAATACCGGAAAACTGGCCTGAATGCCACAAGTTGCATCGACCTGAATGTCAGAAACTTCTTCGATCTGAACATCAGAAAACTGGCCTGAATGCCACTTCGGTCTGAATACCGGAAACTTGGCCTGAATGCCACAAGTTGCGTCGACCTGAACGTCAGAAACTTCTTCGATCTGAACATCGGAAAACTGGCCTGAATGCCACTTCAGTCTGAATACCGGACACTTTCATGCCTGTCAGCATCGACAGAAATAGGGAAAATGATAATTGATGCGGCGCGTGGGCCAACGACCCCTGCTGGGAGTAATAAAGATAAGTCATGAACAATCTTCAGTTTGAGTACTGGAAACAACTTCTGGCTCATCACTTGGGATACCGAGAATTCCTTATGCTTTACATGCGTATGTTTGAATTTTTCAGTGGCGTAATGCTCCATGAAAATGGAAATGCTATGCAATTTGGGAGGATGCAATGCAATATGATTCTACATGCAGGGATGCGAAATGCTTGATTAGAGAGAATGCCAAGCTGAGGCAAGGAATTCTGCTAGGGAAATGATCACCATCTTCTGGACCCTAGCAAGGCTGTTGGAGATGCACAACACAAAGAACTCTGTGGGGAAATGACCCGCCACACGGTGTTCTGGCAAATAAAAAAATACCAAGGCTATGACTAGGGAGAGAATGGCACTGAAAACTTGCTGCTGAGGAAAGCGACAGTGGTTTTGGAAACCATAATCTGCGAGAGAGACGACTCAGCAGGGGAAGCAAACACCGATACGGTACCGAGATTCTGCTTCAAAGAAAGAGACCACGGGTCTAGCGTCGAGATCATTGATCTGGCATCGAACTCTGAGGAGCAGTCGCTTCTGCTGGGAAGATACAATCTGGCACTTTCAACTCCATTGGGGATATAAAGTCTGACACTGTCAACTCTGTTGGGGATATACAGTCTGACACTGTCGCCTCTACTGGTGAATGTATAATATGAAATAAATGCCTGGGGAAGTACAGCAGTGAGAGCCTTCTTGGGATTGAAGAATCCAACGCTCGGACCAACTCTGCAGGGATAAGATACCAAATTCCAACTGTTAAGGAAAAACATCCGCGATCATTTGATGAGGACCTTAAGGAAATGCCCCGAGTGTACCTATTCTGAATAGACGATCCAAAGCACTTAAAATTTACAGCAATTTTCAATGTTTATTAAGCACGTACCTGTAAAGCTCTTATGTTTCATGATGCAATGTTTATCAAAAATTCGGACGTCATTTTTGCAAACAAACCAGTAAAATGAAAATGAACACAGAGATATACTGAATAACATGATTTTATTGATTGAGTGGTCTCTAAATAGGTATTTACATCAGGAAGCAATCCCTGGAAAGAGGTAATTGCACAACAGATAAAAACAGAAATTAATCTAATGGCAATGTGAAATGGATTTCTATCGGGTTCCAATTCTGCTATGATTCGCTCGTCTTCAAGATCCTCCTGATGATCAGCTTTCCGAAATAGGTGATTGGACTGTTTCTCTAAATAGGTATTTTTAATCCCTAACTTTTGCCTGAACCTTTTTCATTTTCTTGGTTCGCCGGGATGCCCATTTTTTTGCCTGGACTATTCTTTTTATCGTCCAGCGGGTCTATTTTATGTGAAGTATTTTTTAACTGCGTCTGAGTTCACAGGGGAAGTGAAGTTTTCACCATCCATAGTTGCAAGCATTAAGGCTCCACCATCAATAATCTTGGTGACAATATACGGTCCATCATAGTTAGGAGTCCACTTGCCTCTGTGATCTGTCTGAGGAGGAAGGATCCTTTTCAACACCAAATCTCCGAATTGGAAGCATTGAGGACGCACTTTCTGATCAAAGGCTCTCTTCATCTGACTCTGATACAATTGCCCATGACAAATGGCTGCCATTCGCTTCTCTTCGATATGACTCAACTCATTGAACCTTGTCTGAATCCATTCAGCTTCGTCTAACTTGACATCCAACATGACTCTTAGAGAAGGAATCTCCACTTCAACAGGTAGGACTGCTTCCATACCATATAGAAGGGAATAAGGGGTTGCCCCGATCGATGTAAGTACTGAAGTATGGTACCCATGCAAGGTGAAGGGTAGCATCTCATGCCAATCTCTATACGTAATGACCATCTTCTGCACAATCTTCTTTATGTTCTTATTTGCTGCCTCAACAGCACCGTTCATCTTAGGACAATAAGGGGAAGAGTTGTGATGTTGAATCTTGAAGTTCTTGCGCAACTATTTCATCATTTTGTTATTGAGATTAGAACCATTATCAGTAATGATTCTTTTGGGAATCCCATAACGATAAATGATTTCTTTCTTGATGAATCGGGCAACCACATGTCTGGTGACCTTCGCAAATGACGCTGCTTCGACCCACTTGGTGAAATAGTCAATGGCAACAAGGATGAAGCGATGCCCATTGGAAGCAGTTGGCTCAATCTTTCCAATCATATCAATGCCCCACATAGCAAACGGCCACGGCGAAGACATCACATTCAGAGGATTTGGAGGCACATGCACCTTATCAGCATAAATCTGGCATTTATGACACTTCCGAGCATATTTGAAACAATCAGATTCCATGGTCATCCAGTAATAACCCGCTCTCAACAATTTCTTAGCCATTGCATGTCCGCCGACATGAGTACCGAAGGAGCCTTCATGAACTTCCTGCATTAACAAGTTTGCTTCGTGTCTATCCACGCACCTGAGCAAAAACATGTCGAAGTTCTTCTTATACATCACATCATCTTTGTTCAAGAAGAAACTGCCTGCCAATCTTCTCAAAGTCTTTCTATCATTGTTGGATGTCCATGCAGGGTACTCTTAATTCTTCAGAAAGCACTTGATGTCGTGATACCAGGGCTTGTCATCAACTACCAGTTCAGCAGTAAACACATACGCGGCCCTATCAAGGCGCATAACATCGATCCTGGGAGCATGGTTCCATCTAATCCCCTTGATCATGGAGGATAGAGTAGCAAGAGCATCTGCCATCTAGTTCTCATCATGAGGTATATGATACAACTTTACTGTTGTGAAGAGAGTCAACAGTCTTCTCGTGTAATCTATGTAGGGGACCAGATTAGGCTGGAGAGTATTCCAATCACCATTCACTTGATTGATCACTAGAGCTGAATCTCGGAAGATGTCCAAAGTATTGCTTCTCAAATCAATGGTGTTAATACCTTGGGATTGGCATTAATTTTGTAAAACAAATAATGTAATCATCTCTGTTGTTTTAATATGTTGGGTTGAAGAAGTTCAACATCTGAACCAACATGTCATGTACGATGTCACGACATCATGTCTGTGACATCGCACATGTGTAGAAAACTGAATTAATTAATTCAGTATATATTCTGGGATTAGTAAGGATATTTGGTGAATATCCTAACTCCCATGTGGAGGTCTTAAAGACTCAATCAGAATATATATAGGCTCAAAATATGGAGATATATATGGAGAGATTTTAGGATTGAAGACCTTGTTTGTAGCAGAAATTTTCTGCTGTATTTGTAACAGCAAATAACAAGTTTGCTGCGATTTCTGAAGGCCCAAATCCAGTTGGGTGAGTCGGTTATAAATAGCTTATTGTAACCTAGTTTTTGTAAGCCTCTTAGAATGAATTTTTAGGGGTGTGTGTGAGGTAAACCTCCCAATCTGTGGGAAGGTTACCATGTGTTTCTCAGTGGTCAAAGCTGAGAGTATTTGTAACTCAAAGCCTGTAGGCAAGAGTGATTTTGTTCTTGAATGAAGCTGTGAAGCAAGTTCAAGGTGTGTTAACATTACATTGTATTTGTAGTGATAGGAATGGAAACTGGAGGTTTCTATCTAGGAGTTCCTAGGTATAGATTGCATTGGGCAGGGATTAAGTGAAGGGTTGTAAACGGGGGAGTTTAACTCTGACTTAATACTGCTGATAGTGGATCTTCTTCCTGGCTTGGTATGCCTCCAGACGTAGGTCGTGTTGGACTGAACTGGGTTAACAATTTCCTGTGTTTGTTTTCCTTTTGTATGTTATAATCCTTCTGCCATAACACAGCTGGTATTCCAGTCTTCTTGTCAAGATGATAACAGACCTGGTACATAGCCTTCTGTTGAATGTCAATCAGAATGTCTTGACATTCATCATTGACAGCATATACTGAATAATTGGCAAGTTGGCTTTTATGCTTCAGTTCAGTATATATTTAAGTCTGGTTTTCAAGTGGAAAACAGACCTGGCCAAAGGATCATTGTGAAACTGTCAAACTGGATGTCTAGACAGTTGTTCATGTATGTTGATACTGAATTAGCGACTGGTTGGTCTTTTACAGTACAGCAAATTTAGCACAGTCTGGTTTGTTTAGGAACATAACAGAATCAGCATGCTGTATATGTTCTGACTGTCAAACTGAATGTTGTGACATTCATCCCTGACAGCATGTGCTAAAGTGTAGGATGATTAGTTTTTATGTTACAGCATTTTTCTCAGGCTATTCTTTAGGAATCCAACAGCTGAGCTAAAATCCAGGAAACCAACTACTACCCTACAATTAATGAACCTAACAAATGGCCTATTTGTTAGCAATCTAATAAGTGGTAATTAGATTAATGTATTCAACCTTATTTCAGGAAATACAAGTAAAAGGCAAACATACTGGAAGAATGTAACAGATGATGTCCAAACCAAGATTAAGACATCATGCTGATAACTGTGTAGGAAAACAACAGAAGTGAGTGTTATGATGGATCTTTGCTGAGTTTGTATACCAGATGCACAGGACTAGAGGTTCCTTCCCTCTAGGGTGACATAGAAGGAGATGTCGTGACATCTGTGAAAGAGTGCGTCAGTACAGGGTTTTTAATGTGTTAACTGTCTTGCTGTATTAGTTACAATGTTGGATCAGATGTCATGACTTGGAGTAGAACATCTGAATTCTGACTACGCCAGAATTTCAAATGGTATCAGAGCAGGCATCCTGTCTGTTTCTGGATGAGATCCATGAGTGATACTTTCTGGTATCTTGCAAGGAGATATGTTAGTACTGAAGCTGGCACCTGTGAAAGGCTCTGTATTTTCCCTGAATGGTCCCTTGAAGTAGGTGGATGGACTGTTCATGACGGGAATGGTGTGTACCTGTCTCTGGAGGTTGGCAATTGGCCTTTGTGTGGGACAGCTGTGCCAGTATTGAATCACATTCAAACTTTGTATGGTCTTGGAGGCTGATCTGGTGAAGTGTGTGTTCATAGGTTGAGTTGTATTATGATTTCCGTTGCATAATACTTGGCAAAACTCAAACTCTGATGTAGTTTCCCCTCATGTGGATGAAAGAATGCTGCATTCAAGATTTCATCATAATCTATTGAAATTGTCAAAGATACTCGGGTCTCCTCAAGTCCACTCATCATGACGCTCTCACTGCAGGATGGTAAGAATCAACTGATCACTGATTCTTTTACTCTTTTGGGTAATGTATATGAAGACCTTGAAGAATTTCAAGGAACGTTTGTTCCAAGGAGGTGGAACTAATGTTCTATGTGATGTTAGAACATGTTGTTCAACAAGTATGCAGCTACTAGTTGAAGAGCAGATGTTTTTAGGTGTCAAACAAAGGGAGACCTTGTTTGGAACCTACTCCTGACCTGGAAGAGGAGACATTTGTGTGTGCTCAGTTGACAAGGGTAGGGTCAACTGAGTGTATGCTCAAGAAGGTCACTCATAGAAGTCTGATCTCTAGAAGTAGAGCTGGTTGAGGTGTGACATTGTGCAATTTCCTGCTGGTTGTCTTACTCCTGTAGATTGATCAGGGTGGGATAGTTGTTCCCTGAAGTACTATGTAGTGGTGGAAGACAAGTCCCCTGGATGATAGAAGTCAATAATGGGGTAACCTGACTGCTATTCCATTTAAGAGGATTGGGACCATGAATCTTGTTATTCAAACACCTCGCTCAGAAGTGGCAGTTCCTTCAAGGAGTGAGAATATGAAGATTCAGAGGTTGGTTGAGGTAGTATGCTCTGGCAATGCATATCTACTATTGACTGGTGTTGTTTTTCACTAGTACTTATGGTCAGCTGAAGTCTGATTGGTGTGATTGGAGTATGTATAGGTATAACTCATAGAGTTAGGTGCCACTGGTAGGGATGGTGTATGTCATGTTGAGACATGTATGTACAATGCATGGATATTGGTGTGAAGTTTCCATGATTGTTAATTTGAGGGGGAGTTTTGGTTAACCTCCTCACATTTGGTCAGCCTAGGGTCTGGTTGGCTGTTGACCTGTGTCACATGGGTTATGGTGGTTGTGTGACACATTTGCAAGGAAGAATTCATCTCTCTCATTCCTAAGGGTGAATTTAATCTGGGAAGACTTTCAAAATTGTCGAGGTGCTTGCAAGCAGAAGATGTTGACACAAGAAAAGTACTTTCAAAGTATTCTTATTGTGGAAGTATCTGAAAGGATAATTGGGAAAGGATTTAAGATCAATGTCTACTTGTGCCAAGTACAAGTAGTTAATTGATTATCCTTGGAGCTCAAGATAACTGATGTTATTAAAGATGTTGGAACATCACTTCTTCAAGACCCTGTGCAGAATCACAGGAAGGGTAGTACATTGGCTTATGATCTATCTCTTTGATGGCAGCAAAAGCATATGATCTCTGAAAAGGTTTCCTGGCAAGAAACATGTTCAGCCTTGGTATGTACAAGAAGAAGAAGACATCATAGTCTTGATGGTGGTTACTTGGATCAGTTTATTTCTGATCTAGGTAAGGAAGTGCATTAGCTTATGCACACTGTGGAGTCAAGAACAAGTGGCAGCAGTCTTGACATCATGGAAACAACCTTGCTTTAGGAAGTGGAATCCTTGGTATAGCTGAAGGGTTAGTTTCTAACTGGTCCTTCTGAAGACTCATGCATCAGAGTGTTTGATGTCTTTGGAGAAGAAGCAGGGATTCATCAAGGTGTGAGCTTGGATGACTTAACTACAAACCTGCAGGATGGAGGTTGTTTACTCAAACTTGGTTCCACAATCAAGTCTGTGAGAACATTGAACTCTTGTTCTGTGAAGGGAGGAAGTTCTTTCAAGTGGCAGAAGAAGGAGCTGAATTCAACAGCTAGATGTCAAAACACAATGTTGTGACATGTGGTTCAACATCAGATTCTTAGTTGGTGAAGTGGCACATCAACTTGAGATAGAAAGGTCTACAGGGTTGTAGATTGGATACTTCAAAAAGGTCGTTCTCGTTGCAGTTCTTTGGAGTTGCTGGATAGAAAGGATGTTACATGTTCATGTCTTAGAAAATCTATGTTTTGTTCAACATGTAGCTTGAAGTTTAAGTCTCACTTGGAAGGTCAGAATATCTTTGGGAGAGGTCTGATAAACGTGGAGAGGTCAAAGAATGGCATTTGACTTTTTCATATGAGGATTCATGAAGGAGGTAATCAACCAGTGGCATTTGGTCTATCTCAGAAGTGAGTTCGAAGAATCAAGATAATCCACATATGAAAGCTGATTATTCTTGAGGAAAGTCTGAGACAAATTACTTTTGAGCAGAAAAGTAGTAAGTTGAAGACAAAAGGAGGTGTTTTCTATTCATCTCTTGGAGCTTGTGGTAGGAGTTCTGAGCTATCTATGGAAGATTATCTCTTGTAATGGGATGAAAATGTATATGTCCCAATTTATGTCTGGGTTCTTCTTGATCAAGCTGGTGACTCAGTGATATCTCAAGACTATCAGATGGTGTTCCGTGTTATGTTGTGAAGGATGTCCCAGCTGATGTTAGAACATCTTGTGAAGGGGTCTTCTGTTCTGGTTAGAAGAGAGAGTGACACAGCGTGTGGATGTGGTCAGCCAAGAGGGTTGAACAGAGGGGGTACTCTTGAAGACATGAAGATGCGTCTTATGTTTTCCATTCATCAAGTGGTCTGGATTCTCTTTGAATCAGGTAGTATGTGAAGGTCCAACTTTGGGGTATGCTCATGTGTGACCTCCAAGTTTCAAGAGGAGAGCAGGTTGTCCATGACAGGGGGAGTTTTGTCATCAAGCTTGTGGTCTATGTGTTCTCAGATAACTAGGTATGGCACCTTGTCAGTTATCAGGATGCTGTGATGTATGTCAAGGCTGAGTGAGCAGAAGAATGTCTGACCGGATGTCATGATATTGCCCTGGACAATGCTGTTAATTCCTTCTGAATCTTAAAGTCATTAGGAATTATAAGGGTGATGTGTCTAATTCTGATAAATCAGAATAAGCCTGATGGCTACAGCTGTGTGGTACAGGGGGAGTAACCATCTGCTAAAGTGTGGGAATTTGGCTGTAGCAGTGCCAGATGTCAAGTCTCTACTGGAGGTATGACAGGGGTCTTGGGAAATGTTGAATATTGGCAGAATGCAGGAAAAAGTTGTGTGGAATGTTAAGACATCGCGTGCAACGTGTCTGACTGCATATATGGAATAGTCTCCATGCACTGGAACTGCTGTTTTGGAAAAGAAACAGTCAAGAGCTATAAAAGGTATTCAAAGATAGTCTGAGATTTTGTTGGTGATTCTCTGACTGTTTCTCAGCAAAAATTAATGAATCTTGACCAAGCATTTATTCCTACCGTTAATTCCTAAGCACGGGCTGGACTATTTAAAGGATGTAATAGCACTCTTCTTCTCACAAGAGAAACACTCCATTCCTTCATAATCATGGGGTATGTTAAGGTTTGGGCAAGCTGCGCCTGGATCTGGTTTTGTGAGGGGTGCCTTTACAAATGTTTAGCTAAAAAGGGGGAGAGAAATATAGTCCTGGGGTTGAGAATCTACCAGAAGCAAGCTAACTGTGGTAGCAAACAGAAGTTGGTGTCAGGCACAAAATCCACCAACTGGGTATATCACTTGTGTCTTGTGATCTGAGTTAAGAGGACAGTTGTGTCTTGTGATATGAGTTACATTATCTATGTACTCAGCATTACATATTCTTCCGGAAGCTCTCCTGTTGAGGGAAAGGGTTCTGGTACAACTGATTCGTGTTCCTCTACTTCCTCATGTACACCAACCTTGGTGTTTGTGGTGGTGGAGATAATGACAGAGGATTATTTGTTTTAGCTAAAATTTGCCAAAGGGGGAGATTGTTAATACCTTGGGATTGGCATTAATTTTGTAAAACAAATAATGTAATCATCTCTGTTGTTTTAATATGTTGGGTTGAAGAAGTTCAACATCTGGACCAACATGTCATGTACGATGTCACGACATCATGTCTGTGACATCGCACATGTGTAGAAAACTGAATTAATTAATTCAGTATATATTCTGGGATTAGTAAGGATATTTAGTGAATATCCTAACTCCCATGTGGAGGTCTTAAAGACTCAATCAGAATATATATAGGCTCAAAATATGGAGATATATATGGAGAGATTTTAGGATTGAAGACCTTGTTTGTAGCAGAAATTTTATGCTGTATTTGTAACAGCAAAGAACAAGTTTGCTGCGATTTCTGAAGGCCCAAATCCAGTTGGGTGAGTAGGTTATAAATAGCTTATTGTAACCTAGTTTTTGTAAGCCTCTTAGAATGAATTTTTAGGGGTGTGTGTGAGGTAAACCTCCCAATTTATGGGAAGGTTACCATGTGTTTCTCAGTGGTCAAAGCTGAGAGTATTTGTAACTCAAAGCCTGTAGGCAAGAGTGATTTTGTTCTTGAATGAAGCTGTGAAGCAAGTTCAAGGTGTGCTAACATTACATTGTATTTGTAGTGATAGGAATGGAAACTAGAGGTTTTTATCTAGGAGTTCCTAGGTGTAGATTGCATTGGGTAGGGATTAAGTGAAGGGTTGTAAACGGGGGAGTTTAACTCTGAATTAATACTGCTGATAGTGGATCCTCTTCCTGGCTTGGTATGCCCCCAGACGTAGGTCGTGTTGGACTGAACTGGGTTAACAATTTCCTGTGTTTGTTTTCCTTCTGTATGTTATAATCCTTTTGCCATAACACAGCTGGTATTCCAGTCTGCTTGTCAAGATGATAACAGACCTGGTACATAGCCTTCTGTTGAATGTCAATCAGAAATGTCTTGAAATTCATCATTGACAGCATATACTGAATAATTGGCAAGTTGGCTTTTATGCTTCAGTTCAGTATATATTTAAGTCTGGTTTTCAAGTGGAAAACAGACCTGGCCAAAGGATCATTGTGAAACTGTCAAACTGGATGTCTAGACAGTTGTTCATGTATGCTGATACTGAATTAGAGACTGGTTGGTCTTTTACAGTACAACAAATTTAGCACAGTCTTGTTTGTTTAGGAACATAACAGAATCAACATGCTGTATATGTTCTGAATGTCAAACTGCATGTTGTGACATTCATCCCTGACAGCATGTGCTAAAGTGTAGGATGATTAGTTTTTCTGTTACAGCATTTTTCTCAGGCTATTCTTTAGGAATCCAACATCTGAGCTAAAATCCAAGAAACCAACTACTACCCTACAATTAATGAACCTAACAAATGGCCTATTTGTTAGCAATCTAATAAGTGGTAATTAGATTAATGTATTCAACCTTATTTCAGGAAATACAAGTAAAAGGCAAACATACTGGAATAATGTAACAGATGATGTCCAAACCAAGATTAAGACATCGTGCTGATAACTGTGTAGGAAAACAACAGAAGTGAGTGCTATGATGGATCTTTGCTGAGTTTGTATACCAGATGCACAGGACTAGAGGTTCCTTCCCTCTAGGGTGACATAGAAGGAGATGTCGTAACATCTGTGAAAGAGTGCGTCGGTACAGGGTTTTTAATGTGTTAACTGTCTTGCTGTATTAGTTACAATGTTGGATCAGATGTCATGACTTGGAGTAGAACATCTGAATTCTGACTACGCCAGAATTTCAAATGGCTTGCTCGATACCCAAGATACAGGCTTCATACTCAGCTTCATTATTGGTGCACTCGAAAGTCAGACGAGCGGTGAAAGGCATGTGGGCACCTTTCGGATTGGTAATGACAGCACCAATTCCACTTCCTTTGGCATTGACGGCCCCATCAAACATTAAAGTCCACTTTTCATCTGGATCAGGTCCCTCCTCAACAACTGACTCTTCACAGTCTTTCATCTTGAGGAACATGATGTCTTCATCCGGAAAATCAAACTTCATCGGCTCATAATCATCAATCGGCTGCTGAGCAAGATAGTCTGACAGAATACTCCCTTTGATGGCTTTCTAGGATGTATATTGGATATCATACTCTGTCAGTACCATTTGCCAATGAACAACCCTTCCGGTGATAGCTGGCTTCTCAAATATATACTTGACTGGATCCATTTTGGAGATCAGTAAGGTCGTGTGAGTCAGCATGTATTGTCTCAATCGCTTAGCAGCCCGTGCAAGTGCACAACATGTCTTTTCAAGCATTGAGTATCTCGACTCGCAATTTGTGAATTTTTTACTTAGGTAGTAGATGGCATGCTCTTTCCTACCTGTCTCGTCGTGTTGACCAAGAACACGACCCATGGAATTATCAAGTACTGTCAAATACATAATCAGTGGTCTCCCTGGGACTGGAGGCATAAGGATTGGAGGATTCTGTAAATACTCTTTTATCTTCTCGAAAGCCCTTTGGCAATCATCATTCCACCTGAATGCCTGATCTTTCCTCGACAATTTGAATATTGGCTCACACGTGGTTGTTAGGTGAGAGATGACCCTTGCAATGTAGTTCAACCTTCCTAAGAAACCACTGACTCGCTTTCACTTTGGTCGGATCCACCTCAATCCCTTTTTCACTAACAATAAAACCCAGCAGTTTTCAAAATCTCACCCCGAAAGTATACTTGTTCGGATTAAGCCTCAGCTTGAATTTCCTCAAACGCTCAAACAGTTTTTGCAAATTCACCAGATGTTCTTCTTCCATCTGAGATTTGGCAATCATATCAGTAAGACCCTAATTTTGTCCCTAAGATCCCTCATGGCATCATAACATTGCATTTGCATTGCCTCAAGGATCCCTAGCATCTTGGTTCCCTTTACCTTTGGGAGGGACTTCTTGAGAGTGGTTTGAGATCACCAAGCATGCTTGAATTGTATGTCATTGCTTTTCTTATTTTGTTTACTAACCAAAAGCACAAAAATATGTCACTAACATCTTTTGTTTGTAGCTTGAGCAATCACAAGGTCAAGAGCTTCAAGGAGATCACTTAAGCAATGGTAAGGACAAGAGGAGATGGTAGCAAGCACGGTAATGGTTCCCAAAGCTCTCATCCATCAAGTATGCCCCCCTAGCATCTCATTTCATCATTTTGATCAAAGCAAGTCAAAGGGTTTGAGGTGGTTCCCCAAAGAAACCCTAATTCATTTGTGCACCACAATGCCTTGCTCCTGAAGCAACCTCAGCCCATGATCAAATACAATCAAGGGAAGTTCTTTAATTCATCATTTCATGCATGTTTGAACTTATTTGAGTGTCCTCAATCATCAATTCATCAAGATATAAGTCATGGACTTGAGAAGTTGATCAATCAATTCATCTAACTATTTTGAAATGCACTGAGACCTAACTTTTTATGTGTTGGTCAAATGGAGATGATTCTAAAAGAAACAATGTTCTTAAGGACAATACGAACAACTTTCATGTTCATCAAAAATTTATTTGAAGCTTGGAAGGCCATCTCCCATTCCAATACATTATAAGTCATTTTGACTGAAACGCTAATTTTAGGTAAACTTCCCAAGGACATAACTCATTCATTTTTTATGATGTTGAGATGGGATAAAATTCATTGGAAATATTAAGATGTCTACTTCAAATGTTATGTTGAACAAAATTTCAAAATCTCAAAGGAAAGACATGTGATAATGCAAGATATTATAGGTCCTTTTGGGTCAAATGCATTAAAAGGAAAAAAAGTCCAACTTCAAGTGCCCACAACTATTTCATAAAAACTCCAAATGATGCAAAATTTAAGTCCATTTTGATTGTCTTGAAAAGCTCTACAACATTTTTTTTCTAGGTTTTTTCATTTGATGCTTGCATCATCAAAACAGAAGGGCTTGAAAATTGGCCAAATTTAGAAACCTTGCTTTGACATGTCATACACCTTGCACTTTAAACTCAAATTTCATAAATTTCCACACTTTAAATGGATTTTTGTCCAACATAACAATTGTTCCTTACATCAAGACCTTTCCAACTATTACTCACATGATCATGTTTGGATTTGGCAAATGGCTTTTTTGAAGAAGGGAATATTTTGGTGCATTTATGGAAACTTGATTCAAACTTCATGCATAATCCAATTACATCATATCTCCACGTCCAAAACCAATATGCTGATGTTAAGCTTGCCAAATCAATTAGGTTTGTGCCCTCCATGCGCCTGTATAGGCCCATGCATGGAGGCCCTCTTCATTCATGCACATGAAATTTTCATGCATTGCCTTTGCCAATTGCTATATATAGAGTGGTTCAGCCTCACTCTTCCTCAAACTAATGGCGCCAGAAATGCTGCACAACTGAAACCATAACCAATACCAAAGAAGCTATCTCACTTTCTTTCAAATTTTTCATATCCAAAATTCAACTACATCTGGTTGAATCCTTGGATCTAAAGCTTCTGAACCTTCATCATTCATCTCATTGATCTTCTGTTTTGGTAAAGAAAGCAAGGAATCAAGCTCTAGTTTCCAGAAATCAAGCTTACTCTTCAACTGGTATTTTCTTCGAATCTCATCATCCCTTGACATATTTGCTTGGATCTTGTGTTGGCTGAAGTCCTCTCAATAGAGGCATCATGATTATGCATTTAATTTTTAAAATCCATTGAGTTCATGATGAACACCACATAACTTCCATCTTTGATTTCTCTCAATATAGAGATCTAGAGTGGAATTGAGTGGCACAGGGATGATGTACATCATCCCAGCTTTCTGAAGATGTATGGATCGTGCATTTTGGTTGCCTTTTGGATCTCTGCAATTTTGGCCGGAAAATCCAAGTTCACCGGAGAAGAAGGTGGCTCCGGTGGCCGTCCCATTGCCAGATGCATTGTGGACCCTTGGATTCATTTTCCAGATTTGATATTGGCCTTTGATTGTTATGACTTTTATTTAATCTATGTGTGGTTGCATTGACTTGGTCGTATGATGCGCGTGCATGCCATTGCCTTCAGATCATCCACGTCATTTAATGAAAGGTGATCTAACGCGCCAGGATTTTCCACATTTTCTAATTATAGATTTTATTTTGTTTATTCCCTTTTATTTCAAGAATCAATATCTCTCTCATTTTTAATCCAAAAATCATGGGACCAATTGCATTAGTCTCCAAATAAATTCTATTTTTTATTTCTGATTTTTAATATTTTTTATTTTATCATTTAATATTTTTTGTGAATTTTCTCTTTTCTGGTTATTTTTAATTCATTTTAAATAGTTTTTTATTTTCAAAAAATACAAAAATATTTTCCTAACCTATTTGAATGATGATGAATCTATGAAAAATATTCTCATCAACTTTTAAATTGATTTGAGATTTATTTGAGATTTTAGTTCAATTAGGTCATTTTTATTCATTTTTAATTGATTAAAAATAGTTTCAGACTTTTAAAAATGCTGCAATTTTTTGTCAAACTTTGTTTGACCTTGTTAAACTTGGGATAAATCACTTGGATTTTTCAAGGTTGATTTGAAGTGATTTTGAAGTTTGACCTTTCTTTTATTTTTAATTCAAGTTTATGTTAATATTAAAATTGCCAAAAAATATTTTGCTTATTGTTTGATCTCCAATCTTCATCTCATTTCTGATTTATCATTGTTTGACTTTGAATTTCAATGTCATTTGGTCAATACATATGGATTGATACATCTTATTTCACTTTATGCATTTTGATCTTTCCATTTTTATTATCCATTATTCATCTCCTTCTTCTTCTTCTCTCTTTTTGATCAATGAGTTAAAGGTTGATAAGTTAGCATTGATTAGGGAGACTTAATCTTCCTTGATTCAAATCTAATTCATCTTGATCAATTGATCAAGTGAATGACTTTGCATTAAGGATAGGTTGTTTTCTAAATCATGCAAAAGGCTTAAACCATTACAAGATCAATCCTTATTCTCTTTTTGACATGGCAAGTTGTTGGAACTTGGTTCACTAATCAAGACTTCTAACTTGTGTTGTTGCCTACATTATTATTGACCGACCTCAGATAGAAGTGACTTCTACTAAGTCCAATTACGATTGCTTAACATAGTGCTAAATTTTCCTTATGGCACACTAACTACTAACACTAACCATTAACCATTAACATTTACTTTTTGCTCTTTAATTTTATGCAATTTACTATTCTTGCACATATTATCCATTTGCTTTTCCCTTTGCTCACTTGAGCACATAATTGTGTATATATTATTGTGCTTGTGTTTTTGTTTTGATTGTTGTGGACCAAATGCAAAGAAATGGACTTAGATGGTAGGACTTTCCCTATGCAAAGAATGGAGAAATTGACTTAGATCCTAGGACTTTTCATATGCAAAATTGGAGTTTAATAAAACTCTTTGATGTGTGTGTTCTTGTGCTAGGGGTTCCAACTTGAGTTTAATTGAAGGACCATTGCCATGCTCATCCAAAGTGAAAGACATAAGATACATTGAGGATCTCTTAAGAGACTTGTTTGATTGCTTGAGCTTACTATTTTTGTGATTGCTTATTCCAAAGGATGGGAGCTACTTGGATCATCAATATGATCTCAAGAGAGGGACTCCATTGTGGTTTTGTTTCTTCATCCTTTCTCTTTTTGCTTTACTTAGGACTTAGCCATTCTTCTTCTTCTCTCCACTCTAACCCAAGCCAAAACTCTTTGTGCAGACATTTAACCTTTGTTTTCAACTATTAGAAACCTAGGCCTTATGCTTTTGATTTTCAAACTTTCCTTTCATAACACTTATTTTGAATTGAATCTTTAAGTCAACTTTGACCATTTTTGTATATACTTCTAATTTGTAAATATAACCCATTTAAATTTCTTTTTGTGGTTCCAATGGCCACTTTCTTAATCAAATCTTTCATAACCTTTAGCTATTATGTTTGAGTTATCTTTGTGGTAGATGTAATACTCACCTATATCCTTAGTGATGGACAATGAGTCTTCCATGCTTATTATAGGGTTAACCCCTCACTAGCATGTTGAAGCTATCCTCACATGGTAGACTTGTGGTTTGGTTGAGTTTTCTCCCAGTGATAACAAAAAACCTTAAGGCTTTGGGACCAATCAATTCGCCAACTCATTTTGAGATTCTTACCCAGAACTACGAGGTTTTGATCCTAATCTTTTTAAGATGGTACGTAGGCAATGAGTTTATCCATCCAAACACAAAATGTAAATAAACTGGTATATTCTCTTCTCATCACTTCAATCATGTTTGCACAAACAAATTTTCACAAAACCACAACCTTACAACAAGTATGAAAAGGGCTCCCTAGGAGTACCTAGGAAGTGTTGGGTTCCTAACACCTTCCCATTACATAACCAACCCCCTTACCCAGATCTCTGTTTCTCTTTTACTAGTTTTTTGGTTAAAACTTTTAGGTTTTTGTTCGCTTTCTAACCATTCCTTTGGATAAATAGAAGTGCGGTGGCGACTCGACTTGTATGATTTACCTTGGATTTAGTCAATATCTCTAATGGTAACGAATACCCCGCAACAGAAAAGTGGCGACTCTGCTGGGGATATTTGCCTAGTGGGTTTTGCCTACTTTTTATATTTGTTGTATTGTATTGTTTTGTGACATATTTTTTGTGCAATTTGGGATTACTGTATTGAATGTAATGATTGATTTGCTTGATATTAATTCCTTGTATGCTTGCTGATCTTTGTGAGATGAGTTCTATACCCGGACTCGAGTGCACTTAGGATAGGAGAATGGCGTAGTCTTGTTGACTTGTGTGGAGTTATTCCTTAGCAAGTTGACTTGCAAGTCCATTCACTTGGTGGAGGTCATGTTGGGATCAATAATGTCACACAAGTAAGTTGTGGTTAGACAATACTCTTTCCAATATAGACCTTAGAAGCCAAGGACCTTAGTTTACCAAGCCCATCTTGGCCTATTCTTAGGATGTAGTGCGAAAGTCATTCAAATGTAAGATTTGATACGATTGTTACGCGATACTACACTCATAAGAGTCTCTCTTGAGAATATTTTTGGAATACGAGTAGTCGTTTCTCCGATAATATCCGAAAGATGGGATGATGACTATGGGAACCTCTTGTAGAACATGTTTGGCAGGTTTAAACCCTAGTACACTCCCTTTGGGTGGTTCTTAGCCAAGACTCCATGCTCGTGGCTCGCAACAAACCCTTGATTCGTGGTTGATCCATTCATGTATCCTTAATATCAATGGAACTTGGGTGTTGATAAGGTGTAAACCATAATCCACCAAGATGGATGATTGATATTAAGGATGATATGATCCATCCAACGATCTTTGTTTGGTGTGCTTTGCTTGATCCTTGAGTGTGATTGTTGCATTCATGCATTCATGCACTCATTTGCATCCATATCATCATTAATGAAGAAAATTTTCAAGGAACTTAAGGGGTTTATTTGCAAATTTTCAGACATGGAAAGACAAAGAAGGAATACCAAGAAGTACAGTTTCAGACAACCAGATTTGAAAGAGTTAAGGAATATGACATTCTATGTATTGGATCCTTTGGGTTTCAAGGCTCGTTTTGGGAAGCTTCTTCCTCTTCTGACTACTCAGGTGGATGAAGGGTTGATGAGTGTATTGGTGCAGTTTTATGATCCCTTGTACTGTTGTTTCACGTTTCCGGATTTCTAGCTTTTGCCTACACTTGAGGAGTATGCCTACCTTGTGGGTATAACGATTCTATACCACTTACCGTTCAGTGGCTTAGAGTGTGTTCCTACTTCTCAAGAGATAGCAGACATGTTCCACATAGATGAATCTCTGGTTGGTGCTCATATGACTACCAAAGGTGGAATTCAAGGTCTCCCTTCTGAGTTCCTCATTGCTCAAGCTATTATGTATGGGAAGGCCATGAGTGAGGATGCCTTTGAGGCCATATTTGTACTTCTCATCTATGGGTTGGTATTGTTCCCCAACATCGACAAGTTTGTGGATGTGAATGCTATTAGGGTCTTCTTTATTGGGTGATACCTATTTCTCTTTGCATATGAGGAATACAAAGGGTGGTGGCGCCATTGTATGCTGTTTGCCTCTGTTGTATAAGTGGTTTATTTCTTACTTACCGTAGACGGTCGCCTTCAAGGAGAACAAGGGATGTCTACGGTGGTCCACGAGACTTATGTCTCTCACTAATGACGATATCTCTTGGTATAACCGTGTGTATGATGGTGTGCAGATTATTTACTCTTGTGGTGAATTCTCCAATGTACCTCTTCTTGGTACATGTGGTGGGATTAACTACAACCCTGTTTTAGCACGTCGTCAGCTCGGGTTCCCCCTAAAGGATAAACCTAATAACATTCTGTTTGAGAGTGTGTTCTTCCAGGAGGGTAAAGATCCCCAAAACTTGAAGGGCAGAATGGTCCGCGCTTGGCGCAAGATTCATAGGAAAGGAAGGAAGGAGTTGGGTCCTAAGAATTGTGTTGTTATGGAGCCGTACACTTCTTGGGTTAGGAAGAGAGCGTCTGAGTATCTCATACCTTACGAGTATCCAAGGCCTACACCTTTGGTTATGGCTGGGCCTTCAACCCTCGCTGACCAAGGAGTAGAGGAGTTGAGAGACGAAAACCGATCACGTGCTTGGATCCGTGAACGAGAAGAGTTGCTTCAGCAGATCAAGGAGAAGGATGCTTTGATAGAGTTCCTTGAACACCAGGTTATTGATGGTCCTGATGATGCATGGACTTCTCTACTTCCTTAGTCTTCCAAGTTTTGGAAGAGGAAGTACGACCGACTCGCCAAGGAGAAAGCAGATATGGAGGCAGCCTACGAGAGAGAGGTGAAGAGGCTTCGTGCATCCTATCTTCCTGTCTCCCGAGCTTTGGACGATTGTTTCTAGGGATCCATAGGATGATTATTTTCATTTTCTCTTTTATATGGTTAACAATGATGTACTTCTTTTACCCGATATTATTTGATGAGATGTTTCCATTTGTGATAAATGTTTAATATTTCCAAAAATTTGCAAATAGAACTCTAAAAGTTCCTTTGAAAATAAAAGAAAAATCATATGCACAAGCATTGCATGCATCATGTGCATAAGCAGGTTTTGTTCCCGGCTTCTTGTCCTGTGGTCTAACTCTGTGTTCTTCATTTGTTTTGAAGACAAGCTGACTCACCGGTACTACACCAGAGCCAACATTTCAAGACTGATGGATCATCTAGAACAAGAGAACCGCGAGCTGAAGGAGGAAGTGGGCAGATTAACTGCCTTGATGGAATCATTCTTGGCTGCCCAGAGCCAGTCTTCTCCGATGCCTTCAACTCCTCCCCAGAGGACAGTCATCTCTGAGATTGTCTCCTCGACTGTGCCTGCAGCCAGTGCACACTTTGCTCCAACGGCCATGCCAGCCGGATTCCCGTGGGGGATGCCTCCCAATTTCATGCATGAGGGTCCTGCTCCCACCTTTGCTTCTATGCCGGCATCTAGCCCGGTCCTTGCTGTTCCTCCTCCTGTCGTGCATACTATGCCTAGGGTAGACGACACCATCTATCATTCTGAGCCGTCTGAGGATCCAGATGTTTATGAGAAGATGGACGCTATGAACGATCAATTTCTTGAGCTTTGCAAGGAATTGAAAACTCTCAGAGGAAAGGATCTTTTCGGCAAGTCTGCTGCCGAACTCTACTTGGTTCCCAATGTGAAGATTCCTGTGAAATTCAAGGTCCCTGACTTTTAAAAATACAAGGGAAATACTTGTCCTCTCAGCCACTTGGTCAGGAATGCCAGGAAGATGTCAACTCAGACCGACAATGACCAATTTCTCATCCACTACTTTCAGAACAGTTTGTCCGGTGCCGCTCTACCTTGGTACATGGGTTTAGACAGTGCGAACATCCGATCCTTCAACGATCTTGGCAAGGCCTTCGTCAAGCAATACAAGTACAATGTGGATATGGCTCCCGATAGGGATCAATTGAGAGCCATGTCCCAAAAGGACAAGGAAACATTTAAAGAGTACGCCCAGAGGTGGCGAGAGGTAGCAACACAGATCGTGCCCCCGCTGGAGGAGAAAGAGATGACTAAGATCTTCTTGAAGACCTTAAGTTCTTTTTATTATTAGCGGATGATTGCTAGAACTCCTTCGGACTTCACCGAGATGGTGAATATGGGGATGCGTCTAGAAGAAGGGGTTAGAGAAGGACGTATGACCAGAGAAGAAGGCTCTTCTGCCAAACGTTATGGATCCTTTGCAACGAAGAAAGATGGAGAGGCACATGTTGTGACCTCCCATGAGAAACCAAGAAGACCCTCTGTGAGGAGGAAGACCGTGTGTTCTGTCGGTAACCAGCACCAGGTGGCTCATATAGCACCTCTTTTCAGAGATAATCAGCAGTACCAGCAACATAACACCAATCAACAACCACATCAGCAATATCAACAACCACCGCACCATCTGCAACAGTAGGCCTACCAGCCTCGAAACAGTAATCAAACCAGCACGAGTTACGAGAGGAAAAGGGTCACCTTGTATCCTATTCCGATGACATATGCAGAATTATATCCCTCTTTGATAGAGAGGAAGTTGATTACTCCGAGAGACCCACTGGCTATACCTACTAACCCCAGTGGTGGTATAAGCCCGAATTACACTGTGTTTACCATTCTGGTGCTCTCGGCCACGACGTAGAAAATTGTTACCCTTTGAAGACCAAGGTTCAAGACCTTGTGAGGTGTGGCATTCTGTGATTCGAGGACATAGGTCCTAACGTGAAGAAGAACCCATTTTCCGAGCATGGGAAATCTGTCAACATGGTCCAGGGCTGCCCTGGCAAGTACAAAGTCAAATATGTCAGCCATATTCGACAATCTCTGGTCGAGATGCATCGTTTGCTATGTGAGTATAGTCATTATGAGCATGACCATGATAGATGCCGAGTTTGTTATGTCAATCAAAGACGTTGTCGCCAGGTACGCAAAGATGTTCAGGAAATCCTGGATGAAGGAGTCATTAAGATCCTTCAAAACAGAAATGTTGACGAAGATGCTGACGAGGTCAACGTAATTTCTCCAGTATTCCGGATCCCCGAACCTGTTATCATCAAGTATGATGGTAGCAAGCAGAAGGTTTCTCCTGCATTGACCATCAAGCCGGCCGGACCAATACCATACTCTTCTGAAAAGGCGATTCCCTATCGCTACAATGCTGTTGCGGTAGAAAATGGGAAAGAAGTGTCCTTACCATCTTCCTCTGTTGTTAACATTGCAGATGTTAGTGGTTTGTCCCGCAACGGTCGTGTGTTTTCATCACCTCCAAAGCCCCAAGCTAGTACTGATTCTGTTGAGCGCCCGATGAGGAATGCAGTGAGCACTCCGAATCCGGTACATGTTGTTAAGCCCTCCTCTACATTGGGAACTCCTGCTTCTGTTGGCCCAAGCGGCAATGTGAAAGAAGACTGTGATGAGATGCTGAGGCTCATCAAGAGAAGCGAGTACAATGTTGTAGACCAGCTTCTACAAACGCCATCCAAAATATCGGTGCTATCCTTGCTTTTGAATTCAGAACCACACCGAGAGGCTCTGCAGAAGGTTTTGGATGTGGCATATATAGATCATGATGTCACGATAGAACAATTCGATAGCATTGTTGCAAACATTACTGCTTGTAACAACCTGAGTTTCTGTGACTCTGATCTCCCCGAGGAGGGAAGAGACCACAACTTGGCATTACATATATCTATGAACTGCAAAGACGACGCCATGTCCAATGTGCTGGTGGACACTGGGTCATCACTAAACGTATTGCCAAAATCCACTCTCTCGAAACTGTCATATCAAGGGCCTCCCATGAGGCAGAGTGGAGTAGTTGTGAAGGCTTTTGATGGGTCCCGCAAAACTGTGATTGGGGAAGTTGATCTCCCAATCAAGATCGGACCAAGTGATTTCCAGATTACCTTCCAGGTTATGGACATTCACCCATCGTATAGTTGTCTCTTAGGTAGACCATGGATTCACGAAGCAGGCGCTGTGACATCCACCCTACACTAGAAACTGAAATTTGTGAAGAATAAGAAACTGGTGGTGGTAGGGGGAGAAAAGGCTTTCCTGGTTAGCCATTTGTCTTCCTTCTCATACATAAATGCTGAGGATGAAGTTGGAACTCCTTTCCAAGCTTTATCTATTGCTGAGCCTATTGAGAAGAGAACTCTTTCATTTGCTTCCTATAAAGATGCAAAGTTGGCCATTAAGTGTGGTGCAACTGCTGGTTTAGGGAAGATGATTAAACTAGAAGACAACAAGTCTCGGGCTGGCGTAGGTTATTCGTCTGGGGTTTTCAACACGCAAGGGCTGTTCAAGAGTGGAGGTTTCATCCACACCAGTCAAGGTGAGGAGGCTGTTGCCATCTTGGAAGAGGATGAAGAGGATTTTGGCAACTTCGTCATCCCTGGGGGAATCTGCAATAATTGGGTCGGTGTGGATATTCCAACAGTTATCCATAAGTCAAAGTAATGTTCATTGTGTTTAGAAAACCCTCCTCCCATGCCAAAAGAAGGGGTGATGACATTGTTGGCGCATTAATACAATGATATTTTCATTCAATAAATTCATGTTAAATGTTTGTTTTTCCAATTATTTTCCCTTTTCGCTTTTTTTCATGAAATTGGTGATCAGATAAAACCTAAAAAAATAGAATAAAATCAATCTTTTCATCTGCAGAATGATTGCCTTGTTTGAATTCTAAAGCTTTTCATATCCAAAATCATCATGCAGGTTGATCAAACCCATTGAACATAATGATCCAACACCATCTCCCAATTTTGAGTTCCCTGTATTTGAGGAAGAAGAAGATGATGTTGAAGAGATTCCTGATGAGATTACCCGTTTACTTGAGCATGAAGAGAAGATCATTCAGCCGCATCTCGAGAATCTGGAAACAGTCAACTTGGGGTCTGAGGATTATGTGCGAGAAGTGAAGATTGGGGAACTTCTGGAAGAATCTGTTAAGAAGGGGTTGATTAAATTGCTACGAGAATATGTCGACGTCTTTGCTTGGTCGTATGAAGACATGCTAGGTATAGATACTGATATTGTGCAACATTTCTTACCCTTGAAGCATGAGTGCGTGCGTGTGAAGCAGAAGCTCAGAAGAACTCATCCCGATATGGCAGTGAAGATCAAAGAGGAGGTTAAGAAGCAAATTGATGCAGGGTTTCTGGTGACTTCTACATATCCTCAATGGGTGGCCAATATTGTGCCCGTGCCTAAGAAAGATGGAAAAGTCCGGATGTGTGTGGACTATAGAGACTTGAATAAAGCTAGTCCAAAAGATGATTTCCCTCTACCACATATTGATATGTTGGTAGATAACACAGCTAAATTCAATGTCTTCTCATTTATGGACGGATTTTCCGGATATAATCAGATCAAAATGGCACCTGAGGATATGGAGAAAACAACATTCATCACACCTTGGGGAACATTCTGTTAACGAGTGATGCCCTTCCGTTTGAAGAACGCCGGAGCCACGTATCAAAGAGCTATGACCACCTTGTTTCATGATATGATGCACAAGGAGATCGAGGTATATGTGGATGATATGATCGCTAAGTCAAAAACGGAAGTTGAACATGTAGAGCACTTGTTGAAGCTTTTTCAGCATTTGAGGAAGTATAAGCTTCGTCTGAATCCCAACAAGTGTACATTTGGAGTCCGTTCTGGCAAGTTATTGGGCTTTATTGTCAGTGAAAGAGGTATTGAGGTTGATCCCGCAAAGGTCAAAGCAATACAAGAGATGCCTGCGCCCAAAATTGGGAAGCAAGTTCGAGGTTTTCTTGGCCGCTTGAATTATCTTTCCAGATTCATATCCCACATGACTGCCACGTGTGCGCCGATATTCAAGCTCCTCCGGAAAAATCAGTCCCATGATTGGACCGAGGATTGCCAGAAAGCTTTTGATAGTATTAAAGAGTATCTGTCTGAACCTCAGATTCTGTCTCTGCCCGTGGAAGGAAGAGCTTTGATCATGTATCTAACAGTTCTTGAAGACTCAATGGGTTGTGTCCTTGGTCAGCAAGACGAATCAGGAAAGAAAGAATATGCTATTTGTAACACCCCAATTAAAATAAGCTAATTATTTAATTTAAATTAATATTCTATTTATTAATTTAATTGAATAATTGGAAGTTTGGATTAATAATATTATTATTTTGGAATAATAATTATTGGGATTATTATTATTGGATTATTATTTTTATTATTGGAATAAAATTGGAAAGCAGTAAAAAGGTCCCATTTGGTAAAAAGGTTATTGTTTTTCACGTGAAAAGGGAAAAGAGACAGAACGTGGAAAAAGGGCAAAAAGAGAACCAGAGAACGAAGGTTGAAGGAAGGAGAAGCTTGGAGCTCAGAGGCTGCCGGATTAACTCAGGTAAGGGGGGTTTATCATCGGTTAAAGGGTATTATATGATAATATGTACTGGGTAGTAATAATCATTGTGTTACCTCTGATTGGATTGATGTATGCTGAAAATCTGTGAAATGTTGGGATGAACGAAAATTGAATGATAATCGATGAAATTCGTAAGAATTAGATGTAGTAAGGTTAGCGATTTGAGAAGTTGAATGTATCTGAGTTGTAATTGATAAAACGAACGGAAGTGTATGAAAAATTGGATTGTGGAAGTGTAGATCTGAGAATTCGTAGCAGAGAAACCATGACAGATCTGGAATTGTGGTCTCTGGTCATACGCGTATGGCACTAGGCAATACGCGTATGAGATGGGCTGGTACGCGTATGGCACTAGGCAATACGCGTATGGAATGGCTTGGAAGTGGGAGTTTTGGCGCTGGTACGCGCCATACGCGTGTGATACGCGTATCCCTGGGTGTGGTACGCGTATGGTGTATGTCATACGCGTATGAGGGAAAGAGATGAGGTTTTGAACGTGTTTTGGTCTCTGGTGGTACGCGTATGGGAATGTGATACGCGTAGCATACGCGTATGGGCATGGGCGTTACGCGTATGGACTTTGGTCAGGTGTGGGCAATACGCGTATGGCATGGGCAATACGCGTATGGGCAGAATGGAGATTTTTCTGTGTTGTTGTTGTGCAGTTTTGACTGTTTAGACTGAGTGATGTGACTTAGCTGATGTATGATGTAGCAGGGATCATTTCCTGTTGTTTTGAGTAGTATAGGTATTAGTAGAGGGTGCTAATACTGTGTTTTGATTTTGTGGCATGACATGATATGCTGTTGTGATAAAATGTGTTAATGATGTGTGATGCTATACATGATGATGTGAATGTATACATGTGTGAATAGACTGTATTATGGCTTAGAGTGTGAGCATGTGTCTATTCTTGATTATTGTTGATGTTGCATTGCTAGGTGATTAGCATGCATGTTGTGGCCCATTTGGGGTGGTAGCTAATTCCCATGGTGAGGAATTAGTGAGTATATCATTTGATTGTTGTTGTTGATGTTTGCATGCTAGGTGATTAGCGTGCATTTCATGGCCCATTTGGGGTGGTAGCTAATTCCCATGGTGAGGAATTAGTGAGTGAGTCACTATGTCTCAAATGAGTGGGACTAGTGAGCTTGGTAGCCGTGCCTGGGTTTGGACGGTGAGGTTGAACTATATGTTCACAAATAGTCGGTACCGCATGCATGGAGTCTCATTGCATAATATATGTATGGCGTGTAATATGAATGGATGTATTCCAATATTACACGTGTGTTTGTGTTGGTATTGTTGTGTGGCCATTGAGTATGGTTTGAGATTATACATATGCTATATGTTACTGTTAAGTATGATGTTGAGTTGATACTGCTGTTATTGAGTATGTGGTCTGGTTAGGGTGATTTGATGCGTTATTTACTTAACATTACATAATGTTGTATAATGCTCGTTATATTGATTGAAGAACTCACCCTTACACTTATTTTTCAGGTAACGAGAAATGAGTTGAGTAGAAGCTAATTATTGGAGTCTAGTGTAGTCTCCGTAGTGGGTCGTGCTCTGATAGATGTAACATCGGGATGGGTTGTCCTAACTTGTTTTGAATATTTTATTATTGGTTGAGAACCATTTTCCATGTAATGTTTTACATGATTGATGAAATTATATCCGCTGTGTTTTATGCAATTGTTTAAGTTTTAAATAAATAAAAGAGCATGACCTCTATATTGTTGAACGGTGTGAATATTTTGTGTGACACCCTTAAAGGGCATAATTACTCTGATGTTGTATTTTGATATTTAATTAAATTATTGGGGTATTTAGAAGGGTGTTACACTATTTACTACCTGAGCAAGAAGTTCACTGATTGTGAGTCTCGATACTCGATGCTTGAGAAGACATGTTGTGCATTGGCTTGGGCCGCTAAGCGCTTATGCCAGTATATGATAAATCATATGACTTGGTTGATATCCAGAATGGATCCAATCAAGTATATCTTCGAGAAGCCTGCTTTAACAGGGAGAATTTCCCACTTGCAAATGTTGTTATCTGAGTATGATATTGAGTATCGAGCTCAAAAGGCTATTAAAGGTAGTATCTTGGCTGACCACTTGGCACATCAGCCGATCAAAGATTATCAATCAGTTCAGTATGATTTTCCGGATGAGGAGATTCTGTATTTGAAAATGAAAGATTGTGATGAGCCTACACTCGATGAAGGGCCAGAGCCTGGTTCCAGATGGAGTATGGTGTTTGATGGCGCTGTAACTCAATATGGAAATGGTATTGGGGCAGTGATTATTACTCCTCAGGGCACCCATATTCCTTTTACAGCAAGGCTAACTTTCGAATGCACGAATAATATGGCTGAGTATGAGGCTTGTATTATGGGATTGGAGGAATGCATTGATCTAAGGATCAAGCATCTTGATGTTTATGGTGATTCGGCCCTCGTTGTCAATCAGATTAAGGGTGAATGGGAAACGAATCAGCCTGGTCTCATTCCATATAGGGATTATGCGAGGAGGATTTCAACGTTCTTTACTAAGGTTGACTTCCATCATATTCCTCGAGATGAGAATAGGATGGCGGATGCTCTTGCTACACTTGCTTCAATGATGGTAGTCAGACTTTGGAATGAAGTCCATAATATCACTGTGATGCGCTTGGACAGACCAGATCATGTGTTTGCGGTAGAAGAAGTGAAAGATGATAAGCCATGGTATCATGATATCAAGTGCTTCCTTCAGAACCAGGTTTATCCGTCTGGGGCATCTGTGAAAGATAGAAAGACTCTGAGGAGATTGTCAGGAAGTTTCTACCTCAATGGTGATGTGCTCTATAAGAGAAATTTTGACATGGTGCTGCTCAGATGCGTGGATAGACACGAAGCAGACCTGTTGATGACTGAGGTCCACGAGGGTTCATTTGGTACTCATTCCAACGGACATGCCATGGCTAGAAAGATGTTGAGAGCAGGCTAGTATTGGCTGACAATGGAGTCTGACTGCTGCAAATATGTGAGGAAATGCCACAAGTGTCAGATTTATGCGGATAAGATCCATATTCCCCCGACACTTTTGAATGTGATCTCATCACGTTGGCCTTTCTCCATGTGGGGAATTGACATGATTGGCATGATAGAACCGAAAGCGTCCAATGGACACAGATTTATTCTCATAGCAATTGATTACTTCACCAAGTGGGTTGAAGCGGCATCATATGCAAACGTGACCAGGCAGGTGGTCGTGAAGTTTATCAAGAATCAACTCATATGCCATTATGGTGTGCCAGATAAGATCATTACTGATAATGGATCTAACTTGAACAACAAAATGATGAAAGAGCTGTGTAGTGAGTTCAAGATCGCCCATCATAATTCTTCTCCTTATAGACCCAAGATGAATGGGGTTGTTGAAGCTGCTAATAAGAATATCAAGAAGATTATCCAAAAGATGGTTGTCACGTATAAAGATTGGCATGAGATGTTGTCGTTTGCCTTACATGGATATCGTACGTCTGTCCGCACTTCAACAAGGGCAACCCATTTCTCTCTTGTTTATGGCATGGAGGCTGTACTCCCAGTAGAGGTGGAGATCCCATCAATGAGAATCTTGATGGAGGCCAAGTTGACTGATGTTGAATGGGTTCAGAGTCGTTATGACCAACTGATTTTGATAAAAGAAAAGAGATTGACTGCCATGTGCCATGATCAGTTATATCAACAGAGAATGAAGAAAGCTTTTGATAAGAAGGTCAAGCCTCGTGTGTTCCGAGAAGGTGACCTTGTGCTCAAAAAAGTCTTGTCTTTCGCGCCCGATTCCAGGGGCATGTGTACTCCAAACTATGAAGGTCCATATGGTGTTAAGAGAGCCTTTTCAGGCGGTGCTTTGATACTTACAACTATGGATGGGGAGGATTTCACTCGTCCTGTGAATTCAGATGCAGTCAAGAAATACTTCGCCTAAAAATAAAAACAGAATAGCTCGCTAAGTTGAAAACCCGAAAGGGCGGCTTAGGCAAAAATGAGCGTCTCGGTGGATTGAAAACCCGAAAGGACGGTCCAGGCAAAAGTTAAAGACACAAAAAAAATGAATATATGTATCCTGCTAGATTGAGTACCTCATCCCGGGGCAATCTAGGCAAAATTAGGGATTTAGCAAGTAACTGCATCCTGACAAGACTTGGTTCTACAACTGTCATCCGTCGGAGATTCTTGCTCATTCGTCATCAACCGAAGCTTCGAATACATCGGATTCAGAATTGGTGGAGAAATGGTCATTATGTTCAATGTAGCCCTTTTCCAATATATATCACCAATTTCAAACTTGTATAGATCTATGGAGTCTTTCCATTTGCAGACTACCATTCCATCAAATAAATTTGAGCCTTTTATCCAATTGTTTGCACTCTTATTTGTTTCTATTCGACAAATGTTTTGCATGTTTTAATTGAGAAAATGTCATTGTTTTGAAGAAATGAATTTTTCATAACTTGTTCTTAAACAAAGTGAACATTCACAACGACGAAAAGATACTTAGGAGATCCTCAGTGCTCTCCTAAGGATGGTATGATCTCCGACAGGGTAAGACATTTGTTCATATTTCTGGCATGACTGTACCTTCTTCCTCCGGAGCCTTTTTGTGGTTTAATCCTACTGAGTGGAATGCTCGTTGGGATATTCACCATTCTCCCCTTCAGCGGAGTAACGACCTTTCCTCCTCAGCAGATGTGATCTCCTTGATGGGTACGTGTCGCAACCTGAAAAATACAGTGTGCAAAAAAACAACCGGCGAAAGAAAATGACAGAAGAGTCGCCACCGTGCGTTATTCATCCCAAAGGAGGGAAAGGAAACGCTCGAAGTAAACCTGAAAAGAGGAAAGGAAAAGACAAGGTCTCGCAACCAAATCTTGGGTTCGGGAGTCGGTTATGCGAAGGGAAGGTATTAGCACCCCTACGCATCCGTAGTACTCTACGGGATCCACTTTTGTAGTTTTTGTCTAAAGGGTGTGGGTTTACCTAACGTGTTTATTTACTAAAAAGGTTAAGAGAAATGACTCGCGCGGATGTCGCATCCACTGCATACGTATCTCATCTGAATATGAGAATCAGAGTCTTCGTAGCTCGGCTGACCTATGAGTTAGGGGGATGTGTGCTCGCTAAGACATCGCGTCTTATGCCTACGTATCTCATCTGGAATGAGAATCAGAGCAAGCCGTAGTTCGGCTGACCTATGAGTTGGGGGATGTGTGCTCGCTAAGATATCGCGTCTTATGCCTACGTATCTCATCTGGAATGAGAATCAGAGCAAGCCGTAGTTCGGCTAACTACGGGGTTATGGATTGGGTTTTGGACGAACAACGTTACTACGCAATCTACCGGATGCTCGACCTTTGGAGACTTACTCGCCTGTAGTAGAAGGAGTAAACGTGTTGCTTTGGGTTTTAGGGTTTGGGAGGCTCGAGGGCAAAAAGGCAGTCCTTGACGAAGGAACCGCGCTACCTGCAGGGATATGAATACAAAACACAAAACATGTATCTCAAAGTAAAATGCCACCAAGGGGCTCAAACATTGCCTCCTATCGAGGTCTTCCAGCTAAGAAAGCGATAAAGTATGAGAAAGGGAAAAAATTACCACACGGATAAAGATCCGAAGCTATAGTAGTTAAAGGGGCAAGAAACCCTGAAATGTCTCCAGCTGGACCGTCAAAGGAAATCAGTCAACACGAATAATCAGAATAAAACTCCAGGGGGTATCCCACAAATAAAGTGGGAAACCACGCGAGTGTCTCTGCGAAAGCCATGTGAGCCCTCACAAAACTCGACAAAGGGTTAGAGTAGTAGGATGAAATCAAGAGAAAACAATGCCATGGAAACACAAGACAGGTTAGAATAAAACAAAATAGGGTAACCCAGAGTTGCCCCTAAATCAAAATGTAACCACATGAATAATTCCATCAAAATTCACAAAAGGCTCACAAAAAGGTATCAAATTCACCCATAATACCTCATACGTTTAGAGCATTCAAATAAAAGGCATAAAGATGATGGATATAGGGCAAACCTGATTGGAGAGCTTGATTGAGTTGCGCCCGTGAGGTTTACAAGTTGAGTTCCTTTCAGGGTTTGGAGGTTGCTCTGAACTCTGTTGGCTTTTCTCTCACTATCTTTTCCTCAGGGTTTTGCTTCTCTTCCTTCTTTCTCCAGTGAATCTCCCAGTGTAACTCCAAGTGTAACTCCAAGTGTCTTTTCCTCTACTGAAACTTCAGTATTTATATACTGATTTTCGTGGGTAATGGGCTCAAATGAGGGAGACCCAAGTCCAAAATAATTTGTTATATTTTATTTATTTATTTTATTTATTTATTTAATTAATTAAATAATTAATTAATTAATTAATTAAATTATATATTTATTTATTTTCCAGGAAAAATGAAGGGTAAATTTTGGGGTATTACAGCTGCCCCTATTCAATCAACTGGAGACCCGGAAAGAAGATGGCAGTTGCTTTCGTACTTTCGAGGTATCAAGGGATTGAATACAATAAAAGCCCAAAAATTTGCACTGAAGTGAAGTGAAGTAACAATGTCTGTCAGAATCGGCAAAGAGGTGGTCTTGAAAGAAGAATCCGTCTGGTACGGTGAAAGTCAGTCTGAATACCGAAAAAGAATGTTAACTTGGATACCAAAATAAATGGTAACACAGAAATAACCATGGCCTGAATGCCGCTCATCAGTCTGAATACTGGAAATAACTTCGATCTGAACATCGGAAACTTGGCCTGAATGCCACAAGTCGCATCGACCTGAACGTCGGAAACTTCTTCGATCTGAACATCGGAAAATCGGCCTGAATGCCCAAGTCGCATCGACCTGAACGTCGGAAACTTCTTCGATCTGAACATCGGAAAGACTTGGCCTGAATGCCACTTCGATCTGAATATCGAGAAAACTGGCCTGAATGCCACTTCGATCTGAATATCGGAACACTTTCCTGAATTCCACTTCGATCTGAATATCGGAACACTGGCCTGAATGCCACAAGTCGCATCGACCTGACTGTCGGAAACTTCTTCGATCTGAACATCGGAACACTGGCCTGAATGCCACTTCGATCTGAATATCGGAACACTGGCCTGAATGCCACTTCGGTCTGGATACCGGAAAACTGGTCTGAATGCCACAAGTTGCATCGACCTAAACGTCGGAAACTTCTTCGATCTGAACATCGGAACACTGGCCTGAATGCCACTTTGGTCTGGATACCGGAAAACTGGCCTGAATGCCACTTCGGTCTGGATACCGGAAAACTGGCCTGAATGCCACTTCGGTTTGGATATCGGGAAAACTGGCCTGAACGCCACTTCGGTCTGGATACCGGTAAAACTTCATGCCTGTCAGCATTGGCAGAAATAGGGAATGATAATAGAGGCGGCGCATGGGCCAATGACACTTGCTGGGGATAACAAAGGTAAGTCATGAACAATCTTCAGTCTGAGTACTGGAAACAACTTCTAGCTTATCACTTGGGATACCGAGAATGTTTTATGCTTACATGCGTATGTTTGAATTTTTCAATGGCGTAAGGCTCCATGAAAATGGAAATGCTACGCGATTTGGAAGGATGCAATGCAATATGATTCTACATGCAGGGATGCGAAATGCTGGGTAGAATACCAAGCTGAGGCAAGGGATCTGCTGGAGAAATGATCACCATCTTCTGGACCCTGGCAAGGCTGTTGGAGATACACAGCGCAAAGAACTCTGTGGGGAGATGACTAGCCATGCGGTGTTCTGGCCATACCGAGACTCTGATCGGGGAAAGAATGGCATTGGAAGCCTGCTGCTGAGGAAAGCTACAATGGTTCTGGCAACCACGATTTGCGAGAGATGACTCAGCAGGGGGAGCGAACACTGATACGGTACCGAGGTTCTGCTTCAAGAAAAGAAACCATGGATCTGGCATTGGGATTATCGATCTGGCATCGAACTCTAAGGAGCAGCCACTTCTGCTGGGAAGATACAGTCTGGCACTGTCAACTCCGCTGGGGAGTGTATGTCCTGAAACAACCGCTTGGGGAAGTACGGTGGTGAGAAATTGCTGGGGATTGAAGAATCCAACGCTCTGATCAGCTCTGCAGGGATAAGACACCGAATTTGTTTGTTGGTGACTTCACTAGGGAAGATATTCACGATCATCTGCAGGGAATTTTAAGGAAATGCCCCGAGGGTATCTGTTCTGAATAGACGATCCAAAGCACTTAAAATTTACAGTAATTTTAAATGTTTCTTAAGCATGTACCTGTAAAGCCCTTATGTGTCATGATGCAATGTTTATCAAAAATTCGGACGTCATTTTTGCAAACAAAACAGTAAAATGAAAATGAAAACAGAGATATACTGAATAACATGATTTTATTGATTGAACGGCCTCTGAATAGGCATTTACATCAGGAAGCAATCCCTAGAAAGAGGTAATCGCACAAAAGATAAAAACAGAAATTAATCTAATGGCAATGTGAAATGGATTTCTATTGGGTTCCAATTCTGCTATGACTTGCCCGTCTTCAAGATCCTCCAGATGATCAGCTTTCTGAAAGAGTGATTGGACTGTTTCCTACCTTTCGAAAATTTCCAGTCATTGGCACGAGATGAGATTCAGAACTACTCAGAACGCAGTCATTCGCTTAATCCCTAACTTTTGCCTGGATCGCCCTTTTCGGGTTTTCAATCCATCGGGATACCCACTTTTGCCTAAGTTGCCTTTTCAGGTTTTCAACTTACCGGGTGTACGCTCTTTTCATTTTTAATCCCTAATTTTTTCCCGAACCTTTTAATTTTCTTGGTTCGTCGGGATGCCCATTTTTGCCTGGACTATTCTTTTTACTGTCCAGCGGGTCTATTTTATGCGAAGTATTTTTTAACTGCGTCTGAGTTCACAGGGGAAGTGAAGTTTTCACCATCCATAGTTGCAAGCATTAAAGCCCCACCATCAAAAACCTTGGTGACAATATACGGTCCATCATAGTTAGGAGTCCACTTGCCCCTGTGATCTGTCTGAGGAGGAGGGATCCTTTTCAACACTAAATCTCCGACTTGGAAACAACGAGGACGCACCTTCTGATCAAAAGCTCTCTTCATCCGACTCTGATACAACTGCCCATGACAAATGGCTGCCATTCGCTTCTCTTCGATAAGACTCAACTCATTGAACCTTGTCCGAATCCATTCAGCTTCGTCTAACTTGACATCCAACAGGACTCTTAGAGAAGGAATCTCCGCTTCAACAGGTAGGACTGCTTCCATACCATACACAAGGGAGTAAGGGGTTGCCCCGGTCGATGTACGTACCGAAGTGTTGTACCCATGCAAGGCGAAGGGTAGCATCTCATGCCAATCTCTGTACGTGACGACCATCTTCTGCACAATCTTCTTTATGTTCTTATTTGCCGCCTCAACAACGCCGTTCATCTTAGGGCGGTAAGGGGAAGAATTGTGATGCTGAATGTTGAAGTTCTGACACAACTCCTTCATCATTTTGTTGTTGAGATTAGAACCATTATCAGTAATGATTCTTTCGGGAATCCCGTAGCGACAAATGATTTCTTTCTTGATGAAACGGGCAACCACATGTCTGGTGACATTTGCGAACGACGTTGCCTCGACCCACTTGGTGAAATAGTCGATGGCAACAAGGATGAAGCGATGCACATTGGAAGCAGTCGGCTCAATCTTTCCAATCATGTCAATACCCCACATAGCAAACGGCCACGGCGAAGACATCACATTCAGAGGATTCGGCGGTACATGCACCTTATCAGCATAAATCTGGCATTTATGACACTTCCGAGCATACTTGTAGCAATCTGACTCCATGGTCATCCAATAATAACCCGCCCTCAACAATTTCTTAGCCATTGCATGTCCGCCGGCATGAGTACCGAAGGAACCTTCATGAACTTCCTGCATTAACATGTCCGCCTCGTGTCTGTCCACGCATCTGAGCAAAACGATGTCGAAGTTCCTCTTATACAGCACATCGTCTTTGTTCAAGAAGAAACTGCCTGCCAATCTTCTCAAAGTCTTTCTGTCATTGTTGGATGCCCCTGCAGGGTACTCTTGATTCTTCAGAAAGCACTTGATATCGTGATACCAGGGCTTGTCATCGACTACCAGTTCAGCAGCAAACACATACGCGGCCCTGTCAAGGCGCATCACATCGATCCTGGGAGCATGGTTCCAACGAATTACCTTGATCATGGAGGATAGAGTAGCAAGTGCGTCTGCCATCTGGTTCTCATCACGAGGTATATGATACAATTTTACTGTTGTGAAGAAAGTCAACAGTCTTCTCGTGTAATCTCTGTAGGGGACTAGAGTGGGCTGGAGAGTATTCCAATCACCATTCACTTGATTGATCACCAGAGCTGAATCTCCGAAGATGTCCAAAGTCTTGATTCTCAAATCAATGGCTTGCTCAATACCTAAAATACAGGCCTCGTACTCAGCTTCATTATTTGTGCACTCAAAAGTCAGACGAGCGGTGAAAGGCATGTGGGCACCTTTCGGAGTTGTAATGACAGCACCAATTCCACTTCCTCTAGCATTGACAGCCCCATCAAACAACAAAGTCCACTTTTCGTTTGGATCAGGTCCCTCCTCAACAACTGGCTCTTCACAGTCTTTCATCTTGAGGAACATGATGTCTTCATCAGGGAATTCAAACTTCATCGGCTCGTAATCATCAATCGGCTGCTCGGCAAGGTAGTCTGACAGAATACTACCTTTGATGGCCTTCTGTGACGTATACTGAATATCATACTCTGTTAAAATCATTTGCCAACGAGCGACCCTTCCGGTGAGAGCTGGCTTCTCGAATATGTATTTGACTGGATCCATCTTAGAAATCAACAAGGTAGTATGGTTCAGCATATACTGCCTCAGTCGGCGAGCAGCCCAGGCCAAAGCACATCAAGTTTTCTCAAGCTGCGAATATTTGACTTCACAGTCGGTAAACTTTTTGCTAAGGTAGTATATGGCATGCTCTTTTCGACCAGACTCGTCATGTTGTCCCAATACACACCCCATCGAGTTCTCGGTCACTGACAGATACATTATCAGAGGTCTCCCAGGAACTGGAGGTATAAGGATTGGAGGTTTCTGTAGATACTCTTTTATCTTCTCGAAAGCCCTTTGACAATCTTCATTCCACCTGATAGCCTGATCTTTCCTCAGCAATTTGAAAATTGGCTCACACGTGGTTGTTAGGTGAGAGATGAACCTTGCAATGTAGTTCAACCTCCCTAAGAAACTACGGACTTTCTTCTCTGTTCTTGGCTCTGGCATTTCCTGTATCGCTTTTACTTTGTCAGGATCCACCTCAATCCCTTTTTCACTAACAATAAAACCCAACAATTTTCCAGATCTCACCCCGAAAGTACACTTGTTTGGATTAAGTCTCAGTTTGAATTTCCTCAAACGCTCAAACAGTTTCTTCAAATTCACCAAATGTTCTTCTTCTGTCTGAGATTTGGCAATCATATCATCCACATAAACCTCGATTTCATGATGAATCATATCATGGAACAGAGTTACCATAGCTCGTTGATATGTTGCTCCGGCATTTTTCAGACCAAACGGCATCACCTTGTAGCAGAAGGTGCCCCATGGGGTTATGAAAGTTGTCTTTTCCATGTCTTCTGGTGCCATCTTGATTTGGTTATAGCCAGAAAAACCATCCATGAAGGAGAATACCGAGAACTGAGCTGTATTATCTACCAAAACGTCGATGTGAGGTAATGGGAAATCATCTTTAGGGCTAGCTCTGTTCAGATCCCGATAGTCGACACACATCCGTACCTTTCCGTCCTTCTTAGGTACTGGGACGATGTTCGCAACCCATGGCGGATAATTGGTGACTGCTAGAAACCCTGCATCCAACTGCTTTTGCACTTCTTCCTTTATCTTGACAGCCATCTCTGGTCTTGTTCTTCTGAGCTTCTGCTTGACCGTGGGACAACCTTCTTTGAGAGGCAAGCGGTGTACCACGATGTCTGTGTCCAGCCCAGGCATGTCCTGATAAGACCAGGCGAAGATATCAACGTATTCTTGCAGCAATTCAATCAGCCCTTTCTTCACATCATCTCTCAAAACAGCCCCTATCTTGATTTCTCTCTTGGCGTCCTCGGTGCCGAGATTAATCACTTCAACAGACTCTTGATGCGGTTGAATAACCCTTTCCTCTTGTTTTAATAACCTGGTAAGCTCTTCAGGGAGTTCACAGTCTTCATCACCCTCTTCTTCAGCTTGAAAGATTGGATTTTCAAAGTCGAAGCGAGCCGTACCAGAACCGTTATCAATAGGATCCGGTGACGTGCATCTGCATGAGTGATGGTATGTGCTTATGAGTGTGAACAAGAAGTGAAAACTAAACAAAACATTGCCATTTTTTTTATTTTGAAAAACTGCAAAAATAGAAAGACAGGGAACGAAATATTTGAATGCAAAAAGACGTCCTTTATTTATGATAAAAATGCAATTGTCACATAGATGGGCCCTACAATGAGTCATTACGCCCTGGGTGGAACGTAAGACTTGGATATGCATGAATAAACAAAGAAACTTACTCTTCAAGAAGAGTGACTTGGATAATCTCTTCAGAAGACCAATTGTTGATGACTTCACCCGGGATCTTCGGACGCACCCAGTTGTCAATGTCACAATCACTATCCCCATCTTCTTCGTTGACTGCAGAGACCTCACTGGGAATCACAAAATTAACAGGAACAACATCTGCGAATTCATCAGTAGCATCTTCAAACTCTTCTTCCTCAACCCCTTCCACAGACTCTTGGACAGACAAATCTTCAACCTGGAGGATACCTTTGTCGAGCAAGGCCTGAATACCCTGTTGTAACTTCAAACAACCTCCGCCCTGAGTAGCACAATCCAAACAACCCTTCCCACAACCGGGGAAGACATCGGCCTTCAGCAAGCATCCTTTGATATCCAACAATGGAGTCTTCAACTTCAACACATCCTTAATGGGCTTGGCTTTTCCCTCTATCATATTAACGTTCGCACCACCATGCTGGGGCATGGGATTGTTGACGACATTCGGAGCTGGTGCAAGGTCGATGGCCTTTGAATCTATGAGATCCTGAACTACGTGCTTAAAAGCTTTGCAGTTCTCAATATTGTGGCCAGGTGCCCCAGAGTGGAAGCTACACCTAGCGTTGGCGTCGTAACCCACCGGAAGTCTACCAGCAGGAGGAGCCAGAGTGCGCAGTTGCACAAGCTGTAGTTGTTGAAGACTAGAAAGCATCTGAGCGTACGACATTGGAAGGGTGTCGAAACGCCGGTCCATCATCCTTTGCCTCTGTTGATAAGCGGGTCTGTTACCCGGTTGTTGCTGCTGTTGATACTGAGCTGGTTGACGTTGTGATTGTTGTTGTTGTAGTGGTGCTGCAGCTGGAATGGTCACCAATGCGGCAGTACCTGTTATGCAAGACATGCTAATGAATATGCAAATGCAATGACATGTTTATCAATTCCAAAGGTATTCTACCCCCTTGATTCCAGTCTCACATTTGATAAACAGCGTAAGAAGAAAACCCTGACTAGAATCAAGAAGAAGATTTAAACCCCCTTGAAAAGGATAAACATGTGTTAAATGATATGAATGCAAATGATGTGATGATGTGAATGCAATGCAGTGGTATGTCAATCAGGATTGCTATATCTGCTTGAACATCTGTTAGGTTGCACTGTCTGGAGAGAAATTAAGAGCACACCAAACAAAGGTCATGGGATGGATCATGTTATCCTTAATATCAACCACCCATTTTGGCGGATTATGGTTTACACCTTATCAACACCCGAGTTTCATTGATATTAAGGATACCTGATCGGATCAACCATGAATCAAGGGTTTGTCGCAAGTCACGAGCATGGAGTTTAGGTTAAGAACCACCCAAAAGGAGTGTACTAAGGTTTAAACCTGCCAAACATGTTCTACAAAAAGGTTCCCATAGTCATAATCCCATCTTTCGGATATTATCAGAGGAACGACTACTCGTATTCCAACAATATTCTCAAGAGAGACTCTTATGAGTGTAGTATCACGTAACAATCGTATCAAATCTTACATTTGAACGACTTTCGCACTACGTCCTACGAATAGGCCAAGATGGGTTAGGTAAACTAAGGTCCTTGGCTTCTTAGGTCTATATTGGAACAAGTAATGTCTAACCACAACTTACTTATGTGACATTATTGATCTCAACATGACCTCCACAAAGTGAATGGGCTTGCAAGTCAACTCGCTAAGGAATACTCCACACAAGTTGACAGGACTATGCCATTCTCCTATCTTAAGTGCACTCGAGTTCGGGTATAGAACTCATCTCACAAAGATCACCAAGCAGCCATAGCCAACCAACAGATACAACAATGATATGTACACAATGTAATAAGGTAAAGCAGGTAAATAAATAACTGTACAAAAGCATGAACACCCAATAAACAAACAAACTACAAAAGCTAGGAGGGACTCGCTTAGGGAAGATGGACCAGCAAGAGGTCAACTCCATTAAAATCCCCAGTGGAGTCGCCAGCTGTCGCAACCTGAAAAATACAGTGTGCGAAAAAACAACCGGCGAAAGAAAATGACAGAAGAGTCGCCACCGTGCGTTATTCATCCCAAAGGAGGGAAAGGAAACGCTCGAAGTAAACCTGAAAAGAGGAAAGGAAAAGACAAGGTCTCGCAACCAAATCTTGGGTTCGGGAGTCAGTTATGCGAAGGGAATGTATTAGCACCCCTACGCATCCGTAGTACTCTACGGGATCCACTTTTGTAGTTTTTGTCTAAAGGGTGTGGGTTTACCTAACGTGTTTATTTACTAAAAAGGTTAAGAGAAAAAACTCGCGCGGATGTCGCATCCACTGCATACGTATCTCATCTGAATATGAGAATCAGAGTCTTCGTAGCTCGGCTGACCTATGATTGGGTGGATGTGTGCTCGCTAAGACATCGCGTCTTATGCCTACGTATCTCATTTGGAATGAGAATCAGAGCAAGCCGTAGTTCGGCTGACCTATGAGTTGGGGGGATGTGTGCTCGCTAAGACATCGCGTCTTATGCCTACGTATCTCATCTGGAATGAGAATCAGAGCAAGCCGTAGTTCGGCTAACTACGGGGTTATGGATTGGGTTTTGGACGAACAACGTTACTACGCAATCTACCGGATGCTCGACCTTTGGAGACTTACTCGCCTGTAGTAGAAGGAGTAAACGTGTTGCTTTGGGTTTTAGGGTTTGGGATGCTCGAGGGCAAAAAGGCAGTCCTTGACGAAGGAACCGCGCTACCTGCAGGGATATGAATACAAAACACAAAACATGTATCTCAAAGTAAAATGCCACCAAGGGGCTCAAACATTGCCTCCTATCGAGGTCTTCCAGCTAAGAAAGCGATAAAGTATGAGAAAGGGAAAAAATTACCACACGGATAAAGATCCGAAGCTATAGCAGTTAAAGGGGCAAGAAACCCTGAAATGTCTCCAGCTGGACCGTCAAAGGAAATCAGTCAACACGAATAATCAGAATAAAACTCCAGGGGGTATCCCACAAATAAAGTGGGAAACCACGCGAGTGTCTCTGCGAAAGCCATGTGAGCCCTCACAAAACTCGACAAAGGGTTAGAGTAGTAGGATGAAATCAAGACAAAACAATGCCATGGAAACACAAGACAGGTTAGAATAAAACAAAATAGGGTAACCCAGAGTTGCCCCTAAATCAAAATGTAACCACATGAATAATTCCATCAAAATTCACAAAAGGCTCACAAAAAGGTATCAAATTCACCCATAATACCTCATACGTTTAGAGCATTCAAATAAAAGGCATAAAGATGATGGATATAGGGCAAACCTGATTGGAGAGCTTGATTGAGTTGCGCCCGTGAGGTTTACAAGTTGAGTTCCTTTCAGGGTTTGGAGGTTGCTCTGAACTCTGTTGGCTTTTCTCTCACTATCTTTTCCTCAGGGTTTTGCTTCTCTTCCTTCTTTCTCTAGTGAATCTCCCAGTGTAACTCCAAGTGTCTTTTCCTCTACTGAAACTTCAGTATTTATAGACTGATTTTCGTGGGTAATGGGCTCAAATGAGGGAGACCCAAGTCCAAAATAATTTGTTATATTTTATTTATTTATTTATTTATTTTATTTAATTAATTAATTAATTAATTAAATTATATTTTTTTATTTTTTTTTCAGGAAAAATGAAGGGTAAATTTTGGGGTATTACAGTACGGTACTTGGTGTTTGATCCCCAGAATCCCTTTACCTCCTCGGATTGATTCCCTAGTAGAGTTGCTTATGCGGTAGATTTTATCTGTGCAATAAACTCCTGTCCCCAGCCGGATTGACCGACGATTCATCTCCTGCAGAGATTTTGTTGCTTCCTGGTATTTCTGATCCCCGGCAGATTGGATACTCTCCGGTGGACCTGGATTTCTCTCTTGAGATGTAGTACCGGATGTTTGTGTGCTTATTCTTTGAAACTGTTTGTGTTAGAAATGTCTGTCTGTCAGCATTCATCATACATAAATCATGCATGTGTGCATATAATTTTCAAACATTCAGATATTCATATTACATTTTTGCCATATACCTTTGTTTGTTATTCCTCTGCTAGTTGGTAATACATTCCCCAAGCAGATGTTGGCATCTGATCCCTCAAGGTAGAGTCAACCCATTAAGCATAAAGTGTTTATCCTTCCTTCCGCATTCCCCACTGAAATATATCCTTGTGGACAACGGTTGTTTTCGCTTCCTCCCAACACATATATTGGGATGGGTTCCCCTATTGAGTTATATCCTCACTAGGGCGAGTCTTGATTCAGTTTGCCTCTTTGGTTTGATCCTAAATTGGCCTCTTGAGACTGTTTCTTGTGTTTCTCCATGGTATAAACGAATAATTGCTCAGTAATCAGTAATCATTCATCTTATCCTCAGCGGAGTCTGTAGTTTTCTACCCTCATACCGGCAGTTATAAACCCTATTTTCTCCCATTTGCAGAGGTAACCTTCTTGTTCATCCTAACCATTGACGGTTACTCTTCCGTGGTTTTCTACCCAGTATCCGGTAGATGTAATCCCCTCCTTGACGGTTATCACTATCCAATATTCGGTGGTGATATTCCCTCATTCTTTTGGATAATTGCTCTGATTAAGCAGTTTATCCCCAGCGAGCCCTCTTTCATAACGGTTGTCGGTAATGTTTGTTGCTCCCCTTGATTGGTCATTATTATATACCTAGTTTTGGTATCCCGATGCCTTTCTCTTTGTCGGTCGATTTATCCTTTATTAACCCTGTAAGACCCCAATTTTGGGCCCTAAGATCCCTCATGGCCCATATCATATCATATCATGGCCTCAAGGATCATTGCATGCCCTAGCTTCCCTCCTAGTGGGTAGGTTGCCTTGTGAGTTGGTTCTTGATCACCAAGCATGTCTTGCATTTGTATATCTTTGCTTTTCATATGTTTACTAACCAAAAAGTACAAAAATATTGTCATCTAACCATGTTACTTGCAGCTGAAGCAATCATCAGCCAATTAGGTCAAAATCAGTCAAAGTCAGTCATTGCAGTGGTTGGTGGCCATCCTTGCAGAATTTGGGCACCATGATCAATAATCAAGAGTTCATATAACTTGGGACATCATTTGGAATCAAGTTCTCCAGGAATTAGGGTTTGGAATTCATCAGAAGTGGTTCAATCATGCAAAACCCTAGAAAAGTCAACTGAAAGTCAAACTTGGTCAACTGTGGATTTAATCAGTGATTTGGTGATGGGATTTGGTCTGAGAGGTCTCATTCATGCTTATACAAGCTTCATATATCATGTCAAGCATCCACAGTGAAGAAAATAAAGTCAGACAGGAAATTTCCAGAAATAGAAAGTTGACTTGTAATTCAAATTTGCCAAAAATGGAAACTTCTTGATCCTCAACTTGCATCATGATAAAAGCTCCAATTGAATTTTTGCCCAACATGAAAGTTGAAGATCTTGTTCTCTCATTTCCAAAAAGTCCAAGAACTCTCAAATCCCATGTATGGTTGGCAAGATATGATCAATTCATTTTCACAATTTCATGAACTTCAAAAGGCCATATCTCATGAACCCTTTTGCCAAATTTGATGGGGTTTTTTCCTACAAGCTCTATTTGTTCCCCTCTTTCCAAAAATGCATTCATCTTCCACCAAAACCACACCATGCAAAATGGTATTTTTGGACTTTCCTTCATTAATTTCAAGTATGTGCAAAAAGTGACTTTTTGAATTAAGCAATTTTAACACATTTGGCCATTTGGGATCTGTTTAGAATGGTATTTGAAACATGTTCAAGGCCCAAACTCAGCCAGAACCATACACCTCCATGTGCATATGTCAAAAATTAGCAAAATGCAAATTCACTTCATTTGAATTAACCAAGCTTAGCACCTTCATTAACAATGTTAAACAGCAAATATAAGGGACATTTTCTGTCATTGCAACCCTAGCTAGCAGCCATAATACAAACAGAATTCTCTCATTCTCCAAAATCACCATTTTCATATCTTTGCATTTTTGCTCAAACCCTTCAAAGCACTCGAGCCACTCTTCCTTCATTCATCACCTAGCCATCATTTGGAGCTCTTTTGAAGCAGCAAACCCCAGCTGGAAGCTCCTTTTCATGTTCTGTTTTCTCCATGGACCAACAATGGTGAAATTGGATTTGGACACTCCCAAGCCTTGCTGAGCTCGATTTCTTCAAGAATCCATCAATATCAAGCATAAGGAGGATCTGTTTGAGCCTGCATCATCCAAACAACCACTGTTTCTCGATTTTCTTCACAACCAAGTAAAGTTTCGAATCTCTCATTTCTCTAAATCTTGCCATGTTTTGTGTAGTTCTTGCCTTGCTGAGTATTGTGAACCTTGTATCATTCGAATTGGTTAACTATGCTGTGAGAAATCTGGATTTTCATTTTTGTGCTCAAACTTGTTTTAGTCGATTTGCTTTGATGATGATGATTTAATGAAAACCATGGCTAGATTATGACTGTGCTTGCTTCATTGGTTCGATTGGTATGCATATCCATGATTTCTGGGTGAATTAATCTTTTCATGTTTGAATGTTGAAGATGATTACTGCTGTTTTAAAACCCTAGAATCTGCCCAGAAATTTGCATGATTCGTGTTTGGTTTATTGTTGTTTGGATGTTGCATGAACATTGTTGTTCCATTGCCATGCTGCTTGTGCATTTCTGGATGAATTTCGCATGATGATGATGAACCATGAAGATGAAATGCTGTTGTTGTTGCATAAACCCTAAGGGCATTGAACCCAGAACTTGATTGGTTGTTGTTTGAATTTTTCTGCTTGCTTACTGTTCCATTGAGAATCAACCAATCACAACATTTCGTTGCCTGGCCTTAAACGATGCGTTTTGATAAATGATATGCATATTCACAAAAATGCCACTCGGTCAACCTTTGACTTATCAAACCATGTTCTTTTGCTCATTTTATTCCAAATTGATACAACATCTTACAAAAATCATTTCTCACCCGTTTCAATCCCAAAATTCATGAAATTTTTTTTCATCATATTCACATGAATGTCTATTATTTTATCATGATTTTTAATGATTTTTTGGATGGCTGGATTTTAAATGGTATTAGGTTTCTTGACTTGTATGCATATTTCATACCTTTTGCCAATCCTTTTGTGAAATTGTAATGATGTATCCAATGACCCTGAAATTTTTTGTGGTTAATCTACACTCATTCATGTTTGTTTTGATGTGGAGTTTTTGAATTTATCTTATCTGGTTGTTAAGTTATGAATTTTTGAAGTAGGGTGTGACAATTTGTGTCACACCAATGATATGCAATTTCATGATTTTTAATGACATGCTTCCTGACCTCCAATTAATGTGAAATTTTGCATGAACCTACTTGTATATGTCTAGTTAATGTGTGAATTTTCTTGGGATTAATTATGCCATTTCCTAATTGTTTGAGATTTTCTCCCCTGTCTAGTCAAATGTTGACTTTGTGTGACACATCTTGCCATTTCCTTTGTGAAATTCTCATACTTTATTGGATGATCATGAAATTTTACATGTGCATACTAGACATCTTAAGCTTTGCATTGGTGTTGATCCCATTCATTTCTCATCTGTTGTCATTGAGTTATGACTTTTTGAAGTTGATACATGTTTGTTTGACTTCTTTGTACATGCTTGAAATTGTTTTGACTTCCTGATTTTCATTGACTATCTTCCCATGATCCAAATGAGCTGAAATTTTATATGCATGTCATGTTATGGATTGTGATTGACCATGATTTATTTGCTGATTTTTGGAATTGATTATGTTTGGTTTTGAGCTAAGTCTTGCTGTTGACTTCTATGAGCTTTCATTTGCCATGTTTTGACTTCTTTTGCTTATGAAATCATGATGATGAATGATATGAATGTGGGACCAATTGAGTTTGCTTCTTAAATGTTTAAACTTGATTTTGGTTGACTATCCCTTGCTGTTTTGACTTTCTCATCTCATTTTGACCCTAGGCTTGTCCTAGTGGTCCTGTTGCTTATGTTTGAGCTCATTGTTTCAGGTTAAGCACAAATGCTTCAAAGAGAACAATCCAATTTGATTAAGCTTGATTGTTTATCATGAGCTAACCTTTGTTTTGTAGGTGGTTTGACTCATATGATTTGAGTCTTGTGCTTTGCACATTTGACTGTCTGTTTTGATTGTTGGTTTCTACTTCCTTCTGATTTAAACTGTTGAACTGTGTACTGATTTGTTTGACTATTTCAGGTACCATTAGTTGCTTAGTTCTTTGAACTTGCTTTGCTTTGCTATTTAGCAATTTGCTTTGAGGTATAATCTCTTTTTCTTCATGTAGTCTGGAAGACCTGGCCTGTTACTTGGCCAGGCAACTGTCTGAAGTCCTCCTTAAGAGGCAATGCTTGTGTGTGTTTATATTTGTCCCAAGCAGGAAAAGTCCTTCAAATAAGGAAATTGGTAGATCAAAGAGATAAGCAACCTATCTCCTACTATTCTGTGAGTCTTCTCCTTGCTCCCATTACATGGTTGTAGCACTGAGATCAAAACCCAAGATCAATCGAGTCAATAATATGTGGAGAGAGTTCCTACTTTCTGAACTCCCACGCTTTCTGATATTCAAATGCTCTCCCTGATCAGGGATAAGAGCAATGAGGCACACCCCTCATCTCCTTTCATCTGCTTCACCTTAGCCTCTCAATGGCAAGGTTAAGAGCACCTTTGACCCTATTCCAGTTGGCTTCAATGCCTTACCCTTTTGTATGAGCCTCCTTGTGTGGTTATAGTGTGTGCTGATTGACTTCATTGATTGATCACTTACTTCATATACACATGTTTGCCTGCATGCTTTGTGCACTCATCATCATTTATTGCTCATCAATGCATAATCATCTCATTTGTCTTTGTGACATTATCATTGTTGTTTACCCATTGAGGACAATTGTAAGACCATCCTTTGGCCATTGTTCCTAGGATATGGAAGTGAGTATAAGACCATCACCTTGGCCACTCATCTTATCTTTGCTTGATGCATTTGTTGTTTGTATGTGAGGATGCAACTATAAGTCCCTGTAAGTTGGCATTTGCTTTCCTATGATCATATGTTCCTTTGTTTGTTGTATGTGAGGATACAACTGTAAGTCCCTGTAAGTTGGCATTTGTATTCCTAGGACCATACTGTGGAGGTTAGAGTAAGCCCAGATAGATTGGCATCTGACATCCATGTTTTGCTTTTCTTTGTATGTGAGGATGCAACTATAAGTCCCTGCAAGTTGGCATTTGCTTTCCTATGATCACATGTTGCATTGTTTGTTTATGAGAGGATGCAATTGTAAGTCCCTGCAAGTTGGCATTTGCTTTCCTATGATCATATGTTGGAGATTGGTATAAGTCCAGACAGATTGGCATCCGGTATCCAAGTTTCATTTTGTTTTTAGGAGATTAGTGTAAGTCCATTGAGTGGCCTCTGATATCCATTTCTGTTTTAGGAGATTGGTGTAAATCCATCTATTGGTATCCGGTATCCGCTTTTTGTTTGTGAGATTGGAGTAAGACCATTGAGTGGCCTCCGGTATCATTTGCTTGCTTACATTATTATTATCCATTGCTTATTCCAAAGGACACACTTGAATCATCTTCTATATGATTTCAAGAGGTGAACCTTCTAAGAAGTTTTACAATCCATCTCCATCCATTCATCCTCATTATGTCCTAAACCTTTTCACACATTGATTTCAAACTTGACATAGATATTGTGCAAACATCTTCATGTTTTCAAACTAAAAACCTGGACCCCAAGTCCTTGACTTTTTTCAAACTCCATTTCATAACACTTCTTTTGAATCAATCTTAATCATACTTTGACTCCACTTTCATAATCACAATCAATTAACTTCACTCATTCACTTGTTTTGGCTTTGTCCATTGTTAATCTTTTCATGCATTAGCCATAGGTTTCAATTATCTTTGTGGTTGATGTAAATCTTACCTATCCTTAGTGAGTCGACAGTAAGACTTCCGTACTGAAAACAGGGTTAACCCCTCTAGTGCGTCGAAGCTATCCTCATATGGTGGATGTTGGTCTTGGTCGAGTTTTCTCCCATTGATAATGAAAAGCCTCAGTGCTTGTGTTTAAAATTGAATCCACCAACTTTTGGAAATCTTTTAGCCGAACTACGGCGTTTTGATCCTTACCTTTGATGGAAGGTACGTAGGCAGCGGGTTCATCCGTTCAAACCCAATAAAAATTGTATATTCTTTTCTTATCATCCCAATCATGTTTGCACAATACTCATGTCATGACAAATAACAATTTTATACAACAAGTGTGAAAAGGGCTCCCTAGGAGTACCTAGGACGTAGTGGGTGCCTAACACCTTCCCATTGCGTAATTTACCCCTTACCCAGACTCTCTGATCTTTTTATTAGTTTTCTACGTGTAAAACTTCTTAGGCTTTTGTTCGCTTTTTAGCCAATCCTTTGGATAAATAAAAGTGCGGTGGCGACTCGAAATTTCATTGTATGCTTTGCTTATGGTTTAATCGATAAATCATATAGCGACGAATACACCGCTACAAACCCAGTAACCGGTTGTGAATAATCTTCCTTGCGAGTGTATTATCTACGTTCTGACGGTAATAGATAATATATCTCATGCACTTATTGGTCGAAGCCTTTTGTTCTTCCCAAGTTGAGTAAGATTCGTATCCCTGTTTTGGAATCGAAGGTCTATCCCATAATCGAGTTTGCTTTTTGCCCTCTTTTCGGATGATGAGTGTTTTGGGAATATTCCCCAATTCACGCTTTGGTTGGTCACCTATTATATGCCCAGTAACCGACATCCTTGGTGTTCCTTCCTTCTGCTCCATATTATGACTTTTTGTCCCCTGTGGAGTCAGATTTTCCTGAGTTGAGATATACCTTTTTAGGTCTTCCTCAAATGATTTGGTTGATTGATATCTCTCACCCTTATACCGGTCTTAGATACTCATTCTTCCCGAGCATGTTGTTCTCTCACCCTTATACCGGTGTTCAGATCACACGTCTCTTTGAGCTTATTACCCAGTAACCGGTAATACCTCATCCCGTTGCTTCCTAAGGAGATTTCTATTGGGATCTTCCTCAGTTGAGTCCTTAGGGGACATCCCCACCTGAGTCCGGATTTTCATCCGAAGTATCCATTGCCGATAATTTTTGGATGTATTGGCATATTCCCCAATACATGCATCTTCGAGTCAGCTCGAGTCCTTCCATTGATTCATTTCATGGATTCTCTCTGTGTCTCTCAGCAAGTCTCAAGTCGTGACCTGCTCACGCATTTTCAGCCCTTTACTCCCCGGTAGAGTCTATGTCTCCCTAGTGAGTGTATTACTCCTTTGGGATTTTTAGTTTCTCCGGATTTCTTTTTCTTTTGTAGACGCATATCCCCACAGAGTTTTACCATTTTTTTGCATGCATACCTCTATATCATGAGGTCTCTTAGGGACCAAAATTCGTCTCTTTGATATTATTTAAGCCCATTCTACCCCGTCGAGACGAAGATTTTAACCTTCACTTCTCCGGCTAGAATGACCTTAAATAGGGGCATCTGTAAGACCCTAATTTTGTCCCTAAGATCCCTCATGGCATCATAACATTGCATTTGCATTGCCTTAAGGATCCCTAGCATCTTGGTTCCCTTTACCTTTAGGAGGGACTTCTTGAGAGTGGTTTGAGATCACCAAGCATGCTTGAATTGTATGTCATTGCTTTTCTTATTTTGTTTACTAACCAAAAGCACAAAAATATGTCACTAACATCTTTTGTTTGTAGCTTGAGCAATCACAAGGTCAAAAGCTTCAAGGAGATCACTTATGCAATTGTAAGGTCAAGAGGAGATGATAGCAAGCATGGTAATGGTTCCCAAAGCTCTCATCCATCGAGTATGCCCCCCTAGCATCTCATTTCATCATTTTGATCAAAGCAAGTCAAAGGGTTTGAGGTTGGTTCCCCAAAGAAACCCTAATTCATCTGTGCACCACAATGCCTTGCTCCTGAAGCAACCTCAGCCCATGATCAAATACAATCAAGGGAAGTTATTTAATTAACTATTTCATGCATGTTTGAACTTATTTGAGTGTCCTCAATCATCAATTCATCAAGATATAAGTCATGGACTTGAGAAGTTGATCAGTCAATTCATCTGACTATTTTGAAATTCACTGAGACCTACCTTTTTATGTGTTGGTCAAATGGAGATGATTCCAAAATAAAAAATGTTCTTAAGGACAATATGAACAACTTTCATGTTCACCAAAAATTTATTTGAAGCTTGGAAGGCCATCTCCCATTCCAATACATTATAGGTCATTTTGACTGAAACGCTAATTTTGGGTCAACTTTCCAGGGACATAACTCATTCATTTTTTATGATTTTGAGGTGGGATAAAATGAATTGGAAAGCTTAAGATGTCTAATTCAAATGTTATGTTGAACAAAATTTCAAAATCTCAAAGGAAATACATGTGATAATGCAAGACATTATAGGTCCTTTTGGGTCAAATGCATTAAAAGGCAAAAAAGTCCAACTTCAAGTGCCCACAACTTTGATCAAAAATCCAAATGATGCAAAATTTAAGTCCATTTTGATTTTCTTGAAAAGATATACAACTTTGATGTTGGAGGTTTTTTCATTTGAGGCTTGCATCATCAAAACAGAAGGGCTTGAAAATTGGCCAAATTTAGAAACCTTGCTTTGACATGTCATACACCTTGCACTTTAAACTAAAATTTCATAAATTTCCACACTTCAAATGGATTTTTGTCCAATATAACAATTGTTCCTTACATCAAGACCTTTCCAACCATTACTCACATGATCATGTTTGGATTTGGCAAATGGCATTTTCGAAGAAGGGAATATTTTGGTTCATCTATGGAAACTTGATTCAAACTTCATGCATAATCCAATTACATCATATCTCCACGTCCAAAACAAATATGTTGATGTTAAGCTTGCCAAATCAATTAGATTTGGGCCCTCCATGCGCCTGTACAGGCCCATGCATGGAGGCCCTCTTCATTCATGCACATGAAATTTTCATGCATTGCCTTTGCCAATTGCTATATATAGAGCTGTTCAGCCTCACTCTTCCTCAACCTAATGGCGCCAGAAATGCTGCACAACTAAAACCATAACGAATACCAAAGAAGCTATCTCACTTTCTTTCAAATTTTTCAGATCCAAAATTCAACTACATCTGGTTGAATCATTGGATCTAATGTTTCTGAACCTTCATCATTCATCTCATTGATCTTCTGTTTTGGTAAAGAAAGCAAGGAATCAAGCTCTAGTTTCCAGAAATCAAGCTTACTCTTCAACTGGTATTTTCTTCGAATCTCATCATCCCTTGACCTATTTGCTTGGATCTTGTGTTGGCTGAAGTCCTCTCAATAGAGGCATCATGATTATGCATTTAATTTTTGAAATCCATTGAGTTCATGATGAACACCACAGAACTTCCATCTCTGATTTCTCTTAATATAGAGATCTAGAGTGGAATTGAGTGGCACAGGGATGATATACGTCATCCCAGCTTTCTGAAGATGTATGGATCGTGCATTTTGGTTGCCTTTTGGATCTCTGCAATTTTGGCCGGTAAATCCAAGCTCACCGGAGAAGAAGGTGGCTTTGGTGGTCGTCCCATTGCCAGATGCATTGTGGACCCTTGGATTCATTTTCCTGATTTGATCTTGGCGTTTGATTGTTATGACTTTTATTTAATCTATGTGTGGTTGCATTGACTTGGTCCTATGATGAGCGTGCATGCCATTGCCTTCAAATCATCCACGTCATTTAATGAAAGGAGATCTAACGCGCCAGGATTTTCCATATTTTCTAATTTCTGATTTTATTTTGTTTATTCCCTTTTATTTCAAAAATCAATCTCTCTCTCTCATTTTTAATCCAAAAATTATGGGACCAATTGCATTAGTCTCCAAATAAATTCTATTTTTTATTTCTGATTTTTAATATTTTTTATTTTGTCATTTAATATTTTTTGTGAATTTTCTCTTTTCTGGTTATTTTTAATTCATTTTAAATAGTTTTTGATATTCAAAAAATACAAAAATATTTTCCTAACTTACTTGAATGATGATGAATCTATGAAAAATATTCTCATCAATTTTAAATTGATTTGAGATTTATTTGAGATTTTAGTTCAATTAGGTCATTTTTATTCATTTTTAATTGATTAAAAATAGTGTCTGACTTTTAAAAATGCTGAATTTTTTTGTCAAACTTTGTTTGACCTTGTTGAACTTGGGATAAATCACTTGGACCTTTCAAGGTTGATTTGAAGTGATTTTGAAGTTTGACCTTTCTTTTATTTTTAATTCAAGTTTATGTTAATATTAAAAATGCCAAAAAATATTTTGCTTATTGTTTGATCTCCAATCTTCATCTCATTTCTGATTTATCATTGTTTGACTTTGACTTTCAATGTCATTCGGTCAATACATATGGATTGGTACATCTTATTTCACTTTATGCATTTTGATCTTTCCATTTTTATTATCCATTATTCATCTCCTTCTTTTTCTTCTCTCTTTTTGATCAATGAGTTAAAGGTTGATAAGTTAGCATTGATTAGGGAGACTTAATCTTCCTTGATTCAAATCTAATTCATCTTGATCAATTGATCAAGTGAATGGCTTTGCATTAAGGATAGGTTGTTTTCTAAATCATGCAAAAGGCTTAAACCAATACAAGATCAATCCTCATTTTCTTTTTGGCATGGCAAGTTGTGTGAACTTGGTTCACTAATCAAGACTTCTAACTTGTGTTGTTGCCTACATTATATTGACCGGCCTCAGATAGTTGTAACTTCTACATAAGTCCAATTACGATTGCTTAACATAGCGCAAAATTTGCCTTATGGCACACTAACTACTAACACTAACCATTAACCATTAACATTTACTTTTTGCTCTTTAATTTTATGCAATTTACTATTCTTGCACATATTATCCATTTGCTTTTCCCTTTGCTCACTTGAGCACATAATTGTGTATATACTATTGTGCTTGTGTTTTTGTTTTGATTGTTGTGGACCAAATGCAAAGAAATGGACTTAGATGCTAGGACTTTCCCTATGCAAAGAATGGAGAAATGGACTTAGATCCTAGGACTTTCCCTATGCAAAATTGGAGTAAAAGGACCTTAATGATGAATATAGGCTAAGCCTCTAAACTCACTCTTGTCCATTCTTGATTTGTTTCATAAAACTCTTTGATGTGTGTGTTCTTGTGCTAGGGGTTCCGACTTGAGTTTAATTGAAGGACCATTGCCATGCTCATCCAAAGTGAAAGACACAAGATACATTGAGGATCTCTTAAGAGACTTGTTTGATTGCTTGAGCTTACTATTTTTCTGATTGCTTATTCCAAAGTTTGGGAGCTACTTGGATCATTAATATGATCTCAAGAGAGGGACTCCATTGTGGTTTTGTTTCTTCATCCTTTCTCTTTTTGTTTTACCTAGGACTTAGCCATTCTTCTTCTTCTCTCCACTCTAACCGAAGCCAAAACTCTTTGTGCATACATTTGACCTTTGTTTTCAATTATTACAAACCTAAGCCTTATGCTTTTGATTTTCAAGCTTTCCTTTCATAACACTTATTTTGAATTGAATCTTTAAGTCAACTTTGACCATTTTTGTATATACTTCTAATTGGTAAATATAACCCATTCAAATTTCTTTTTGTGGTTCCAATGGTCACTTTCTTAATCAAATCTTTCATAACCTTTAGCTATTAGGTTTGAGTTATCTTTGTGGTAGATGTAATACTCACCTATATCCTTAGTGATGGACAATGAGTCTTCCATGCTTATTATAGGGTTAACCCCTCACTAGCATGTTGAAGCTATCCTCACATGGTGGACTTGTGGTTTGGTTGAGTTTTCTCCCTTTGATAACAAAATACCTTAAGGCTTTCGGACCAATCAACTCTCCAACTCATTTTGAGATTCTTACCCCGAACTACGAGGTTTTAATCCTAATCTTTTTAAGATGGTACGTAGGCAATGGGTTTATCCATCCAAACACAAAATGTAAATAAACTGGTATATTCTCTTCTCATCTCTTCAATCATGTTTGCACAAACAAATTTTCACAAAACAACAACCTTACAACAAGTATGAAAAGGGCTCCCTAGGAGTACCTAGGATGTTTTGGGTGCCTAACACCTTCCTATTACATAACCAACCCCCTTACCCAGATCTCTGTTTCTCTTTTACTAGTTTTTTTGTTAAAACTTTTAGGTTTTTGTTCGCTTTCTAACCATTCCTTTGGATAAATAGAAGTGCGGTGGCGACTCGACTTGTATGATTTACCTTGGATTTAGTCAATATCTCTAATGGTAACGAATACCCCGCTATAATATCATCAACATAAACCTCGATTTCATGATGAATCATATCATGGAAAAGAGTTATCATAGCTCGTTGATATGTTGCCCCAACATTTTTCAGACCAAACGGCATCACCTTGTAGCAGAAGGTGCCCCATGGGGTTATGAAAGTTGTCTTCTCCATGTCTTCTGGTTCCATCTTAATTTGATTATAGCCAGAAAAGCCATCCATGAAGGAGAATACCGAGAACCGAGCCTTGTTATCCACCAAAACGTCGATGTGAGGTAATGGGAAATAACTGTAGGACTAGCTCTGTTCAGATCCCGGTAGTCAACACACATCCGTACCTTTCCATCCTTTTTAGGTACTGGAACAATATTTGCAACCCATGGCGGATAATTTGTAACCGCTAGAAACCCTGCATCCAATTGTTTTTGCACTTCTTCCTTTATCTTGACAGCCATCTCTAGTCTTGTTCTTCTGAGCTTCTGCTTGACCGGAGGAGAATCCTCTTTGAGAGGAAAATGGTGTACCACAATGTTTATGTCAAGCCCTGGCATGTCCTGATAAGACCAAGCGAAGATGTCAACATACTCTTGCAGCAATTCAATCAACCCCTTCTTCACATTATCTTCCAAAGCAGCCCCTATCTTGATTTCTCTCTTGGCTTCCTCGGTGCCGAGATTAATCACTTTAATAGACTCTTGATGCGGTTGAATGACCCTTTCCTCCTGTTTTAATAACCTGGCAAGTTCTTCAGGGAGTTCACAGTCTTCATCACCCTCTTCTTCAGCTTGAAAGATTGGATTTTCAAAATCGAAGCAAGCCATAGAAGAATTGTTATCAATAGGATCCGGTGACGTGCATCTGCATGAGTGATGGTATATGCTTATGAGTGTGAACAAGAAGTGGAAACTAAACAAAACATTTCCAATTTTTTTTTATTTATATATATTTTTGATTTTTGAAAACTGCAAAAATAGAAAGACAGTGAACAAAATATTTGAATGCAAAAAGACGTCCTTTATTTATGATAAAAAATGCAGGTATCCACATAGATGAGCCCTACAATGAGTCATCACGCCCTCGGCGGAACGTAAGACTTGGATATGCATGAATAAACAAAGAAAATTACTCTTTAAGAAGAGTGACTTGGATAATCTCTTCAGAAGACCAGTTGTGGAGAACTTCACCCGGGACCCTTGGACGCACCCAATTATCAATGTCGCAATCATTATCCCCATCTTCTTTGTTGATTGCAGAGACCTGGCCGTACTGAATGATGCCAGCACTGGAGAAAGTAATCGGCCCCTGACGAGTCTGGGGCATTGAAGTTGTAGAAGTCAATATCGGCTGATACCCAATCCCAAACTTGTCTTCCTTTACAGGTAAATCCACCAGACGTCCCCAACCGGGAGTAACACCTGAATTTACCAAGGCCTGTGCCTGCTTGAAGGACAACAAAGATGCACCTACTTCAACCTCTTCCACTGGAGCTGCATCCTTGACTTGAAATGCCTCAAAGGCCTGACACAGGGTCTCATGAATCTCGCCTTCTACCTCTACATACTTGAATGTAGACAGGTCACTGACCAGAATATCCTCCTCACCACAGACAGTGATAATTCTTCCGTTGACCGGGAACTTGATCTTCTGATGCCAGGTCGAGGAGACTGCCCCAGCATTGTGGATCCAAGGACGACCCAACAAGCAACTATACAAAGAACTGATATCCATCACATAGAATACGGTGTTAAAGGTTTGTGATCCAATATGAATTGGCAATTCTACCTCTCCGAACACCGACCTCTTAGAACCATCGAAGGCTCTTACCATAAGATCGGAAGGTTTCACGATCAAACCTTCTACATCTAACCTTAACAGGGCTCTCTTGGGTAGCACATTGAGAGAGGAACATATATCCACCAGAACATGGGATAGCACAGTGTCTTTACACTCCATCGAGATGTGCAAAGCCTTGTTATGATCGCGTTCAGCTGGCGTCAAGTCAGAATCAGTAAAACCCAACCCGTTGCTTGTATGAACATTTGCAACGATCCCTTCTAGTTGGTTCACTGAGATCTCCGGAGGCACTTATGCAGCATTAAGGACCTTCAGGAGTGCCTCCCTGTGTGCCTCCGAACACAGCAGGAGTGAGAGAATAGATATCTTGGATGGCGTCTGAATCAACTGATCGACTACCTTGTAATCTCTTTTCTTTATAATTCTCAAAAGTTCGTCCACATCCTTCGCAAAAGCAGGCTCAGAGCCAGCCTGCGGTGCAGAGCTACCCTCATTCACAACTTGCTTGCCTTGGGTCTTCGCCGCGGCGTCAGCACTATCAGGTTGGGTAACCGGTGGTGAGAACAGTCTACCACTTCTGGTGAATCATCTGATTCCACCAACATTGTCCACTGTGGGATCTTTTATCTCAATTCCAGGTTCAAACTTCTGATCCTGCACCTCTTCTACTTTCAGTGGCTGCTCCACTCCATGATCATGCGTGTACACACTCCCCCCGAAATGCCAAGGAATGGCCCTTTCGATGGTGAATAGTAAAGGACCAGGGGTCATGATGGTCATAGTGGATTGATGCGGTCGCACTGGTGGTACCGGTTGCGTTACGGGCGCACTGATCTGAGCGGTCGGGTAGAAAATTGTGATAGTGACAACGTCACAGTCATACTCAGAAATCTTATTTATTGAAGTACAAACATCCAAAACATCGGAATCAAGTTCAGCAAGTACATCAGAATCAAACACCATGTTGGGAATATCAGCAACAACATCAGAAAAATTAATTACATCATTGGGAATTACAAAATCAGCAGGAACAACATTTGTAAATTCTTCAGCATCTTCAGGAAAGAGAGGATCAACATCTGCATTCTCAACAACCCCTTCAACAACCCATTCAACAGACCTTTGGGCAGATAAGTCTTCAGCTTGGAGGATACCATCGTCAAGCAAGGCCCGGATACCCTGCTGCAGCTTCACACAACCCCCACTTTGTGCAACACAACCCAAACAACCGCTCCCACAACCGGGGAAAACATCTGCCTTTAGCAAGTATTCTTTGATTTCTAACAGCGGAGTCTTCAGCTTCAACACCTCCTTGACTAGTTTGACTTCTCCTTCAACCATGTTAACATTTTCTCTACCATTCTGCGGCATAGGATTGTTGACAACGTTAGGAGTCGGCGCAAACTTAATGGCCCTTGAATCAATCAGGTCCTGAACTACGTGCTTAAAAGCTTTGTAGTTCTCAATAGTGTGGCCAGGTGCCCCAAAGTGGAAATTACACCTAGCATTGGCGTCATAACCCACTGGAAGCCTGCCAACGGGAGGAGCCAAAGAGCGTAACTGCACAAGTTGCAAATGTTGAAGGTTGGGAAGCAACTTGGCATACGACATCGGAAGAGTGTCGAAACGCCTATCCATCATCCTCTGTCTCTGTTGATAAGCAGGTCTGTCACCCTGTTGTTGTTGGTATTGATTTTGTTGACGTTGTGGTTGTTGTTGTTGCACTAGTGCTGCAGCCGGAATGGTCACAACTGCAACATAAGGTTGTTGATGGTAATTCTAAAAGTTATTCCTCCGGTTACCCCTGTTCTGATAAGAAGATATGGCATTTGCATCCCCTTCTCTCCTCTTTTGTCCTCCTAAGAATGGCTTCTTTGACCCCGAAGATGATCCAACCCCGTTTTGGATCTTACACGTCTTCAAGTAGTTCTCCACCCTCTCACCGGTAGAGACCACATCAGAAAAATTCGAGGCGTTGCAACCCACCAGACGCTCCATATAAGATCCAGGAAGTGTGTTCATAAACATGTTGGCCATCTCTTTTTCCAACATCGGAGGCTGAACACGGGAAGCCAACTCTCTCCAGCGTTGAGCATACTCTTTGAAGCACTGATTGCTCTTGAGAGACAGATTCTGGAGGTGAGTCCTGTCAAGTTCCACAAAGGCCTCAGCAATGTCTCTCCAGCAGCGAATATGGGCTCTGTCCAGCCTCATATACCACTCCAAGGATGCCCCAGCTAGGCTGTCCTGGAAGAAGTACATGACCAGCTTCTCATCATCAGAATACGCGATCATCTTGCGGAAGTAAGCTTGTACATAAGTCTTCGGGCAAGAGTTGCCATTGTACTTATCAAACACGGGGACTTTGAATTTTGGCGGAACTCTCACGCCTGGGACCAGCCCCAAGTCAGCATCATCCACACCAAGAGCATTCTGCCCTTCCATAGCTTTCAACCTCTCTTCCAGTCTCTGAAACATAGGGTCCATACCATGGCCCATGCCAAAGTCCTCCTGAAGCAGGGCGAATTGATCCTCTTGATTATCATGGATGGGTTGTTGACCAAGGTTGCCATGTGGGATTGGGATAGGCCCCGGTCCATTGGGTCCATTAGCCTCACCAGCGGGAGGATCAGCCACAACCTCCGGTTGAGTAGTAGGGGGATTCCCCTGTACCAACAATCTAATCTTCTGCTGTCCCTGAGCCACTCCTTGGACCACTTCCATGAACTGATTCATGCGAATCCTCATCTCAGCGAGCTCTGCTTGTAAACCTTCCATTGCTCTCTGTTGATTCCTTCGGGTACCATATTGGTGAATGCCTGAGTCAGCTATCCTAATGGAATACCAAACACGATGAGAACACTGCGGCGGTACCTGTTATGCAAGACATGCTAATGAAAATGCAAATGCAATGACATGTTTATCAATTTCAAAAGGTATTCTACCCCTTGATTCCAGTCTCACATTAGATAAACAGTGTAAGAAAACCCCGACTAGAATCAAGAAGAAGATATAAACCCCTAGGAATAGATAAACATGATGCATGCAATGCTTATGATTTAATTTTTATATCAGAGGAACTTTAGAGTCTTATTTGCAAATTTTGGAAATATTAAACAATTATCACATACGAAAATATCACGTCAATTAATATTTGGAAATGTTGTTACGCCAAAGAAGTACAGTCTTGGTAACCAAATACAATACAATAGAGAAGGAAAATGAACATCCTATGGATCCCTAGAAGAAATCGTCCAAAGCCCTCGAGACCGAAAGATAAGCTGCACGAAGCCTTTTCACCTCCCTCTCATAGGCTGCCTCCATATCTTCCTTCTCTTTGGCGAGTCGATCATACGTCCTCTTCCAAAACTTGGAAGACAGAGGAAGTAGAGAAGTCAACGCGTCATCAGGATCATCAATAACCTGGTGCTCAAGGAACTCTATCAAAGCATCCTTCTCTCTGATCTGCTGAAGCAACTCCTCTCGTTCACAGATCAAAGCACGCGAACGGTCTTCGTCTCTCAACTCCTCTACTCCTTGGCTAAGGAGGGTTGAAGGCCCAGCCGCAACCAAAGGTGTGGGTCTTGGATACTCATAAGGCATGAGGTACTCGGAAGCTATCCTCCTAACCCAAGAGGTATAGGGTTCCAAAGCGATACAGTTCTTTGGACCTAGCTCCTTCCTTCCTTTCTTATGGATCTAGCGCCAAGCGCGGACCATCCTGCCCTTCAAGCCTTGGGGATCTTTACCCTCCTGAAAGAACACACCCTCTAACAGAATGTTATTCGGTTTACCCTTTAGGGGGAACCCAAGCTGACGACGTGCCAAAATAGGGTTGTAGTTAATTCCACCGCATGTACAAAGAAGATGTACATTAGAGAATTTACCACAAGAGTCGATAATCTGCACACAATCATATACACGGTTGTACCAAAAGATATCATCATTAGTGAGAGACATAAGCCTCGTGGACCATCGTAGACATCCTTTATTCTCCTTGAAGGAGACCGTCTGCGGCAAGTGTGAAATAAACCACTTGTACAACAAAGGCAAACAACACACAATGGTACCACCGCCCTTTGCATTCCTCATATGCAAAGAAAAGTAAGTGTCACCCAACAGAGTAGGAACGGGATTAAGAATAGAGAAAATCCTAATAGCGTCACATCCACAAACTTGTCGATGTTGGGGAATAACACTAGCCCATAGATGAGAAGTACAAATATGGCCTCAAAGGCGTCCTCACTCATGGCCTTCCCAAACATAGTAGCTTGATCAATGAGGAAATCAGACGGGAGACCTTGAATTCCACCTTTGGTAGTCATATGAGCACCAATAATAGATTCATCTATACGCAACAGATCACAAATCTCTTGAGAAGAAGGAACTCTCTCCAAGCCACTGAACGGCAACTGGTCTAGGATAGGTATGCCCACAAGATAGGCATACTCCTCAAGCGTGGGCAAAAGCTGGAAATCCGGAAAAGTGAAGCAACGGTACAAGGGATCATAGAACTGCACCAACACACTCATTAGACCTTCATCCACTTGAGTAGCCAGAATAGACAGAAGCTTCTCATGACGAGCCTTGAATTCCAAGGGATCTAATACATAGGATGTCAAACTCCTTAACTCTTTCAAGTCGGGTTGTCTGAAACTGTACTTCTTCGTATTCCTTCTTTGCTTATCCATGTCTGAAAATTTGCAAATAGACCTCTTAAGTTCCTTGAAAGTTTTCTCATTGTTGATGATATGGATGTGTATGAATGACAACTCGTAGTCATCATCCCATCTTTCGGATATTATCGGATAAACGACTACTCGTATTCCAAAAATATTCTCAAGAGAGACTCTTATCAGTGTAGTATCGCGTAACAATCATATCAAATCTTACACTTGAACGATCTTTGCACTACGTCCTAAAAATAGGCCAAGATGGGTGTGGTAAACTAAGGTCCTTGGCTTCTAAGGCATATATTGCAAAGAATAATGCCTAACCACGACTACTCGTGTGACATTATTGATCCCAACATAACCTCCACCAAGTGAATGGGCTTTCAAGTTAACTTGATAAGGAATAACTCCACACAAGTCAATAAGACTATGCCGTTCTCCAATCCTAAGTGCACTCGAGTTCGGGTATAGAAATCATCTCATGAAGATCACCAAGCATACAAGGAATTAATATTCAAATAATTCAATCATTACATACAATACAGTAATCCCAAATTGCACAAAAATATGTCACAAAGCAATATACAACAAATATGAAAAGTAGGCAAAACCCACTAGGCAAATGACACTCCCCAGCAGAGTAGCCACTTTTCTGTAGCGGGGTATTCGTTACCATTAGAGATATTGACTAAATCCAAGGTAAACCATACAAGTCGATTCGCCACCGCACTTCTATTTATCCAAAGGAATGGTTAGAAAGCGAACAAAAACCTAAAAGTTTTATTGAATCAAAAACTAGTAAAAATGTCAGAGATCTGGGTAAGGGGGTTGGTTATGCAATGGGAAGGTTTTAAGCACCCAAAAAATCCTAGGTACTCCTAGGGATCCCTTTTCATAAGTGTTGTTCTAGTCTAAAGGGTGTAGGTGTATCTAAAGTACTATTTACTAAAAGGAAGGTTAAAAGAAAATGACTCACAAGGACGTCGCATCCACTGCCTACGTATCTCATCTGAGTATGAGAATCAGAGTCTTCGTAGCTCGGCTACCTATGGGTTAAAGAGAAGTGTGCTCGGTAAGACGTCGTGTCTTATGCCTACGTATCTCATCTGGAATGAGAATCAGAGAAAAACGTAGTTCGGCTACCTATAAGTTAAGGATTGCCATCTGAACATGGACTTACAAAAGAGGACACCAACTGTGTCAAAGGAGGGTGGGCAGTGTGTTCAACGTCCTAGCAGTAGGTGTCGCAGCTCACTGAATCGAGTCTTAGGCAGTTACCTCTTTGCAATAGAACGGACTGACATGCCACAAGATCGGAGACGCACGGAAGGTCTAAAAGTGGGGAAGCTCTGCTCTAGAGTTGTCATGCAATATGGACCTATGTGTCAGGATTTACAAAGGGGAACATCTACCTAATGTTAGTATGCAAATAATAAGGGAATTCTACCTATGTTATCATACAAAGGGTTCTACCTAATGGGTGCTACCTAAACGGAACAAGAGTCGACGGATGGAGCGCGGAAAGGAGTTACGGATAAGGGTAGATGGAGATGCCGGAGGCAGTCGACTTACAGGTAGATGGTGATGCCTGAGGCAATCGACTTACAAGAGGATGGATGAATGCGTGCTGGTTCTGTTATGTTTTGAAAATGATTACTCGACGTTGGATCGAGCTTTTTATCTTATTTTGAAATGGTTATCGGATGTTCGTTTTAATTCTTGTATTAACAGGTGACTAAAGAAATAAAGAAATAAATATTATACACTTTATGGGAGAGGGGTGCATTTGTTATGAATGGGGATTGTTCATGGAAAACAAACAATAAGAATATATGCCTCATACATCATGCAAGTAGGCAACAATTATCAATCAGATCGGATAAATAAACAATATATAATCAAACCAAAGAATCAAATAATGGAGCATTTAAACAATGCATGGGAGTATGAACATGTTAAATAATTAAGCAATAGAAAGCATGAATGAGAGAAACAAGTATAACAGATAACAGATGAATCAAACAAATGAAAATATGCACATGAAGGGTCCATTGAATAATTTAATCAGGAAATGAGGTAAGGACCAAAAAAAATCAAGGTAAAAGGCCTCTAATACATGGCATATTAGATGAACGAGGGAGGATCAAAAGATCTCTTCAATTGCCATAAGCAATCCCTAAGTCAAACATTGATCATAAAGAAGTCAACTGAAAATTCAAGTCAACTTAAAAAATAACAAATAAATAGCAAATTAATCAAGAAAATTATGAAAAATAGCGAAAATAGCAAATTAATCAGTACATCATCATCTCCCAAAAAGATTTTAAAAATAACGAAAATTGGTACATAAATTAATTAAAATAAAACAGAGGTCAAACCAAAAGTCAATTAATGAGAGTAGGTTAGAAATAAATCAAGAATAAATAGTCAATTAATCACGAAAATCATGAAAAATTAAACTAAATAAGCTGGGGTCAGGAAATCATCATCCCCCAAAAATATTTTAAAAATAATGAAAATTGTTACGTGAATTAATTAAAATAAAACAGAGGTCAAACCAAAAGTCAATTAATGAGACTAGGTTAGAAATAAATCAAGAATAAATAGTAAATTAATCAATAAAATTATGAAAATTAAACTAAATAAGGTGGGGTCAGGATATCATCATCCCCCAAAACTATTTTAAAAATAATGAAAATTGGTACGTGAATTAATTAAAATAAAACCGAGGTCAAATTAAAAGTCAACCAACCAAACTAGGTCAAACATAAATCGAAAATAAATTGAAAATGTGAAATAAAATTCCAATAAAAGGTCAGGTTGACCATGAGACAGTGGTCAACCTTCACCCCAAAAATCAAATACTAACAATAATTTTAAGTCATAAAAATAAAATCAACAAAAAAAAGTGTGTTAAAATGGACCATTTAGAATAAATAATTAAAATAAAATATTAATATTAAAAAAAATACAAAAATAAAAATTATATAAAATTAAATAAAACGTTAATAAAAGTGAAAAGTATTTTTGGGTAATTTTATGGACGAAGAAAATATTTTAAATAAGAAAAAAAAATATGAAAATGGAAGGATTAATGGTGATGAACATGATAAGCAAGCGTAGATATATCAAAACATGGCCATGGAAGAGATGATTACCTAATGCAAAATAGAAGTGGAATGGAATCTGATATATGATGAAGCTTTTCCTCCTTGCCACGAAATTTCAATGCTCCTTTAGGGTTAGGGTTTCAGCTTCTTAAATAGGGTGGATTAGGTGTTCTCATGGGCTTTTTAATAAGTGATTTATCCATAAGAATAAAAGTGTGAAGTGAGGTGTAAAATGTTGTTATTTTGGGCCAAACTTAAGTGAATGGATGTCCAATGCATGGCCAAAGGAGGTAAAAAAAAATGTGACTGGTTTGTGCAGCATGCTTAGAAAATCTGATTGGGCCAGCCAGACCCAAAATCTGCCTAGAAAATCAAGTCATGCTGCCCACTTTAAATGAATGTATCTCTCAAACCATGGATCCAAATGAGATGATTCCAAAAGGATGTGAAAGAGGACATGGCAAGATACAATTATTGTGAATAAAGTATTTTCAAATAATGCCTTGAAGTGCAAGAAAACTGGCCAAGAAGTCTTGACAAATTTTGAAGATTTTGGAGTTAGAAATTTTTCTAAGTATCCTAAAAAAATGTCTCAATTTGACTAAGCATAACTTTCTCAATTCTAATCCAAATGAAGAAAACTTTATATCTCTAGAAAGCTTGGAACAAGAGGAACAACTATAATGTTGGAGAAATTTTCAAATGGAGCTTTTATCGTGATGCAAAATGGGCTTAAAGTGAGTGCAACGATCATGAAAACTTGCCTTAAATGGAAAGTCAACCATTTCCAAATTAAGTAACTTTTCCAATTCCTGATTAAATGATGAATCCATGATCCAAACTTGATCAAATTTCACATGTAGGATCCCCTAGGCATGGATTTTGAGATTCCATTCTCAAAATATCAGGAGTTGACTTTTCTAGCCCCACAGTTGACTTTTCCCAAACTGTCTGATTCCCGATTCCATTGATCAATTGAAACACTTCTAGCTCAAATAAAGAGCTGATTTTTTGTATGTAGACCCTTGTGGACATATGGAGGGCCATGGAAAAGCGGTTCACCCAAATAATCAGAAATAAACTGATTTTATACCAAACCGTAGTTTTAGGGCAAAGTGATCAGGAACTAATTGCACTGATTGCCAATGGATCTTTCTGAGATAATTGTGAATCTTCCTAGGCCAAGATGCCTCTCTAATCATGACATGGATGAACTCCTCTACTTCCAACCAAACATTTCCTATTGCAGGTAGCCATGAAACCCTAATTTCTGATTAAATCCAGATGAACACTCTAATAGCTCTGAATCCTTCACTGATGAACTGAGGACCATAATAAGATACTTGGACCCCCCTGAGACCCTTGAGACTTGTATACTTAGAAAATGAAGTCTAATTCTCAATCTTGCTTTGTGTGGGCTCCTTTTGTTAAGGAGTGATCGATCAAAACCTGATCTCCATGTCACTAATGCAGTATGCAATGAGTATGACCTAATATGATGCTAATGAAGTGTAAAACATAATCCCATGCTTCCAGGAAAAATGAAGGTAAATTTTGGGGTATTACAGATAGGAACTAGGGGTTGCATCAACTACAACCCTATGTTATCCCTGATGCACTACGGTTACTCCATGAATGGTCCTCCAAAAGCTGAAACTTTAGAGCCTTTCATTTTGCATGACATTGATGCAGACAACCCAATTGTGAATAAGATTAAGAAATCCTGGAAAACAATTGTTATAAGGGGTAAGTGTAGCGGTAAATTCATGACCATCAAGTTATGGATAAGCTAGAGATCAAATAACAAGAGTCGCCACCGCGCTTTTATTGTTTCCAAGGGAAAAGGGAAAAAGTAAGAACAAAACCCAAAAAAGTAAGATGTTTTCAAATCAAAACTAATAAAATGTCAGAGATTACAGGTAAGGGGGTTGGTTACACAGAGGGAAGGTGTTAGCATCCAAAGTATCCTAGTTACTCCTAGGGAGCCCTTTTTGTGTGCATATGTATTTAGTACAAAATGATGTTTACAAATAAATAGAATGGGGGGATGAGAAAAGAATTCATTAATTATATTTTTGTGTTTGGCAAGACCTTTGGTCTTGTGCCTACGTACCAACATAAAAATGAGGGATCAAAACCTCGTAGTTTGTGATACAAATTTCAAAGTGGATGCATTGCTTTTAACAAAAATTAGGTTTGAAAGTAACAAAGGCCCAAGAAAAAGTTTGAATGAGTTAGTTCTTTTTGGCTTTTTGAAAGTTTAGGTCAAGTATAGTTAAGTTTATTTACAGGTTTGATTTAATAAAAGAAGTTGGAAAATGCAATGGCATAAGGCCAAAGTTTCTATCTTTTTGCAAAATGGTCAAAGTTTAGAACAAAATAAGTTCAATCAAAAAAGATTTTGAAAAAGGAGGGAGAGATTTTGAAATTGAAGAAATGGGGAGAAGATGAAGAGACTAATCCTATGCACAAAATTAAAAGTTGAGAGTTGAAAAGAACTGACCAAATGGGTAGCAATCCAATAGACAAGAATGTCAATAGAAACCCTAAATTCCCTTGGACATTTAGAATCAAGCAACACACAAATGCAAAATTATATTATCTTGAAGAGCAATGCATCAAATAATGATAGCCACATCCAAGCTTTATCCATTCCATGATCTTCTCCAAAAATAGCCCATGTAGCAGATGTATTCCACAAGTCACTGGTTCAAAAAAATAGCTTCATAATGATCATGTTGCAGATGAACTCAGAGGGATCTTAAATGATGTATCAGATGAAGTTTCGAATTGCAAGCACTTGGTTTTTCAATAAGTTGGCATTGGCCAAGTCCTTTAGCATAGGAATGTTGCCTAAATTCTAAGTCCATTTGTCAAAGATCAAGCGAATAGTCCACACAAAAGTTTTTTAGGGTTTTTGTTGTTATTATGTACATTAATGGTCAAAGACCACACAAACAAGCAAAGTATATACAAACAAGATATATCCCATAATATGGTCCAAGCGGACGAAGTGAAAATTACATTAACATAAACAATTAGAATGATATGAACAATGTCAAATGAATAAAAGCTAGAATTAAATGACATTAAAGTAAATGGCTTGAAATTAAAAGTTAGTTGTTAATAGGTTAGAAGTTAGTATTGTTTTGCTTTTGCTTTTCATTTTAAGACATTCTTTGGAGAACACTCAACCCACTTATCACAAGCATGGATCCTTGAGACAATACATCTTCCAAAGGAAGGAAAAAATGCCAAGTTTCCACACAATACCATGAAAGAGGGGAGACTTACAATCTCACTAACTGGAATTCTATGCCTTTTATGTCACAAATTTAGCGGTATGTTAAGCAATCGTAATTGGACTTATGTAGAAGTCACAACTATTTGAGGTCGGGCAATAGAACTTTGGTGTTAATGCATGTTAGAGACATAGTATAATGGACTATGCTCATGAAACATACCACACACAAAAAGAATATGCAAAAGAGGTGGCCTAATCTCATCCATACTCATGTTAATTTTTCAATCAACTAGCTTTAGGACTTTGAGATATCATAGGCCAAATGAGATGAATGCATAAAGAAGGGAAATAAGATGAAGAGTGAGGGGAATGGATCAAAACTCAAATTGATCAAAGGAGGACTTTTACCAAATTAATATCATCCATTCATTTTGGGAGATGGAATGTACATTCCATCAATCCCCTAAATCCAATGATATTAACTTGACAAAGTCAAATCAACCTTGACCAAGGCCCAACAACAAGAGTCAAACCCAAACAAGTCATCACAATTGGTCAACAAAATTATTTGACATTTATTCAAATTAAAAATACTTAAATAAGGCATTTAAATTAAATATGGTTTGTCAAATTCCTAAAACCTCATCAAAACACCAAAGAAATGGCCATGAGATTTATCATAGGTCAAACAAGGTCAAAGGACCTTGGAGAAAAAATTTCAGAATTTTTAAAGACTTAAAAGTATTTTTAAACAATTAAAAACAAATGAAAAATCAATTAAATCATGAAAAATATTAATAATGATCCAAAAAATATTTTTAATTTAGAATATGAAAGAAGAAATTATTTGCAAATTTTTGGTGAAACTCTCATATTTTTTGGATCAATATTAAAATTAATATGAATTAATGAAAATAAAAGGAATAAAAGAATATCATAAAATAACAAAAAAAAAATGTGGACCACTTGATCTCCCTCATTAATTGAGGTGGCAGATCAAGTGGCCACTAGCGCGCATTCCATGGTGGACTGCAGTCAACGTGGCATAGGCTTGGTATTTAAAAGCAACGCACGAGATTAAAACAATTTGAAAAGGATCAATGGCTCTGAACCATACCAACACATCACCGGCGCCCAAAGGCCGGTCATCTTCTCCGGTGACCCTGGCCGGACTAGTTCACTCATCACCATCAAGAAAATGAAAAAGGAGGACATGACCTAAAAGAAAAAATGGCGTAGAGCACGAATCTGACCTCAATTTTAACTAACTCCACATATATAGAAAGATACAAGGAGTTGAATTTTGAGGTATGTCAACAGAGTTGCTTCGATTTGACCTCTAAGCAACTCAATCTTCTTGCCTATGTTGGTAGGACTTCAGACAACCAAAGATCCAAGAGAATAGAGTGGAATTAAGAGAGAATCGAAGAGATGAAATTTTCTAGAAAATACCTTCAATGCAGGTCTGGATTTAACTGTTCTTGCTTTGGCTCGTGCTTGATCTTGCTCAGGATGCTTGCAGGAGTAGATTAGAATGCATAAATAGTCTTGGATCCCTAGAGTTTTGAATCTCAAAACAGTGAGAATTCAACTCAATTTCCAAAGGAAATTCTCAGGCTTATCCTCTCAAATGGAAGGGTTAGGGGTTTATGATCAAAGCTGGTGCGAATGTCTGTTGAATTCTGAGCATATGGAGCTCTATTTATAGCTGGATCATGTGATATTTGCACCTTCCAAATGACTTTCCAAAATTGGCAATGAGTGATGCATGTGTGCATGAGCGTGTACAGGCCCATGAAATCATTCCTGTACATCCATAATTGAGTGTGAATGAGTCTGAAAGCAACTTGGGATGCAAAGCAAATGTATATGGAAACTTGAAGTTTGATCTTTGCCAAATAATGATATCATGTTCAAGCCATGCGCAGCCCTAGCAAATCTTGTCCAAAATGGATGAAATTGAAATTTTTGGAAAGGTTATATCAAGAGGAACAACTTTAATGTTAGACACTTTTCAATTTGAAGCTTGTATCATGATGAATTTTGAGGTGGAAGTTTGGAAATTTCAACATATCAAAAAAAATTCTAAGTGTCAAGCCATATATCTCAATATTCCACCTTGCTTAACTTTTTATGTGAGCTTCAGATGCAAAATGTGTCTTCATAAAACTTTTGTCTCTTTCAAAGACCTTCAAAATGGTCACCAATTTCATGTCATTTGGATTTGGAATGATAGAGTTATGCATTTTTGAAGTTTGGAAAAATCACTTGTTCGATGGTATAGGTCAAAAATGACCTATAATGTAACCTCATATCACATGCTCATAAAATTGTTTGGAATGTCATTTAGAGTAATGTTTCTCTAGAAAATGATTTTCCAAGAAAAACTAGCTCTAGGTCTCATCATGAAAGTTGTTTGGAATGTCATTTAGAGTAATGTTTCTCTTGGAATCATTTTCATATGGTGAAAATTGTAGGAGTCAGATGAATTCATCTGGCCAACCACCATCAACCAACTTGCTAACCTTCAATTCTCTTGACTTTCTTGGATTATGGTAGCTCATATATGCATAATATGATGAATTTTGAAGTGTCCCTTGAGAAATTTGATAAAATAGTGAGATAGCTTGTTGGAGAAGTTACTCAAGATACCCAGTCAAACTAGGATTTCCAAGGAAAATCACTTCCAAACTCTTGAAGAACACTTGATCAACATAACATGTAGGAATCCATGGAACTCATATATGATGCTCATAACCATTCTTGAATCAATTCATGGTTGTGCTCTTTGTCATGAGGGTCTCAAACCCTAGATATGAACTTGATGAATCAATGGAGGTCATGCCCTACCTACAAAAGAGTTAGGTAAATACAAAGACATATTTTTGTATTTTGGTTACTAAAATGATAATATACAAGTATGATACAATCACATAGTGCTTGGTGATCTCTCCCAAAATAAACCCAATGAAACAGGGGTAAGGAGGATACCAAGGTATGATCCTAATCCTAATGCTTATGATGAAATTGCATGTGGGATATTCGGGTCAAAATTGGGGTATTACAGTAAGGAGTTTGGAAAGAGGAATGTCCTTGTGAAAGAGCCTTACACTCGTTGGGTAGGATAGAGAGTTCAAGTGGTTAAGCTCCCATTTCCATTTGATCCCTCTATTTTTCCTCTAGGTCTCGAGTTAGAACCTAAACTACCTGAAGACATTGAGAAGCTCAATGCCAAAATTAAGGAGCTTGAATTAGAAAACTCTGAGTTACGGCTTAAGCTTAATTGAACCATTTTGGAAAATGAAAATCTGAAGGATGAACGTCAAGAGAAGGACCGAGAACTTGAAGTTAACAACAAGAGAGCAAGAACATTTGAAGACAAGAAGGGTAAGCTTGATGATATTCTCATAGGTATAAAATCTGTGTTCAAAACCAAGAATGAGGAGCTCAAAAGAGCCTACCTCAAAATTCAAGAGTTGGACAAGAGAGAAGTTAGACTCGACTATGAAGCTCAAATCCATGAAATCAAGGATACTCTCAATAATTGAAAAGATAAGTTGTCTCGTGATGTCCTTCAGAAAAAGGAAGCTGAGAGGAACTGTCTCTGCCTCAAGTACCAGTTGGGAGAAGCTAATAGGAGGATTGCAGGTTTGAAAAACCAAGAAGTTGATGCAGCTTACATGATATTGAAGAATGATTGTGTATATTAGACGGGGATGTATAGAGAAGCTAGAGCGGCCCAAGACAAAGATCAACGTGTCATTAAGAAACTCCAAGACCTCTATGTTGAATGGAATGGAAAGTTTGTCAACTTGGCTAGATTTTCTAACCTCAACATGCTGGAACTTCCAGAGAAACTCCAAGAAGCTGATTGGAGCATGTGTCCAGAGAACACACCCCCTCAAGTTTTCAACTTTCTCATGTTTTGCAATCGAATAGTGAAAAGCTCACCATTGATCTTGCTACGATCAAAAGGGATGAGATGGAAATTAAGTTCACCAGTACTTGAATTTGAATCACTTATACATGAATTCAAATTTAAATCACTTATATTTGATGTTGAATTTGAATTAATGAAAATTGTCATTCTGGATTTCATTTATTGTTATTTTTATTCAAAAATCTTGCAAATAAAATGTCCTAACATTGTTGAAATAAATAACAAAGATAACTAAGAGCTTTGCACAAAAATGCATCCATATATGCATCCATACATGCATCCATGTCATTCTTCAAATAAAAGCTCATTTTGTTGTCTTCTTCAAGTTTCACATTGAGTCCTCAACACTAGTACAACACCAGAGTCAGTGCTCGACAAAGAATGGCCGAAGAAGAATAAGAGTTGGAAAGAGTCACCTCAGAACTCGAGGACCTGCGAGGGAGCGTGGGTCAAATCATGGAGATGTTGCAAGTCATCAGAGCCAAGATGGGCACACTAATAACAATCATTTTAGAGATCACTGGTCCAATGCTTGAACCCCAACCCACAAGGACGGTACCTTTTACATTGCCTCCTTTTGGTCTAACTTATGGCTTTACACCTCAACCTGAAGTAGTCCCTGGTGTAATGCAATCTACTCAACAGATTGTTCCTCTACCATTAGCCACCGAGGCCCACCCTATGGTTCATACATTTGCATCTCTGATTGTTCATACACATGTGCAACCTTACTTCGAAGATCAACAACATGCTCTAGAAATGTATGATGAAGAAGAAGAAATACATGAAGATATAAAGGGTATTAAAGATAATTTTTAGATTCTTGAGAAGAGACTGGGGGCAATGGAAGGTGACCGAGTTTTGGTGTTGCCGCTAAAGAGATGTGCCTAGTATCTGGTATTGTAATTCCTATGAAATTCAAGACTCCTGACTTTGATAAATACGAGATCCATATGTGTCCTAAGAGCCATCTTGTTATGTACTACCGGAAAATGGCTGCCTATGTTGAAGAGGATAAGCTCATGATCCACTTCTTTCAAGACAGCTTGAAGGGTGCCCCCTCTAAGTGGTGCCTAAGCCTCGACCAGAGTTGTATCTGGTGCTTCTAAGACTTGTCTAATGCTTTCATAAAGCATTACAAATACAACATTGATATGGATCCAGACAGAAGAGAATTGTTGAATATGTCACAAAAAGACAATGAGGCATTCAAAGAGTATAAACAATGCTGGAGAGAGATGGTCTCTATGGTTGAACCACCTTTGGCAAAAAAAAATTAGCCGATTGGTTTATGGATATTGTACGACCAATGTTCTATAAGAGGATGGTGGACAAGGTGTCTGCAGGTTTTTTTGACTTGGTAGCTGTAGGCATTAAAGTTGAACTCGGTTTGAATAATGGAAAGATGATCAGTGTTGTTGGAACTTCTAATAACAACAATGCTAGGAAGTTTCCCAGAAATTTCCCGGAAAAAAGGAAGGAGAGACTAATGTTGTGTCGTCCAGTTGAGGAAGGAGTCAATCATGGAGAAAGCAACAACAATAATTCACTCAACAACAACCAGCATACTCTGTGCAGTATGTTCAACAACCATATGTGGTAGCAATTGGGCCAAATTTCAACCAACAATAAATACTTGTTTATCAACCAGTTCAGTAAACACTAATTTATCAACCCGCTCAGGTTTCCCCTGCATATCAACAAGTTTCTACGGCCCCAGCATATCAGCAACCAAATGCTCAAGCTCCTCATTAGAATGCACCGACTCAGAATAGAAGACAATGTGTTAAACCTCCCTTCAGTCCGATTCTAATGACGTATATTGAGTTATATCCTTCTCTATTGCAAAAGGGGTTAGTGGTTCCTAAACCTTTGGGTCCACCTCCTGATCCTTTGCCTCCATGGTATAACCCAAATGCTCATTGCACTTTCCATGAGGGTGCACCTGGGCATGATTTAGAAGGGTGTTACACTTTGAAGCATATAGTGCGAGAATTGGTGGAAAAGAAGATTCTTTCATTCAGAGACTTGGGGCCTAATGTCAAGAGTAATCCTTTGCCAGCACATGGAACTGTTAATGTGATTGAAGAAGCATATGATGGTGATGTAATCAAAGATGTTGAAAATATCAAGACTCATTTGCTAGCGTTCCACGTGAGACTGGTGGAAGCTGGTTTGGTTAGTGCTTGTCATAAGGATTGTGAAGAATGTTCCATTCATCCAGGAGAATGTGAGATGGTATGAAAAGATGTCCAACAATTGATGAACCAGGGAGTGTTACAAGTTAGTAGCCTCGTGGGAAGAGATGAAGTAGCTGTAATTGAGCCATTTTTCAATTTACTAGAGCCAATTGAGATAACCTATTGAAGAAAATATATTGTTCAGTCGGTTAATCACCCATCACCCGTGGTTATCTGTATGCCTAGTCCTTTCCCGTAGGAAAGTACTAAGGCAGTACCATGGAAATATGACATAACTATCATTGACAAAGAGTCTGAAGAGGTTAGACAAGAGAAAAGTTTGAAGGTTGATGGTGTCGATGTCACAAACATTGCAGGGACAAGCCAAATGACTCGCAGTGGGCGAATTCACACTCCCTAGTTTAATGTGACCACTCAAGTACCAACCAAAGAAACTACAGTTACATTCCCTGTTAGGGAGCAAAATATGGTTCAATCCAATGAAGATGCTGAATTTTTGAAGATCATTAAAAAGAGTGATTACAAAGTAGTTGATCAACTGCACCAGACGCCATCAAAAATTTCCATTTTGTCCTTGCTTATGTGTTCCCCAACTCATAGGAGTGCATTATTGAAAGTGCTAGCGCAAGCCCACGTCACTCAAGATATAACGGTTGGCCAATTTGGTGGAGTGGTTGCCAATATGACAGCTTGCAACACCCTGAGTTTCAATGGTGAAGAGTTGCCAAAGGAAGGATAAAATCACAATTGTGCCTTACATGTGTCAGTGATGTGCAAAGAGGATACTCTAGAAATATTTTTTGGTGGATACAGGGTCCTCCCTTAATGTTCTACCAAAGAGGACACTTGCCAAATTAGATTTTCAAGGATAAAAAATGAGGCCTAGTGCACTGATTGTTAAAGAATTTGATGGGTCCCAGAGGACTATGATTGGTGAAGTGGAGTTACCAATTTTGATTGGTCCACATGTATTTAACATAACTTTCCAGGTCATGGATATCAATCCTGCCTACAGTTGCCTATTGAGGCGACCTTGGATACATGTCGTTGGGGCAGTAACCTCCACTTTGCATCAGAAAATGAAGTTTGTCATCAACAACAAGCTTGTAATCATCTTTGGTGAAGAAGATCTCATGGTTAGCCATCTCTCCTCCTTCCGTTAAATTGAGGCTGATGAAGATGCCTTAGAAACTTCTTTCCAAGATCTGGAGATAGCCAATGCCACTTTTATGGAACTGAAAGACTCTGTGGAGAAAGTCATCTCGTCATTTGCATCTGTGAAAAGTAGAAAGACAGCTATTAAGAATGGGAGTCCTGAAAGTTGGGGACAAGTTATTGACATGAAGAAACACCGTTTCGATTTGGGGTATAAGCCATCTGCTAAAGAAGGAGTCCTGGTCCCTACAAAGGATCATATGTGAAGCATTCAAGAAGTATTCCTCAATGCAGGCTATGTATATGGAGATCAAGTCAACGCAATTGAAGAAGACCCTGAAGATAAGGACATGACAAAGATGGTGTATAAGTGTGAAGTAACTTTGACCAATTGGGAAGTAATTGAGATTCCTGAAGTCATTCCTATATCAAAGTAATTGTTATTTTCCTTTGGTTTCTAAATCCTTAGCTCTGTCCAAGACTAACGGATCATGTTGTAGAGCCTCTTTTCATTTTCAAAATTATCATGATGAATAAAAGGCACTTTGTTAAATTCTTGTTGTTCATTTTATTGTTTTCTTTTCAAAAAATGGCAATCTTTTCAAAAACAACAAAAAAAAATTCCTTTTGCCTTTTTTTCCACTTTTAATAAAAAGAAATCATTCAAAAACATGCAGAATAATCAAAAAATCCATTGAATCCAATGACTCTACTCCTTCTCATAACTTTGAGTTCCTTATCTACCAAGCGGAAGAAGATATCAAGGAAGATTGTGATATCCCCGATGAATTGGCAAGGCTGCTCGAGCACGAGTCCAAAGCCCTTTAGCCACATCAAGAGCCGATGGAGATAATCAACCTTGGCACAAAGGAAGAGAAGAAATAGGTCAATATTGGAGCTACGCTTGGGGCAAGCATCAAAGAAAGATTGGTCAAGCTGCTGAAAGAGTTTACAGATGTGTTTGCATGGTCATACCAGGATATGCCAAGTCTAGACACTGATATTGTTGTGCACAAGCTACCACTTCAACCAGAATGCCCACAAGTGAAGCAGAAACTCCGAAGAACAAGACCGGACATGGATCTGAAGATTTCTAAAGAGGTCAAAAGACAATTTGATGTCGGTTTCCTAAAAGTTTCAAAGTATCCTCAATGGGTAGCCAACATTGTACCTGTACCCAAAAATGACGGCAAGGTTAGGATGTGTGTCGATTATAGGGATTTGAACAAAGCTAGTCCAAAGGACGACTTCCCTCTACCACACGTTGACACTCTGGTAGACAACACTGCTAAATTTTTTTGTCTTCTCCTTTATGGATGGATTCTCATGCTACAATCAGATCAAGATGGACCCTGAAGATATGGAAAAGACCATGTTCATCACCCCTTGAGGAACATATTTCTATAAGGTCGTGTCCTTTCGGTATCAAGAACGCAGGGGAAACCTACCAAAGAGAAATGGTCACCCTCTTCCATGATATGATGCACAAATAGATTGAGGTTTATGTCGATGACATGATCCCTAAATCTCAAAGTGAAGAGGACCATATGAACCACTTGCAAAAGCTGTTTGAGCGCCTCAGAAAGTTCTGACTACGTTTAAGCCCTGCTAAATGCAAATTTGGTGTTCGATCCAGAAAATTACTTGGATTCATTATTAGTAAACAAGGAATTAAGGTAGATCCATATAAAGTTAGAGAAATAAAATAATTGCCTGCTCCACGTACCGAAAAAGAAGTCATAGGTTTCCTTGGACATTTGAACTACATCTCCAGGTTTATCTTCCATATGACTAGTACATGTGAGCCCATCTTCAAGTTGCTTCGCAAAGATCAAGTAGGTCAGTGGAATCCTAATTGTCAAGGAGCTTTTGAGAAAATCAGAAATTACTTGCAAAAGCCTCTTATCCTGATTCCACTTATTCAAGTGAAGTCGCTCTTTATGTATTCCACTGTGCTTGAAGAGTCTATGGGATGTGTTTTAGGACAACACGACAAAACTGGCTGAAAGGAACATGTTATCTATTACTTGAGCAAAAAATTTACCGATTGTGAAACTAGATATTCACTCTTGGAGAAGACTTGTTACGCTCTAGCGTGGGTTGCCAACGTCTCAGGCAATATATGATTTGTCATACGACTTTGTTAATTTCCAAGATGGATCCAATAAAGTACATTTTTGAAAAGCCTACTTTAACTGGAAGACTTGCCCGTTGGCAGATGTTGTTGTCTGAATATGACATCCAGTACGTAACCCAAAAGATCGTCAAAGGAAGGTAGTTGTCTGACTACCTTGCACACCAACCTGCTGAGGACTATGAGTCATTGATGTTTGACTTCCCTGATGAAGATATTATGGCTATAAAAGATTATGAGATCCCAGACCCTAACGAAGGACCTGAACTAGGATCTCGATGGAAGCTAATGTTTGATGGTTCCTCCAATTACATGGAGCATGGTGTGGGAGTTGTTTTGACGAATCTAAATGGGGGTTATACTCCTTTCACAACAAGGTTGTGTTTTGAATGCACAAACAATATAGAATAATACGAGGCGTGCATCCAGAGCATTGAAGCTGCAATTGACCTCTGAATCAAGATCCTTGAGGTGTGTGGAGACTCAGCCCTGGTAATCTACCAAGTCAAAGGTGAATGGGAAACTCGTGATACTAAGTTGATCCCATATCATGCATACATCGTGGAATTGATAAAGTAATTTGGTGAAGTCACTTTCCATCATATCCCAAGGATAGAAAATCAAGTAGCTGACGTTGTGGCTATGTTAGTCTCAATGTACCAAGTTAGATTTATAAATAAGGCACCACTCATCCAAATAGAGAGAAAAAGTGAGCAAGCTTATTTTCAATTGGTTGAAGAGGAAGCTGATGGAAAACCTTGGTTTCATGACATCAGACACTACCTGCAAAATTAAGAGTACCCAGTAAATGCTACAACCTTGGATAAAAGGACTCTGAGGAAGTTAGCATCCAAATTCTTCCTAAGCAATGATATGTTATACAAGAGAAACCACGATATGGTTTTTCTCAGATGTGTGGATAAATACGAAGCATACCTGTTAATCGAAGAGATCCATGAAGGATCTTTTGGGACTCATGCCAATGGGCATGCCATGGCTAAAATCATTTTGAGAGCTGGTTATTACTGGTTGACCATGGAGTCTGATTGTTTCAACTATGCCAGAAAATGTCATAAGTGTCAAATTTATGCTGACAAAGTGCATGTGCCTCCAAAGTTACTGAATGTCTTAACATCACCTTAGCCTTTCTCAATGTGGGGCATTGACATGATTGGCGCTATAGAGCCTGAAGCCTCAAACGGCCACCGCTTCATTCTAGTAGCAATTGATTATTTTACCAAATGGGTAGAAGCCGCTTCTTACACCAATGTAACAAAACAGGTGGTTGCCCGTTTCCTAAAAAAGGAGATCATTTGCCGCTATGGAATTCCAAGTCGGATCATCACAGATAATGAGACAAATTTGAACAATAAAACAATGAAAGAGTTGTGCGAGAACTTCAAGATTGAGCATCATAACTCTTCCCCATATCGTATAAAGATGAATGGCGTTGAAGCTGCTAATAAAAACATCAAGAAGATCCTGCAGAAGATGGTGAAAAGTTACAGGGATTGGCACGAAATGTTACCTTTTTCACTACATGGATATCGGACCTCGGTCCATACTTCAACAGAGGCAACCCCTTTCTATTTAGTATATGGGATGAAAGCAGTTCTCCCAATCGAAGTAGAGATACCATCTATCAGAATCTTGATAGAAACCAAGCTGGAAGAAGTTGAACGGGTTCAGGACAAATATGACCAGTCGAACCTCGTTGATATGAAGCGTGTGACCACTATGTGCCACAGACAGTTTTACTAGAAACGGATTAAAAGGGTGTTTGATAAGAAAGTCCATCTTCGGGAGTTCAAAGAAGGAGATCTCGTGCTCAAGAAGATTTTTCCAGTGCACAAAGATTTACGTGGGAAATGGACTCCGAACTATGAAGGCTCATATGTTATAAAGAAAGCCTTCTCCGGAGGTGCCCTAATTCTTACGACTATGAATGAGGATGAGCTCTCACACCCTGTGAACTTTGATGCATTAAAAAAATACTATACCTAACAAAAAACCACTAAGTCGAAAACCTGAAAAGGCGACTTAGGGAAAAAAATGGGTATCCCGGTGGATTGAAAACTCGAAAGGGCGATCCAGGCAAAAGTTAGGGATAAAATAGAAAAATGATAGCTCCCTAAGTTGAAAACCCGAAAGGGCGACTTAGGAAAAAAAGAGCGTCCCGGTAGACTGAAAACCCGAAATGGCGGTCCAGGCAAAAGTTAGGGACTGAAGGCAAAGGCAGCATCAGATAGTGCTAATCAACACAAGATGATCCAAAGGCAGAAGATCAATCCAATTGCTCCTTTCAGAAGCAAGGTTTTGTGGAGTCATGGTTATTAGGGCTTGTAGTGGTTTTTGGATTCAATGTAAACCTTTTCCCCATTGCCATTTTCAAAATTGTAATATTCCATGGAGTTCCACCATCTGCACACTACCATTCTTGAGTAAATACCAAATTTGTCTATCGATATTGTCACCCGTGTTTTTTCTTTATTTTTCTTTGTTATGCAAATTTCTATTTATTTGTTAATAATGAGATTTTGAACTTGAAAATATTTGTTAATACATATTGAAAAAACATAATTTTTCTTTGGCATATGGGAAGATTGAAAGGAAATCATTTGTTGTCTCGAAAGTCTCAAGGTTGCAGAAGCACCCCTAGATCACCGTAATAGAGATCACCTAGGACATAACTTGTCGACCTTCTGGAATGATCTATTGGACAAAAATAACTATCAAGCTTGATGGGTTTTTCCCTTAGCAACATCCATCAAGGGCCATTTTTGTTGAGTAATTGGTGTTGAGGAATCAAAATCTCCATAAAGAGTCTCCACAAACTCCTAGTCTATGTAGAGTCATCATTTTCGTATCATGATCATTCATATATCATGCATAAAAGAAAAATCCAATCATGCATGGTCTAAATTGTACTCCGTGCTCATTTTGCACTGACCCGGGTATTGTCGTTGATTGTTGTCCTTTGACCCAAAAGACCAGTTGTTTCTAGCATTATGTCCTCAAAGTCCAATTGTTATTAGAAATCCTCCAAAAGTCCAGTCATAACAGGAATTCCATTTGCAAATCTAATCATAATTGGTGCCTGGAGTTTGGTTGTCTCCAATATCATTTAAAATTGCAGTTTTAACTGGTACCAGTCCGTTAGAAGCTGGTTGTAACCAATATTTACGGTTAAATTCCAACTTTTGTTGGCATATACAGAGAGTTTGATTACCCTTTTTTCCTAATGGTTCCTAGAAAGTCATATTTAACTATTCATTTTAAGGAATTCCCATAAGCTTGGATATTATTCTAGTTAGAAAAAAACTCCAATGATATTTGTCTTAATTGATTTCTTCATAAAAGACGGTCTTATCCTTTTACATGGATGGTCTTCTCATAAGAAGATTCTTAATCTTGTTTTGTATGGATGATTTTCTTATAAGAAAATTCCAACATTTTGTATGGATGATTTTCTAGTAAGAAAATTCCAATGTTTTGTTATTTGGGTGATCTTCTAGTGAGAAGACTCCAATTTATTCTTGTCTTGGATAGATTCCTTGTTAGGAATCTCCAAAATCTCTGATTGGATGAATTTCTTATGAGAAATCTCCATAACTGTCAGATATATTCTAAAGTGTCAGGTCAGGTCTAAACCTATTGATAAAACATACTTTGAATATTCCCCAATATCCTTTCCCCCCAGCAGTTTGTCATGCCCAGTGAATCCTCACCCATTGTCTTTGGCATTTCCTGTGAATCACCACTACTGTATCTCCATCATTCCCTACGGGTATGTATGTCATCCATCATAAAAAAGAAAATCATTTTAGGGTTAATCTCACATCATAACCCCAATGAACAAAAAAAACGTTCATGCATGCATAACATACCATGTCATGTCATCGGCATTTAGGGACAAAATTTGAGTCTTCTGTATTTAAAAATCTTTCACAAAGATATTATGAGGGTTGTCGTCGCTCATACCATTTGGTAAATCTATTTAAATAGGGGAAACTGTCATACCCCAATTTTGACCCTGAATCGCCGAATCAATGCATTCATCGAATCATTAATATCATATGCATATCGTAACATGCATTTTGTCTCGCACAATGTCCAAATTGTCAGTCAGAATATTTTTTTGAATTTACAGACAGACCGGTCAAACTGAATCTTAATTGTGCGTAAAATCAATGGATAAAAAAATCCAGACACTTCTCCAAAACCTTAGGTGCCCTTCTCTTACCCACTTTAGATGGTACAAGGATACTTTTCTTTCAAGAGTTTATCAATTAAACAATCCCTATTCTTTGCATTGGAAAGCAAAATTTATTGATGGATTACCCCATTTCTTTTCTGAAAAGGTTAGACAATCTTTAATACAAAAAAATGATGGGATAAATATAAATTATTCTGACCTTACTTATGGTCATATAATTAACACTTGTGTTAATGAAGGATTAACTTCATGTAATGACTTAAAGCTTAGAAATCAACTTAAAAAGCAAAAGCTTTCGGAGAAACACCAACTTGGAGAATTTTGCGAACAATTTGCTTTTGATCTTGGAAAATCTCTAGATAATAATAATAAGAAAAAAGGAAAAAATTTCCGCAATAAACCTTATAAGGATAAGTCAAAAAATTCTTATAAGAATAAGAAAAGGGGTCACTACAATAAAGGTAGACCTAAAGAAAAATCTTTTGACCCTAAAGGTAAAAGAAAAGCCAAAAAACTTGACATAACGTTTCATAAATGTGGCAAACATGGTCACTATGCCAACCAATGTTGGACTAAAAAAGCTCTTAATGAGATAGAAGATGAACAATTGCGTTCTCAATTAGAAAAAGTTCTACTTCTCAATTCTGATTCTGAAAATTATTCTTCAGAAGAGGATATTAATATGATTTATGAATCCTCTACTGAATACTCTTCTGAATATTCTGACAGTAATGATTGTCAATGTAATCAATTAGATTACTGGAAATCAATTGTTGATATGAATGGGTTAAATGTTTCAACCTCAGAACAAGACGAAGCTATAAAAGCTATAGAATCTATTTCTAATAAAGAAATAAAAAGAAAAATGCTTGAGGTCTTAATACAAGAAAACTCTAAAAAGGATTTTCCTGTTATTACAGAAGCACCTTACCAATTAAGTGAGATTTTGTCTAGATTTCGACAGTCTGACATCCATGAAACTCCTGTTTCTATTATGGATTTAAATAGATAAATAAACCTCTTAAAGAATGAGATATCTCAGATTAAAAGAGAAAACTATAGTTTATCTCAAAGACTCACTTTGTTAGAATCTAGTAATTCCAAGGTTGAAGAGATATCTTCAACTAGTAATCCTTCACCTAGTGATGAATTCCTTTCTCTCATTGATAGAGTGACCTCTCAAAAATGGTTTGTTAGAATAACTTTAGTTATTAATAGAAATTTCATATTAGAAAATGAAGTTGCCCTTATTGATAGTGGCACTGATTTAAATTGCCTTCAAGAAGGAATTATTCCCACTAAATACTTTGATAAAACCACACAATCTCTTACCCAAGCTGGAGGAGATAAACTCACGGTTAATTATAAGTTGTCTAATGCTTATATTTGTAACAAAGATATTTGTTTACCTACTCATTTTATTCTTGTAAAAAATTTAACTCATAGAATCATATTAGGAACTCCTTTTCTACATTAAATTATGCCTCTAGTTAATGTTGATCAAAAGGGAATTACCTCCATTATCAATAACAAAAGAATTACTTTTGAATTTATTACTGATCCTCATACTAGGATGATTAATGAAGTTAAAGATATTCTTCTTAAAAAAGAAAAACAAATTTGTTTTCTTAAAGAAGAAGTAGATTTATTAAACATTACTTCTCAACTTAAGAAACCTGAAATTCAAAATCAAATTAAATTAATTGATCAACAGTTTAGAGATGAAATCTGCAATGATTTACCTAATGCCTTTTGGGATAGAAAGAAACATGTTATTTCTTTACCTTATCTTGATGACTTTAATGAAAGTCAGATTCCCACCAAAGCTAGACCTGCTCAAATGAATCATGAGTATTTGGATTTATGCAAAAAGGAGATAGAATATCTTTTAGAGAAAAATTTAATAAGAAAATCCAAATCTCCTTGGAGCTGCACAACTTTTTATGTTAATAATGCTGCCGAAAGGGAACGAGGGGTCCCTAGGCTTGTTATAAATTACAACCCTCTTAATAAAGTGTTAAAATGGATTAGATATCCTATTCCTAATAAAAAAGATCTTTTAGATAGATTGAACAATGCTTTAATCTTCTCTAAATTTGATATGTAATCTGATTATTGGCAAATTCAGATTAATGAATCTGATAAGTATAAATAAGCCTTTACTGTTCCTTTTGGACATTATGAATGGAATGTCCTTCCTTTTGGTCTTAAAAATGCCCCTTCTGAATTTCAAAATATTATGAATGATATTTTTAATCCTTATACTGAATTTATAATTGTTTATATTGATGATGTCTTAGTTTTTTCTAAAACTATAGATCAACATGTTAAACATTTAAAAATATTCAAAGGATTAGTTAAACATAATGGATTAGTTATATCTGCTCCTAAGATGAAACTTTTTCAAACAAAAGTTAGATTTTTAGGTCATGAAATTGACCAAGGAACTATAATTCATATACAAAGAAGTATTGAATTCGCTTCTAAATTCCCCAATATTATTACAGATAAAAAACAATTACAAATGTTTCTTGGTAGTCTCAATTATATAGCATATTATTATGAAAATCTTGCAAAAGATACTGCCATATTACATGCTAGGCTTAAAAAGAATCCTGGCCCTTGGACTGATAAACATTCTTAGATAGTCCAAAGAATTAAAAACAAAGTTAAATGTTTGCCTTGTTTATCCCTTGCTAATCCTAAATATTTCAAAATTGTTGAAACAGATGCTTCCGACTTAGGCTATGGAGGAATCCTTAAACAAATTACACCTGATACATCAAAAGAAGTTTTAGTTAGATTTACCTCTGGAAAATGGAATCATGCCCAATCAAAATATTATACCATCAAAAAAGAATTGCTCTCTATTATAAAATGCATTTCAAAATTTCAAGATGATCTTCTTAATAAGAAATTTTTATTAAAAATTGATTGTAGCTCAGCTAAATCAATTATTGAAAAAGATGTTAAAAATCTTGTTGCTAAGCAAATTTTTGCTAGCTGGCAATCTCAATTATCTATGTTTGAATTTGACATTCAACACATTAAAGGTGAAAATAATTCACTTGCTGATTATTTAACTCGTGAATTTTTGCAGGGAAAAAATGATGACCCCGTATAGGGGAAGAGGCCGCGGTTATGGTCGTGGTGGAAGGGGGAGTAACAAAATGTTACCCCAGCCAGAATCAAACATTCCCCTAATAGGGGATTGGACTACAGTTTACAAAGGTAGAAAAATGCAACAATTACCTGCATCTTTATCTAAAAAGAAAGATATTCCTTCCTCCTCCTCTAATAAAATTACATCTTACAAAGAAGTTGCGGTTAATAACCCACCACAAGAGCAATTGGATTATTTTGAAAATCCAGTAACTAAAAAAATCATGTATATTGATGAAGAAGATATAAAAATCAATCCAAATGATGGATGGTCTATCAAAACTAGATACCTCGAATCAAGAGGATATCCAGGCCTACATGGAAAATCTAGGCCTCACCTAGAAATTCTTCTAACCGTTTCCGATTCGGTAACATTTACTCACCATTACCAGAATAATAATCCAAAAAATTTTATAAACTTCAGTAAATGTCACATTAATAAAATCATGTTACCAAGAGAATGGGGTCTTAATCCAAATGGTGAAAAGGCAATAAGAATTGCAGAAGGAAAGTATATTTACTTTAATTACTGGGACTATGTCCAAGTTTTTACTCAAGCTTTTTATTATCAAAATCCCAAGAAAAAGCATTCTTGGTTTTTCTCTATTAATCCAGATTTCAGATTCCATGGATATGGAGATGGTCAATCACCATATCTCAGGATAAATTCAACATACCCATTTTAGAAAGAAATTTCTTCTATAAATGGTGGAACAAAATGAGTTCCGAAGAAGTCCAAAAAATAGGGAATTTAATTCAAACAGCTATAGCTGAAGACCAAAGTAATAAGGTCAAAGAGCAAAGCTCCCAACAAATGTCTATGGGAAATCTGAAGAACTTCTTCCAGAAAAAATATCCAAATGAATCAGAAGATGAGATCATGGTTAGAACTTTGGACCATATGAAAAACCAATTCTTCTCCACTCTTCCAGTAAAAGCATCAAAAGATGAGGATTCATCTATGAAGACCAGCTCTTCCATGGGATCAATTGATTCCCATAACTTTGATTGTTTGGCAGGAGAAGCTCAAGTAGAAGACCCAACTGCAGAAGATTTCTGGGACGCAATGATTCAATCCATGGCCCAGAAAGCAAAAGAGAAAGCAAAAAATAAGAATCAATAATCAAAGGCAGAAGATAAGAAAGAATCCTATCTTGTTTGCCATTTCAAAGCAATAATGAAAAAGAATCAATAAACAAAAGCAAAAGACAAGGTTAATGGAATAAAAGACAAGGTTAATGGAATAAGAATCTTGTCAAAAGCAAAAGTTGCCAAAAGCAAAAGATAAGAAAGAATCTTATCTTCTTATATAAAAGGAATAAGAATCTCTTGTCTTTAGGCATAATTGTATGCACTTAATTTTCTTTTGTAAAACTTTTTTGTTTTTAGTTCACCTACTATTGTAGGTAGATGTTACCGGCTTAAATAGTAAGCCTTTGCTTCCCTATATAAGGGGATTTTAATTTCTTTTGTAATCAAGTTTTATAAATAAGTTTGAAACAAAAATTCTCAATACTCCTCTACACTTTCTCTACCATTTCTTTACATTCTTACTCATATTTCGATCCTGCTTCTGCTGTATATATATATATATATATATATATATATATATATATATATATATATATATATATATATATATATATATATATATATATATATATATATATATATATATATATATATATATATATATATATATATATATATTATGATTAGTTGTATGAATTTTTTATGAGATCATATTAGTAATATAAAATCCTATAAATCAATTTTTTTAAAGGTTTAGGGAAAAACTATTTTGGAATTATTAAAAAAAAACAATTCGACTATATTTTAGTCTGAAATTATTTGATTTAATTATTGATATTGAATAAAAAAAACTCATTAATTTCAAACAGTACCTAAAAAATATTGGTATTAAGGTTTGTTTTTTTGAAAAACATAGTGGGGGCATATGCCCCCATAGCAATACATGTCCCTCCATCCATATATATATATATATATATATATATATATATATATATATATATATATATATATATATATATATATATATATATATATATATATATATATATAATCTCTCTTTTTTTTAATATTTTAAAAATCAGACCGGTTATCAAATTGATGTGTGTGGTTGTTAGTTTATTGGTCCGATTACTATATATTATTGGTCGAATCACATGAGTAAATCGAATTAAATCGAATATTTCAGTTGAATATATTGAATAATTCAATTGAATAAACTGGTGTCAATAACAAAACTATATAGTTATTGAACTGGTCGAAATAGATGACTAGATCTTGAAAAACTCACGGCCTCTTTCAAATTTCAAAATATCATAATTTTACAAGTTCTTTATTCAAATTCAAATTCTAAACATAATCATCATACACATCAAAATAGTTTAAAATACAAACCTCACTTAAATAATAGCTTATCTGATCCATCAATCAAAAGGAGTAATAAACTCCCTCTTTGCCAAATTTTAGATAAAACAAATCTTATAATTCTTACAAGATGTGCAGGTGAAAATCTTCAAAGAAATTCTCATTCAAGAGAACACAAAACATCGGAGCATGCATTATACCACATCATACAATGAAAGACATATATACAAGATCACAAGTTGGTTACAAGGTGGAGGCCAGATGCCCTAGCATATGATCACACACTCTTACTATGAGCACACCATCACCATTACTTTCCCGTTTTTTCCATAATTTAGAAAAGGTAAAATGAGGAGAAACTTAGGATCCAAACATAAGTAGAGTTAAAACTTGAAACACTATTGTAATAAGTGTAGATATTAAAGTAGCAACATGGATCAGACATGCCAATAAGGGCTACATATAAAAAATTCAATGAATTAACAAAAAAAAATGTTTTCCAGAATAGCTTGTAGTCAAAGGTAAATGGCACTGCCTTTTTTCTCTTCATTTGTTTAGTCTGCACAATATTGGGGTGTTGCATCAAGATAATTCCATTTATCAAACAAGGAAAAATTATGGGAAGTTTAATAACATAGGAATCACTGTGCTTCATGGTTTTCTGAAACACATACTCTCTAAATTTTAGCTTGGAATATGTTCGTATTTGATATATTAACTTAGCCAAAGCAGGGGTTATGCTTGAACTATGGTTAGTGGGTGCCCAGTTAGTTGCACCAATCCGATTTAGCATTACATATTTTACACTCAAACTTCCAAAAGAGAGTAGACCTTTCTTTGGCCATTGCCTGACTTGCCCAACTATAATTTCTTTTTCTACTTTATCAATGAAGGGTCATTAGATTGTTTAGTCTTGTTTCTCACTAAATACTCATTAATGACTTTAGGAGATAATTTCACACAACCTCTTACATACACCTTTCTAAATTCTCTACTTCCTTCAACATTGCATTCATAGGATATGTTAACAATGAACTCCTTGTCCAATTTCTCATAACAAGGTCTAATGTCAAAAACAATCTTTATTAGTCCAGCATCATTCAGCACAACCATGATCTCTTGACAATCAAGAGTTTCTTTGCTCATTTATTTTTCAAGAGAAATTCTTCTTTGGAATACATACATTCACTTTTGTACACTTTCTTTAGAGTGAAAGGAAACATTATCCAATGGGGCAACTATAATATTAACATGAATTCTTTTTCCTATAATCTTCCTCCTATAAGAGGTCACAATGTCTAGGATATGTACTTCACCATCTGTCTTAGAGTCATTTGTTTGCACAAGTTTTCTCTTTAGAGACTTCTTTTGAGCAACCTTTTCTTCTACTTTCTTCTTCATTTTCAAAGCACTCCTCCATAATCTGAATTCTCACATCTCCATCCAACTATTTTCCTTCTTAATCAACATGAGCACTCCTTCTAAAGCTACCAACGTCACCGTCTCAACAGAGCCACAATGGCGAGGGAGGCTAACAATATATGGAGAACCATCAGCTGACAAATAAAGAAGCTCAGCCTCCTGGGTCAACCACTATCAGGGGTGCACTTAAGGTGATGACGGCTTTCAAGAAGAAGAAGACTCTCAAGAAGAAAAAGAAGAAGAAGGTGCCAAAGAATTTTTTTTACTTCGACTCCGATGAAGGTTCGGAGGATCCAGATATAGAATGGGAGACGACCTTCTATGCTCGAGGATATTATGATGATTTAGAAATAATTATATAGATCAACCATATTGTACTCTTCTTCAAAAATTAATGAAATATAAATTTACTTTCATCTTTTTGTAATGATATTATCCATAGTCACTTGTTTCCTTTTCAATGATCCAATCGTCAAAGAAGTACAAAGAAATTTCAACCAATTGAGCAAAAAAAACAATTTTAAATTTTTTAGAAGACATAAAGATTCCCAAAGAATATAGCTCATAGCATAACAGACACAAGCTCATAGTAAATATTAACATTAAATAAAATTAGTTTTAAGAAAACGAATAAAGAAAACATAAAATAGGTTTTAAGTCTTAAGCCTATGGTTTATTCATAAGATCCAAAACAACTTTAAGATCAGCACCCATAATGTCTTGTCTGGCATTCATAGAATTCATCCTCTCGTCCATTTCTGCTTGCTTGATAGCCATGGCTTGTTGAGTAGCAGCAAAAGAGGCCAACTTTGATTCCAAAAGCTATTGTCTTCTACTAGAAGAGGTGATAGATTTTGAAGTGGAATCCTTGAGATTCTGAATAACTGATACAACAGAGGTTTGGAGATAATTCCACTTATCAATAGAAGTTATTGGGTCAGAAGCAGAAGTTCTCTCATCAACCAAATCCTCCACTTTATCAAGAAAGATAGTTTTTATTTTTTCCAGATTGGTTCAGATACCTGGTGTAAGAGATGAAATGTTAGTTTGTGAAGGGCCAAAGGATTGGTTTTCTTGGACAGTTAGGTTTTGGTAATATTTTGGATGAAAAAGGTCAAAAAAGATATGTTCAGATTCAAAGGTTCATATACCAATTAAACTAGATATATATCCTAAACAATTTGTTCATTTTCAATTTAGAGTTCAGATGCATCTGGATTCTAGAGCTGATTTTGAATAAGGCTAGGTTCTTTATGATATGTAGATTGGGTGATGGTTGAGGTGGATGAGGTTCTGTTGGAGAAGTAGGTTCTGGTTGGATTAAGGTTACATGTCCAACTTCAGATGTAGAACATGTTTGGTTAGATGGTAGGTCTTAAGGAGAGAAGGTTTGAATAGGAATGGCTTAGATAAGTCTAGTAGAGATAGGTGTATGGGTTACAAATTTGAGGTTAGGCGAGCTTCAAAACCAACTTCATCATACTCTTACTCAGAGCTAGAAGAAGAGGTTTTCCCACTAGACACGTCCATGAGTAGTTCAAGCATGGTGTTTAGATATGATGGTTGTTTAGAAGCAGAAAATAGAGTTAACTGATTTTGAATAACATTGGATTCATCAGCAGGTGATGAGTTATGTTTAGGAGAAGGGTTGGGTGAGGGGTTTGGTGAGGGAGTTGGTGATTTGTGGTTTAGGGTGGAATAATCAAAATCATCTTTCGAGATTAAGTTTAAATTTATACCTCTCATACCAGTATTTAGAGTTTCTGAAGTATCCAAATTATCTTCAATAATAGCTTCTTAAACGACTTCTTCAGGAATACCAGAAGCTTCAGCCTCAATAGACTTTAACCTAGCAATAACTTCAGCAGCCTAAACCTCAGCAGTCTCCATATCAACTCCAACATCAACAACTTCTTCTAGCATCAGAGGTTTCAGTATGCTTCTCTGCATCTTTTAACATAGCAGGGGCTAACAGCTGAGCACTCCTGAAAATAGGTTCTATAACACTCTCCTGGACTGCAGCATATGTAGTCAACTTCCTTCTCACTAAGGGAATCCCAACATCATGCTCTTCATCTTCCTCTTTGATAGCAACAGGAACGACCATCTTCCTCAATTTCTTCTTCCTTAAAGGTGCGTCAATAAGATTCCTTCTGAGGAGTTCTTCCACTCATGGTCTTAGAAGGCATTAACTTTGTAGATGCAATGACTTCTTCAATCTCTTTCTTAATCTCCTTCCTTTTCTTAAAAGGCTTATGAACTTCCTTTTGAGAAACTAAAACAATTTGATTTCTATTTTTAGGTGGATTGAACACTTCAATAGGTTTATTGGGTCAGTTTTGTATCTTATAACCAGTCATTCTTTGAATGCATGTTCAATGTATAATCTGATTACTTCAGGATTGTCCATCTTGGTGATGACAGGATAATCCTCAAGATAATCAGGATTAGTATATCTAACTAAGAGAGGAACTTTTGAAGACACCACTTCACTTTTCTTTAGAAGCTTCATGTTGGAATGCATACAAAATGTTCCTATGAATCTCCTCTATATCCTCATTGCTAGGAAAAGTTTTAAGGGCATCAATTAGATGACCCTGATAAAACAGTTCAGATAACAGTCTAGCATATGACACATTCTTCTTGTGATATGATTGCGACTTAGTAAGTCAATGGGATTCGTGACTGCAAGTGCATAGTCTTATCGCGTAGTTTTAAAGATTATCAAACCCAAAGGACTAATAATCGAGCGTACCATTATCTAATGTTACTATGTAAATCTAAGGTTGAGGAAAATAGAATATTAATAAAAATATTTAATAGCGGGACATCGGTATGTAACACATCAAACTTCGGGGATTCGATAGGTAGTTGGTGTAATCTTAAAGACCAAAATATTATTCAGTAGAAATTATTCATTTAAAAGATTTTGTCTCACACTCTCGTTTTTATTGACTCTGACCATACTCTTAAACCATAATGCTTGGCTCTCGCCATCTCATTTTAATTTAAAAGTAATTTTTGGAAATAAATAAAGTCTAATTAATCCTAAAGTGCTCTCGCTGTGTTTAGGATTAATGCCTAGTTTCAACTATCCGGTTAAAATCTCAGACTCTCGTTCTTATTGACCATAACCTTTATTTGTTTTGTACTCTCGTACGAAAAACAGTTTTGAATTTAAAACAAGAAACTATAATCGGAAAATAATATTTCATAAAAGCCAACACCAATTATTTATGAATCCCGTCGTTTCGACGGTCTTTACACACCGATACCTATTGATTTAGCCGGACATGGATTCGGGAACAAACATGATATTCAAATAATTAAGCATACAATAAGGCATAAGCAATTAAAATGGAAATTAAAATAGAACCTGGAATATAAATTGAAAACATAGAACGAATGTTGATTCTTCAAATTAAACAATGTCGGCACGCTTTGGCAATCGAGTACACCGTTACAATCAAATTTAGTTTCTTAAACAAAAATCACAATAGTCCCCTATGTGGAGAATCTATTGATTTTACAAGGTAAAAATTTGCCTAAGAAAATCTAACAACAAAATCTGACTAAAAATATGCACCCTCCATCCGTGAAGACTAACGTCTCTATATATAGTCCCCACTCCTCCTCAAAAGTAGCCTTGAACATCTACTTGTGGGGGGCGGTTGGTTGAAAGAGTAAAAATTGGGCAGGCGAAAAGTGGGGAGAAGAACAAGGAAGACCGGGTTGGTGGCGGTTGCCACAACCCTAATTTGGTCCACGTGGCTGGCGCTACTTCATGTGAGGTGGGTGCCACCTTCATGTAATATGGTGGGATCCACCTTAATGTAATATGGTGGGCGCCACCACTTCATAAACCCTTGTGGTGGGCGCCACCCTTCACTAGTGTGGTGGGCGCCACCCTTCATCCAAGTGGTGAGTGCCACCCTTCATCCAAGTGGTGAGTGCCACCCTTCACTAGTGTGGTGGGCGCCACCCTTCATCCAGTGTGGTGGGCGCCACTATTCATATTTTGCTCCATTTTCTTCCCTTTTTCTTTCCTTTTTTCCATTTTCCTCTTTGCTTGCCTAGACATCTCTTATTCGATAAATATCTAAAATAAACATAAAATATGGTGTAATACTATGGAAAATCAAGTAAAAAGCAATGCATGTTAAGTCAAATATACGATACATTTTCGCCTTATCATGATACTTAATGCTTTCCTTGATAGCTTCATAGAGATGATTGAAGATGTAGGCTGAGAGATTGATCTTATCTTCTTTCTTCAGGTAAAAGATGAATTTCTTGTGATCCCATGAAATCTGATCAGTGCTACCTTCTTTGGGGATCAGACATAGAATAAGAATTTTGAACAAAAGCTTAAAATCCTTTTACATGTTCCTGACCTTTCCAAAGTCATAAGAACACAATTTCCATAGTTTCCAAAAAAAATATTTTGATGGCTTCTGCTTCAGGACTGTTCTCTTTAGTGTTTAGAACAAACCTTCCAGAGTTTGGTACTTTGAAAATCTTAGCAATTGTCTTCTGAGTGATGAAAACTTCAAAACCCATCATGATCTAATCTCTACTTATTCAAACTACTCCAAACCTACTTCTTCTCTACTCTTTACTTTCAATGAATTGTCATTCTCTACCAACAGACTGAGTTCCACAGATGCAGAATATTCATCAAAGACTTCAGCTCTAACCCATAGATCTCTTACTAGATGAGGGTAACTTGGTCTATTCATCATATCAAATAATGAAGACCACTTTTGTACTCTGAAGTAGCTCTAAAGGTCACACCCATTTTGATTAAAATAATCGAAGTCAATAATTTATTCCATCAAAAGCTTTAGATCATTCTGATTGATATTCATCGTCTTGGGTTTGATAGTCAGACTCTTTCTAGATTTGAAAGTCATGTGTGCTTGTTGATAAATTGATGAGGATGATATTGTAGAAGGAGTTTTTAGGGTTTCTAGGGTTTTATTTTTGAAGAGGGGTTTTGTCATACCCTAATTTCGACCCTCATTCAATAAATTGATACATCCATCATAACATTTGCATCACCTGCATATCATAATACGCATTTCATCTTGAATAATATTTAAAATTCGATTAGAATAAATTTCCGGATTTATAGACAAACTAGTTAAACAGGTCCTCAAGTGTACGTGAAATAAGCTGGCGAAAATTTCGAAATCGAGCTTGCAGACGTCAATTTTATTAATTTATGATTCGTGTAGTTTAAAAATGGTATGCTCATTTTTATTTTTCTCGACTACTTTTTCGGTCGTGGTTTGATCAGCTTAAGCCTTTTAATCGATCATTTTTTACTTCAAAATTTAATCAAAACCTATACGTTTATCAAACGTTTATTTCACGCTGATCATTTTAATTCTCTGAGCACTTTTGTGCCTGATTTTTATTCATTTTGAGTCCTTTTATTTCTTTTCTTTTGTCAAATTGTTCATAAAAAATAAATAGAATGATCCATATTTTAATTTTGATTTTATTGTGGTTATTTATAAATGTGTGAATTTTATTTGTTTTAATTGATTTAATTTCATTTAAAACCATTAAAGCGTTTAGAATGGGAAATGTTGTCATTTTTAAATTGATTGGCAATGTGTGTTTCCTTGTTTCGATCTTGGCCTTCGTATCCAAATGAGCAATGGTCCCCACTGGCTATCCATGCCCATCTATTTCAACCAATCACAATTATAAAGCAGAAATTAAAAAAGAGGAAAAGTGTCCATTAAGGGCATGTCACACGCCCCTTACCAACGACTCTCATGTTGATAAATTGGAAATGAATCAAAACTCCCTCCATGCAACACATGTGGACACATGTTACCCATTCATTGGTGACACACACTCTCTCTCTCTCTCCAATTCAAAAATGAAAAAAAAAACATAAAAGGGATGGACCACATGAGATACTACATGCATCATTGTTATCAAAAGGAAAAAAAAAGATACTAAGTGGAGAGAAATTAAAAATAAACGAAAAAAAGAAACTCTCTCCCAGGTCACACGATGCCTTGATGTTTACCACTCGAAACAAAACCACCACGCTAGACACACACCAGCAGCAACGACAATAACGAGAAGCGCTCCCATATCGCAACTCCAAGTTTCGAACGCAACAAGCGACAACACAACAGCAAAATTCCTTCGGTTGGTCCCTTTCTATTTCTCCCATAATCTGTATTGGTTTCTATTTTGTATTAAGTATTTTGTTTCGATATAGCTCACGTTGCTTATCTCTATTATTGGTTGTTATTTGGGTTTTATATTGTTTGTTTTGATGCTTATAAAAATACTAAGAATTAGTTTGAGGGTGTGTGTGTATGTCAATGCTTCTAATTATGTGTTCGAAAGGCACTCCCTCCTTCCTTTTTAAGTGTCACTTTCTTGAAAAATATTTGTTCCTTTTTAAATGTCACTTACAAAGTTCAAGGTAGTATCAAAATTACCCCTAAGTAATTATTACAGAGAGAGAAAAAGTTAATAAATATAATAAATAATTAAGGCTATTATAGGTTAAAAAAAATTATTGTTTGAAAAGTAATAATAATAATTAGGTTTCTTGATATGTGTACAAATTTTAAAAATGATATTTAAAAAGGAACGGAGGGAGTATGAGTTAACTGTAGCATCACAAGTTTAGTTTTGGATATTGTATTGATATGTGTGTAGTACATAGTAAATGTGTTTTGTTCAACTAAAAATAATAATAATTCTTGTTGGATGTGATGTTTAAGAATGTGTGTATTCCATCATGATGTAGTGTAATAAAGATAGGATATTGTAGCAGGATATTGCATCATGATGTTTACTATATTGTCTTTTTTTTATTATTAATAAATTAAGATTTGTTTGGGTTATGGGTCTTGGGCCCAATCTGTTATACACCCCATTTACTACTTATACATCTTTATTTTACTCTTGACTTTGACCATTAGTGATTTGTCTGAATGATTTGGTTGATTAAACTTTTTTATATATATATTTATTTTATTATATACTTTTTTCAAGTGATGATTTATTCTTATGAGTTGATTAATTGATTTTGCTTTTCATTTTAGTTAAATGCTTAATTGGGTTGATCGATTAAGTTTAAATAATTATTTTCTTGTTATTGTTAAGTGTATTGTTTGATTATTTGCATTATGTTTATTCGATTAATATATATCCATGTACATCTCATACATGTAAATAATCATATTCGATTTCACTAACAAATTCAATTTCAAACCTTTTTCACCATAAATTTCAATTATCACTTGTTTTCAAACCCTCAAATCATCTCATTTCGATTCAACACAAATAAAAAACAACTCGATTAGCATCGAGCCATTTTCCAATTCAAAAATAAAAATAATTAATCATACTTAAACACCATTTCAAAGGGTGAAAAGGGAGATGGTCTAGAGCCTTTTATTCCTTTCCTCAATTGTTTGGATACATGTTTCCTTACTTGACCATTCGAACAATTGTCATCCATTAAGTTAGGTCGGTGCTTTTATGATTGGCAGCAATTTTATTAAAACATGTATCACAGCAAGATGTTAAGAAAGATGTCGTTACATGTTGATCAGACATCTTTGCAGGTTTTGTTTTACTTCTTGGAAGACTTATTTTTCATGAGATATTTGAAGATTCTTTAAATATTCAGCTATCATATCTAACTGTCCAAGAAGTTTTTTTTTGGGAACTCTTGTTTTGTTTCAAACTATGCGGTTGTTTCATAAAAAAGGATTTTGAGACATTTTAAGGTAACATTATATCATATTTGATTTGATTATGCAGAAGATTGTTCTCTGGAAGGTTTTGAACTACTTGTTCTCTGGAAGGTTTTGAATCCTCCTCTAGCGAGATCCTGTGCATACACACGGATGGGCTTATTCCTTTTAAATCAGCGATGTTGTACCCTAAGGCAGAGGGGTATCTTCTTAAAACATTCAAGAGTCGATTCGTCTCGTCTTGGTTTAAAGTGGCGCTAACTATTACTAGGCGGTTCATTTCTTTATCCAAAAACTCATATCTTAGGTTCTTGGGTAGTTCCTTAAGTTCTTGAGCTGGTTTTTGATAAGTTGGTGAAAGGTCTAGAGTAAGGTCCAAACATTCGTTAGTGTGAGGTTCTGTTTCCTCTAGTTCATCATCCTTTTCATTCGTGTTTGAAAATGGTTCGATCATGGGTTCTTCTCTATCAAATCCCCTTATGCATTCATCTATGATATCGATCGCATAACATGCGTCTCCTATGATTGGTGCCATCAGGAATTTTGAAAGAATAAACTCTATCTTTTCATCCCCTACTTCGAAAGTTAATTTTCCTCTTTTAACATCTATTATAGCTCCGGTTGTTGATAAAAATGGTCTACCTAAAAGGATAGGGATATCGTCGTCTTCTTTGATATCCATGACCACAAAGTCTGTTGGGATATAAAGTTGATCGATCCTAACTGGGATGTCTTCTAAAATTCCTACAGGGTACTTAATAGACCTATCGGCTAATTGGAGGGACATCTTAGTTGGTTGTAGTTATCCTAAGTTTAACCTTTTACATATAGCTAAGGGCATTACACTCACACTAGCGCCTAAGTCTAGGAAAGCTTTATCGATCACATGACTTCCTAGAATGCAAGGTATAGAAAAACTTCTAGGGTCTTTCTCATTCTTAGCAAGTTTATCCGCGGAAATAAAGTTGCATTCCAAGGGTTTGGGATCGTCAAGCCTACGCTTGTTGGTTAAGATATCTTTGAGAAATTTGGTGTAAGACGGAATTTGGGTGATAGCTTCGGTGAAAGGAATCTCTACATGAAGCTTCTCTATTACTTTTATAAATTTTTGGTATTGGTTGTTGATTTTGGTTTGTTTAAGTCTTTGCGGATATGGCATTGGTGGTTTGCACGGGGGTGGTGGTTTGTAAGTTTTATCCTTGGCTTCTCCTTCTTGGTCGGCTTGTCCCACTGGTTCCTCTTCTTGATTGGTAGGTAAATTTTCTTTAGAAGTTTTGGACTTGCTCATTGCTGGGTTATGAGGCCCTTCATAAGCGGTCCTACTTCGTAACGAGATAGAGTTAGCTTGCCCTCGATGGTTTGGTTGAGGTTGTCCAGGGAATTGTCCTCCAGGTGTAGTTTGTGGGGCTTGGTTTTGTGCTACCTGTGAGATCTGGGTTTCAAGCATCTTGTTGTGAGTGATTATCTGATCAACCTTGGTTCCTAATTGCGTTATAAGTTCTTTTACGTGAATGTTCTGGTTTAGGAATTTTTTATTTTTCTAAGTCTGGCCCGATATAAAGCTCTCCATTATCTTCTCAAGGTTAGACTTTTGAGGCACAACTTGCATATGTTGATTTGGTTTTTGGGCTTGATAACCTTGCGGTCTCTGAGGTGCACGATTTTGGATAGGGTTCTGGTTTTCATAGGAAAAATTCGGATGATTCTTCCATCCAGGGTTGTAAGTGTTTGAAAATGGGTTACCTTGGGCGTAATTCACTTGGTCGGTGTTTAGGTCGTTCAAAAGGTTACATTCTTCCGGTTCGTGTCCTTTAGATCCACAGAGTTTGCACTTTGTGTGGACTACAGCTGTAGTGTTAGTGTTTGTAGACATATGTTCGATCTTAAGGGCTAAAGCGTCCATTTTCGCCTGCATCATGTCCATAGAGCTTATCTCATGTATTCCACCTTGGGTCTCCTTTTCCTCTATTGATGCTCGTTCAGTTCCCCATTGGTAATGGTTTTGGGCCATATCCTCAATTAGGTCACAAGCTTTAGGGTAGGGTTTGTTCATCAGCGCGCCACCTACGGCAGCATCGATGCTCATCTTTGTGTTGTAATGGAGTCCATTGTAGAAGGTATAAACGATCAGCCATTGTTCTAGGCCATGGTGTGGACAGACTCTTAATAGCTCTTTATATCCCTCCCAAGCTTCAAAAAGCGATTCTCCTTGGTTTTGAGTAAATCTAGTTATTTGGTTCCGAAGAACAACAGTCTTACTGGGTGGAAAATATCTAGCAAGGAATACTCTCCTAAGGTCTTCCCAGGTAGTTATTGAATTAGCTGGAAGTGAATCTAACCATGAACGTGCTCTATCCCTGAGGGAGAAAGGAAATAATCTCAAACAGATCGCATCAGGTGAAGTGCCGTTAGATTTAAAAGTGTCATCCAGTTGGATAAAAAATTTTAAATGTTGATTTAGGTTCTCAATAGAGAGACCCGCGAATTGGTTATGTTGCACTAATTGCAACAAAGTCGGTTTTAATTCGAAATTGTTGGCGGGAATAAGGGGGTTTACTATACTAGAACTAGGTTCCTCGTCACAGGGTTAGGCAAATTCCTTAAGAGGTCTCCGATCGCGATTCTCGGCCATAGCTTTCTTAATTCGGATGAGTAAGAGACGTGTACGAGTGTAACGTTGGGTTCCGCTAAAGGATCTACTAAATTTCTGGTACTATGGGTTCTTCGCATTTACCGGCTAATAATGCCTTAGTCTAGACGGTGTAACAACAGGGTACGAAATTTGACAAAGTTGGTCCCCGGCAACGGCGCCAAAAACTTGATCGGTGAATTCGCAAGTGCACAAATCGCGTCAGAGTAATATAAAAGAATATCGATCCCACAAAGACCAAATCGTCAATCTATCGATTACTATTGTTACGGTGTTTATCTAAGGCGGTATAAAAGAGATCTTGATGTTGCAAAATAACGATAATTAATAAATGCAGTGCAGATAAAGACAGGTTTGAATGTATATCACGTCAGTAAAGTGATGTTTCGATTGTCTAAATAGAACTACTTATGAAGCAATATTTTCTACTCTTGAAAAGAATCCGTTTAACAGGATTTGTCGCTTTCGCGTATTCAGAACCAAGTTTACCCTTAAATTAAGGCCTTTTAGTGTCACTTATAAAAGGTGCGCAGAATGCTAAAGTAGTAAACTTATTTTTAAGAAATAAGACTCGTAAACTTAGTTGAAAAGTGATTTTGATTTGGAAAGTTTTACCCAAGGAGTTTCCTGATTTTAAATCTATCAACGCGTCCGAAAATAGTTTCAAAAATAGTTTTTCCTTAAAGTTATAAAAATTCCTGGTTAACTAAGCCAGGGTGCTTTCGCACTCCTTGAATAGTTAAAACTAACCAAGTTTGTTTCAGAAAACTCAAGTTAAAAATCAAAACAGCCTTTAAAGTATTTCTACAAATTCAATATGTGAAACATCTCTTTAATCGCGATCCTTACATTCTAACCTTTAAAAGATTTAGCCAGACATGGTAACTCAAAAAAACACAATGATATTGATCATGATGAAAAGTTGTTTTAGAATGTGAGGCGTAAAGAACGAGTAAAGCGTGTAAAATAAATAAAATAAAGCGTAGACAGAAATTAAATTAAATAAAGGGTAGACAGAAATTGAATAAAGTAAAGCGTAGACAGAAATAAAATAAAGTAAAGCGTAGACAGAAAGTATATAAAGTAAAGCGTAGACAGAAAGTAAATAAAGTAAAGCGTCAACGGAAAGTAAATAAAGTAAAGCAAGACAAGTAAAATAAATAAAAGCGATAAATAAGAACCTGCTCCAAACGGAGGCTTTAAATCTGGTACAAGGAAAATAAACCTCCGACTCTGAAGATAAAGACGACAACAGCTCGAAGTGACCCAACTCAATCTCACTAAGGTGCGATAACCCCCCGATGTGACGGATTACCGCTTTTACAAATGATAAATATAGTCTTAGTGTTGTAAAGTAAGTTGGATGATTTGAAAATGAAATGGAACGAACTATTTATAGAGGATTTCAACATCTTGCAAAGACCATGGTGCCCCTCAACTTCTCCTTAGTGGGAACGTGTTTTGCAAAGGTGGAGCCCGCCATCCCTTCATGGCGCTCGCCATGTGTTAAAATGGGATAGATCATGGGAACGTGGCGGTTACCTCCTGGTTGAGGGCTGATGAGTCATGGCTTCTCCTATAGCGATCGCCATGTGCAACGCTATGTGTACAATATTTGCCGAAAAACCCTAATTTTAGGTCTTTTTGCTTCGTTTCTTCTAAAAGGGTCCCGAAAGAGCTAAATATATGAAAACAACATAAAATAGAGCATAATACAAACAAAATGATAATAAAGTCCTAATAAACATGTGAAATCTGAGTCAAAAACACGGTGTGATTCAGTGTGATCAATTTGGCACGTCATTTAACTATTGTCTTGATCGATTAAATAATGTCCTAAAGAGATGTATCGAGACAAACTCAATTTTGATATTTGAAAAATGTCAATTTATGGTGACTGAAGGAATTGTTCTTAGACACAAAATCTCGGCTAAAGGAATAGAAGTCGATCAAGCCAAATTTGAAGTGACAAAAAAGATTCCTCTTCCCTTAAATGTTAAAGGAGTCAGCAGTTTTCTAGGTCATGCAGGTTTTTACAGGAGATTTATTAAATATTTTTCAAAAAGATCAAAACCTCTATGTAACCTGTTGGTCAAAGAAAATGAGTTTAAATTCTATAAAGATTGTCTACACTCTTTTTTTGTCATAAAAAATAAATTGATAACTGCACCCGTCATTGTGTCACCCAATTAGGAACTACCTTTTGAAATTATGTGTGACACAAGAGATTATTTTGTTGGCGCAGTGCTTGGCCAGCGACACGTAAGATTTTTCATGCCATTTACTATGCAAGCAATGTTTTAGATGAAAATCATGTCAACTACACTACTACTGAAGAAGAATTTCTAGCAATAGTATTTACTTTTGAAAATTTCAGCCCGTATTTAATAGGTTAAAAGGTTATTATTTATACAAGTCATGCAACTTTGAAGTATATATTCAATAAAAGTGACTTGAAACCAAGATTGTCACGATGGGTGCTTCTACTAGAAGAATTTCATCTAGAAATTAAAATAAGAAAGGGATGGAAATGTTGTGGCATATCACCTTTCCAGGTTAGAGAATGTTGAAGTGACCAGAAATAAACAAAGCATTACACACATATTCATGGATGAGTAGGTAATGGAAATCAGTGAAAGACATTAGTTTGGGGACATGGCAAATTATAAGGTGACAAATGCGGTTCTAGAAGAATACCCTTGGAAGCAAAGTAAACGCTTCTATAAAGAATAAATTTTTTATTTGTGGGATGGTCTATACTTGCTTAAAAGAATTCCTGATGGTTTACTTCGCATGTGTGTTGCGGGTAAAGAAGTAGACAACATTATTTGGCATTCCCATAGCTCGACATACGGAGGACACCATAGTGGCGAGAGAACTGCATCCAAAATAACACAAAGTGGGTTTTGGTTGCCTACTCTATTTAACAACTATAATATATATGTTTCTACATGCCCCAAGTGCAATAGAATGGGTAACATCTCAAAACTAGAAGAGATGCCTTTGAATATTATGCTTGAGGGTGAAGTGTTTGATTGTTAGGGGATTGACGTCATGGGTCCATTTCCCCAATGAAATTCTTATATTTATATTCTTGTCTATGTTGACTATGTAACCAAATGGGCCGAGGAAATTGCTTGCAGTGCTAATGATGCCCGCATTGTTACAAACTTTTTAAAAAATAATATTTTTGCCAAGTTTGGTGTACCCAGGGTATTGATCAGTGATGGAGGGACACATCTTTGCAACAGATATTTGGAAAGCTTGCTAGGGAAATATAATGTTAAACATAAAGTTTAAGCTCTGTATCACCCCCATACCTGTGGCCAGGTCGAAGTATTAAATAGACAACTAAAACAAATTCAAGAGAAAACATTTGCAGCATCATTAAAAGATTGGTCGAAAAAATTGGATGACGCTCTTTGGGCATATAGAACAGCATTCAAGACACATTTAGGTTTCTCTCCATATTAAGTTGTTTATAGTAAGGAATTCCACCTTCCGATAGAACTGGAGCATAAAGCATATTAGTCGGTAAAGTTCTTGAACTTTGACGAAAAACTGGCTGGGAGGAAGAGATTATTGAAATTGGATGAACTCAAGGAGATGTGATTATCTAGGTATGAGAATGCATTAATTTACATTGAGAGGAAGAAAAGATATCATGATAAAACATTGGTATGATAAAAGTTTCAAGTAGAACAACAAGTCTTACTATTTAATTCAAGGTTGCGACTGTTTCTAGGAAAACTGAAATCCAAGTGGTCATGATCGTTTGGTTTTCCAATGTGATGCCATTAAAATTCAAGATCTTGGTGATATGAGGAGATTTAAAGTAAATGGACAAAGGTTAAAGCATTATTATGGAGGGGAAATTCCAAATGAAAATTTTTCCCTAATAATTTCATAACCTTGAATCCGGTAGCCAAGCTAATGACACAAAGTTGGCGCTTCATGGGAGGCAACCCATCTTTTATAACCAATTTCTTTGTTTTTGCAGAATTTACTTTATGTTAGTAAGAAGATTCAATAAGAGGAATTATCCACTCGCGCACGCTTCTTAAATATTATCTTTGTTTGGATTTAATGAATGAGTTTGCATCTGTTGTTTCTTTCAGATTTACAAAAATTGTATGTGTTTCATTGAACAAATGAACCAAAATTGATCATCAAGAAAATGACTTACAACTTGGAATCGAAGGATGAAAAAGGAATCAAGAAACTTGTACTCAATCTTCAGATACCTCAACTAGTAAGGGTTGAGCCTAATAAATTCCATTGTTTAGTATTTCTTCCATCGAATGTATCAATGCATTATTGCTTTATAGGTTTGAACTATTTCTGACTCAATCTGTCTGGTTTGATTTGCAAACACTAAGGCAGTTGAATGCTTTGAACTCTGAGCCTTTGTAAACACCTTGTAGTAATAAGATACATTCGTTGCTAACCATTTTGAGCTTAGCCATTTGTTTCGCTGACTTAGCCTTATTTAGTAGCCATATGACTTGAAAGATTTTTCATCTTTCCACCCTTTCTTTGGAGTTAGATAGAAATGTTTAGTTCTAAGTGGTATGAAAACGAATAAGTTTGGGGCTGCCCTTGGAAGTGAGCAAAGTTTAAGTTTGGGGTTGGGGTGCTTGAGAAAAAATGGTCAAAAAAATTCAAAATTTTGAGAAAATAAGGAGTTAACAATTAACTTCTTCAAACAAAAAAAAGAAGAATGCAAAATGAATATTGAGGACCGTAATAACAAGATCTCTAGTACCATTAATAAGGAAAAGAGTGGGATGGTAACAAAAGGAGAACTAGACACCTAATTCCAAAGGTTTAAACTTACTTTCCTAAAAATGTCCTACCCGAACATAAGCCAAGATACAATCGAAAAAGGTCCTCATATGTGTGTGTTTTGATTACTGTGACGAATTCTATTAAAACATGATCAAACTAAGTATAAATTGTTTTGAATGTTGATTGAGAGATTATCCTATCAATTGAGCGAGTAATTGTGAGATGAGAGACAGGTTGACTACTTTGTCAAAGATTGAGGATGTTTTCGGAATTTGTCAGATGGAAGTGGGAATCTAGAATGATAGTCAGGTAAAGAAAAATTCATATGGTGATGTTCAGTTGTTATTTTTGTAACTTGTTTTCTGTTTGGAATGGGCAGTGCATGCAAGTTACTTGAGGACAAGTAACGGTTCAAATTTGGGGTTGTGATGACACTCTGTCGTTGCATGTTTTTGGTCAAAGAAACAGATCAAAACAAGTTAAAGAGGAGCAAAAATGAAGGATAAAGACCAAAGAGAGATGCAAGAATGACTAAGTATGAAGAAATAAAGACTTTGTCAAAATCAGGTGGAAAAAGTAACAAAAAACGTGTAGCTACTAGAATAATCACGCGCAATGTTGTGCACATGATAGAAAAATATTGTCAGCATCGCGCATGCGATGCAAGCTATCACGCACATGATAGGTCCTTTTTTGGGCCTATTCTGACACGTTCTGGATTGATTTGACTAATATAAAAGGGATTTTTTGGCATCTTTTCAAGGGTTATGCGATTTATGGCTGAAAGTGATGGTAAAGAGTGTTGGTGTAAGCCCTAGAGGCCAATACTTTTTGGTACTTGTATCGAATTATTTATTAATAATAAAAGGCATTTTCTTTATTATGTTTGTTTAATAAAGTCCCTAGAATAGATAGTCCGTTTAATGTATCAAGTATGACTTAATCATGAGATCACATTAAACATAAGGACAATATTCTTAAAGTATCCGTAGTCGAGCTTTATTGTGAAGTGGGATAACATTAAAGCATTAAGACTATTATGTTTGTAGACTGATGATCACATCTCATGGATCATGGATAAAGAGTTATCAAGTCTTAAACATAGGTATGAATATTAAGAGTAATATTTATACCGGATTGACCCGCTATGAGAATACTATATAGAAAGTTATGCAAAGTGTCATAAGTTATTCTCATGGTGATAATGGTGTATACCACTCTTCGACCTGAAACCACTACGGACCCTAGATGTAGAGTCGAGTGCTTTATTGCTGATCAAACATTGTCCGTAACTGGATGACCATAAAGACGGTTGATGGGTACTCCACAATGCATGTTGAGGGACATGAGTGTCCTAGATGGAATTTGCCCATCCTGCGTAACAGGATAAATGTCTATGGGCCCAATATTGAACTGGACAAGGGTGACACCGTATATACCTTGTGTTCAATATAGACATAAGGGCAAAGGGGTAATTATACACATAATTATTATCATAGGAGGTTTTGTCAGATCACATGACATTTTCGTGTCTTGGGTAGCAGTGATGTGTTGCTAGATACCGCTCACTATTTATTATGTTAAATGCGTGATTTAATATAATTGCCAACGTCGCGAAAACCTACAGGATCACACACAAAGGACGGATTGATGAGAAATAGAGTAACTAAGGAACACCGTAAGGTACGGTGCACTTAAATGGGAGACGAAACATGGTAAGGTGCCAAATACTTAAGTGATTTTGGCATATTATGATATATGGGCCAAAATACACTTAAGTGGGCTTTTTAGCTTGAAGCCCACACAAGTGGTTCTATAAATAGAACCCCTTGGGTAGAAGCATCGTCACTCCACTCAGACTGAAATTCAAGTGAAGACTTGGAATTTTGTTTCCCTCTCTCTCTCCCACTCAAAGCCTTCATTCGTACCAGCTAGCACTGAGATTGAAGGAACCCGTTCGTGTGGACTGAGTAGAGACGTTGTCATCGTTCAACGTTCGTGATCACTCTGTGGATCTGTATCAAAGGTTCAGATCATTATCAGAGATCTGCACCAAAGGTTCGAATCGCCACAAGAGGTAATAATTCTATCACTGATCATGCACATTCGTAAGGATCATTAAAGGAGAAATTTTAAATTCCGCTGCACCTTGGATGGAAATTCTCCTTCAGTGGTATCAGAGCCACTTACGAAACCATGATTCTGATAACTGTTTTTGTTCTGTATTAATATGATTAAAGACAGATTGAATCAAAGATTAAATTGAGATCGATCAAGTTACATATATGTGATATATGTAATCCTGATGAAAATACATTATATATGATATAGTGTTCTCGTTTCGTTCATTCAAACACTCAATGATTGTTTTCCTTTGAGCGATCAATGGTCATTTACTTCTTGATCCGACATTAGTATGGTGAAGCAATGACGTGTTGATCAATCATACTGAATTAACAATCGAGATGTGTTTGACGGTCTGAAATTGATGCATCAGGGTTAGTGACGGCACAAGGGTTGTGTTGTTAGAGAGTTATGCGATTGGGGTTTGACTGCACAAGAGTTGTGCTTTCTAAACACTTTTTGGAACAGTGTTAACCGGTTAACGCGTATGGTTAACTGGTTAACGAAATACAAAATAAATTTTTTTGAGTTTTTCAACAGTGTTAACCGGTTAACGCATTTGGTTAACCGATTAACGCAAGGCGGAAAACAGTTTTCCAACACATTTTCAAACAGTGTTAACCGGTTAACGCAAGGCAGAAAACATTTTTTTTTAGATTTCAAACAGTGTTAACCGGTTAACGCATATGGTTAACCGGTTAACGCAAGGAAATTTTCACCCGTTCGGCTAACTTAGTGTTTTAAAAGTATCAAGTGTTGATACGAAAAGCGACATCGATTTTAAATGAATTGTTCATTAAAATGTGGTGATCGGTTGTCGAGATTTAATTTGATTTTAATTAATTAAAGGAATTCATAATAATAATAATAAAGTGTTTATTATTGTCTTGTGGTGATCGGTTATGGCCTTAGTCTTCCTTTATTTTGTTTTGGGTTTTAAAATACGACCTGCGTGTCGTGCCTCTCTCTTTATCTCCCAAATGTAACTTCTTTTCTCATCTCACTCCCTCGTATGTAAAACGAGTTTCTTTATGTAATGTAATAATATGAAGAAATCAAAGAAGTCAGTGCCAAAGGAGGACAACCTTGAAGATCTTGCTTGGAGAAGCTTAGATCGTTGTTAAGTTAGCTTAGGTTCTCTCATTGGCTTGGGAGAACAATTGCGCTAGGGGCCATAACTGTTTCATTATGTATGTATGTATGTTGATGCATGTGAATGTATGTTGATGCATGTGAGAGACGGTTTATATGATATACAAGCCGGTGAGATCAGAAAAATTACAATTCCCTCAAATTAAATATTAAGTTTATGCTTTCCAAGCTTTAACACTCATCAAGACTAGTATCGGATAATGTAGGTTTCGCCTACGCGAGGTGCATGTTCCGTAATTAGTAAGGTGCGATGAGATAATTGTAATATCCAACTGTTAAAACAATGGGTCAAACTTAACTAAACAAATTATAATAAGATTATATATGTTTAGAAGTAAGAGTTGGGAATAATCCATATGATGGATTGGAATAAGGAGTTATTCACCCAACTGAAATTTTCGAGAGTTGTATGAGATACAATTGGAAGGAGTTCCTACCTAAATAACCTAGTTTTGTGAAATCCGCCTACGCGGACTTAGAACGAAGTGAAACATGGATCTCGACCCACTAGAAAATCTTCCAACGGGATTTTCCGAATCAAATGATGAGGGTCATTTGTTCTGAGTAAAATAGTGGGAGCATATTTAATTAAAGGCCTAATTAAATATGTCAATGATACTTATATTTTCATTAATTCTTATGTAGATTACCATGACAACAAACACCTCTAACAACATCTTGCGATCGATCCTTGACAAAGAAAAATTGTCTGGGACAAATTTTCTGGATTGGCACCAAAACCTGAGGATTGTCCTCAAACATGATAAAAAGCTGTATGTCTTGGAGACACCTGTTCCTGAAGAGGAACCTCCTAGTTATGCACCTAAGGCAGAAAGAGATGCTTATAAGAAGCATGCCGATGATGCCAATGAGACTGCTTGTCTCATGCTAGCTACCATGAACTCATAATTGCAAAAGCAACATGAGAACATGTCAGCGTTCGATATGATCGAACACCTGAAGATGATCTATCAAGAGCAAGCAAGGCATGAGAGGTTTGACGTTTCAAAATCCCTTTTTCAAAGCAAGTTAGCTGAGGGAGACCCTGTAGGTCCCCATGTGCTCAAAATGATTGGGTATGTGGAAAACCTTGAGAGATTGGGCTTTCCCCTCGAAAAGGAACTTGCGACTGATTTGATCTTGCAATCGTTGCCAGATAGATTCAGTCAATTTCTCCTAAATTTCAATATGATTGATATGGACAAATCTCTTCCTGAACTGCTCGCCATGTTAAGAACTGCCGAGTAGAATCTGAAGTCAAAAGGGAAGTCCATTCTGATGATCGGAAATGGAAAGAGACAGAACAAAAGGCCCACTAAGCAAGGTGATAAAGGGAAAGACAAGGAAGTTGCCAAACCCAAACCCACCGTTGCTACTTTAAAGCCTAGTGGAGGCATAGCAAAAGCAGGCACCTGCTTCCATTGCGGTAAGACCGGACACTGGAAGAGAAACTGCCCAAAGTACCTAGAAGATAAGAAGAACGGAGTAGAGACTTCAACTTCAGGTATTTTTGTTATTGAAATTAATTTATCCACTTCTGCATCATGGGTATTAGATACTGGATGCGGTTTTCTCACATTTGTACAAATGTGCAGGGACTAAAAAGGAGTAGAAAATTGGCGAAAGGTGAAGTCGACCTACGAGTTGGCAATAGAGCAAAGGTTGTTGCTTTAGCTGTAGGAACTTATGTATTGACTTTACCTAGTGGTTTAATAATTCAGTTAGAGAACTGTTATTATGTACCTGCAATTAGCAGGAATATTATTTCCGTTTCTTGTTTGGACAAGTTTGGTTTTTCATTCATAATAAAGAATAATTGTTGCTCAATTTATTTGAATGATATATTCTATGCTACTGCACAAATGAACAATGGACTATATGTCCTTGATCTTGAAATGCCTATTTATAACATTAATACTAAAAGGATGAAACCTAATGAGTTAAATCCAACTTACCTCTGGCATTGTCGATTAGGCCACATAAATGAGATACGCATTTCCAAACTCCATAAATATGGACTCTTGGACTCTTTTGATTATGAATCATATGAGACATGCAGATCTTGTTTAATTGGAAAGATGACAAAGTCTCCATTCACAGGAAAAGGTGAAAGAGCTAATGATCTTTTGGCCCTCATACATACTGATGTATGTGGACCACTGAACATACCAGCCAGAGGAGGTTTTCAGTACTTCATCACATTCACTGATGATTTCAGTAGATACGGTTATGTGTATTTAATGAAACACAAATCAGAGTCCTTTGAAAAGTTCAAGGAATTCAAGAATGAAGTACAAAACCAACTAGGTAAGAATATTAAAACTCTTCGATCAGATCGAGGTGATGAGTATTTAAGCCTAGAGTTTGATGACCATCTGAAAGAGTGTGGGATCCTATCCCAACTTACTCCTCCTAGAACACCCCAATGGAATGGTGTATCTGAGAGAAGAAATCGAACCCTGTTGGACATGGTCCGATCCATGATGAGTCACGTCGATCTTCCGAACTCCTTTTGGGGACATGCACTATTGACAGAAGCTTACACACTTAACCGTGTTCCATCCAAAAAGGTTGAAAAGACACCATATGAGATATTGAGTGGTAAGAAACCACATATGTCTTACATGAAGATTTGGGGTTGCGAAGTTTATGTGAAACGATAGATTTCAACTAAGCTTGAGCCCAAATCTGACAAATGCTTATTTGTGGGGTATCCTAAAGAAACAAGAGGGTATTACTTTTACAATCCTTCTGAGGGCAAAGTGTTTGCCGCTCGAACTGGAGTTTTCCTAGAAAAGGATTTTATTTCCAAAGGAACCAGTGGGAGGAAAGTAGAGCTTGAAGAAATTCAAGAATCACAAAGCATCAATACACCTATGGAGGAATTAGAGTAGGAAACACAAGTGGTTGTGGAAGAGCAACCTGCTCAAGTAGAACAAGACCAGCGTAGGTCAAGCAGGATACGTCACCTACCTGAGAGATATGGATATCTCATAACAGATCAAGGTGATGTATTACTCATGGATCAAGATGAGCCTGTGACCTACCAAGAGGCCATAACTGGTCCCGAGTCTGAGAAGTGGCTAGAAGCCATGAAATCTGAAATGGATTCCATGTACACAGACCAAGTTTGGACCTTGGTAGAGCCTCCTATAGGAGTTAATCCTATAGGATGCAAGTGGGTCTTCAAAAAGAAGACTGACATGGATGGTAAGGTACATACCTGTAACACCCCAAAATTTGCCCTCCTCATTCATGCATTCATTTCTAGGTCATTTAACATTTCATATTGCATTTCATCATGTCAATCGGAATTAGATCCAAGAAGCTTGAACATCATCCAGGACACTTTGTGGGTCCTATCTGGGTGATCAGTCAACACAAGGTAATGGCTTGAGATACTTCCAACATGTTCAAATGGGGTCTATTCATCAGTCACAATGTTAATCTTGAAGGAGCAAAAGTTTGTTCATGAGCTGTCATGCTCGCTAGGCGAGCAGAATGGGTCGCCTAGCGAGTCCCAAGAAAAGCCACCAGAATCACCTACGCTCAGAGGAATTTCTTGAATTGTCATGCTCGCTAGGCGAAGCCCAAGTGTTTAAAAAAAACGAAAAACGAAAAAAAAAATAATAATAAAATATAATAGAAAAATTTTGGACTTGGGCCTCTCTCATTTTAGCCCACAGGTCCACAAAAATCAGGTTATAAATTCAGAGTTTCAGTGAAACTAAAAGGCCATTTTATTCCTATTACCCTGGTTGAGAAAAAGATGGTGAGAGAAGAGCTAACAGAGTTCAGAGCAACCTTCAGAGACTAAAGGGAACTCATCTGCAAAGAACCAATTCCCTCTCATATAAACCCTAAGAGTGCTTTGCAAACCCAACTGTGCCATTCAATTTCAATCGATCCTCCCCAATCAGGTATGCCCTATTTCCACTACTTTATACTTTCAACCTGAAATTTTTGATACCCTTTTAATGCATTTGTTTGATAAGAGGTTTAGGCCTCCTACCCTTGGTTGCTTTTTGTGAGCTTTTTGTGAATTTTAATGGCATGATTCATGTGGTTACATTTTGATTTGGGGGCAACTCTTGATTACCCTATCTTGTTTCTCTAACCTGTTTGTTGAGTTTTTTTTGTGAGGGCTCACATGACTCTTGCAGAGATGGCCTGGTGTTCCACTTTATTTGTGGGATACCACCTGGAGGTTTATTCTGATTACCTGTACTGACTCGCTTTCTTTGATGGTGCTAGCTTGAGAGATCTCTGGGTTTCTTACCTCTTTATTTGCTGTTGCTTCGGATCTTTATCCGTGTGGTAGATCTCTTAACCCCCTTTATCTTTCCCGCATTTTACTACTTTTTGCCTAAAGACCTCCATGAGGAGGCAATTGACGGATAAAAGGGATCAATAGTCAATCCCCCGTTATTCAGTGCGTCGTTCTTTAAGATCACACTACGTGTCGATGCTTCAGAACAAAAACCCCAGATCTCTTGTCCGGTCGGTCAGTGGAGAGGGTTCCACCTTTCTGAACCCCCACTTTTTGTCATGAGCTCACCCTGTCCAGGGTTAAGAGCTATGAGGTCTTATCCTCATTACCCCTTTTGCATAAGCATCCCTAAAACACCAACAACTCATTAATTTTTCTTCTCCTAAGAACACGTTATCTCCTTCTACTATAGGCGAGTAAGTCTCCAAAGGTCGAGCATCCGGTAGATTGCGTAGTAACGTCGTTCATCCCAAAACCTAACCCGTAGTTAGTCGAACTACGGCTTGCTCTGTTTCTCATTCCAGATGATATACGTAGGCATAAGACGCGATGTCTTAGCGAGCATACTCCTCTTTAACCCATAGGTAGCCAAGTTACGAAGACTTTGATTCTCATATTCAGATGGTATACGTATGCAGTGGATGTGACATCCGTGCGAGTCATTTCCTTTTGACCCTTTTTTTTAGTAAATAGTACATTAGATAAACCCACACCCTTTAGACAAGAACTACAAGAGTGGATCCCGTAGAGTACTACGGATGCGTAGGGGTGCTAATACCTTTCCTTTTTCCAGGTTTACTTCGAGCGTTTCCTTTCCCTCCTTTGGGATAAATAACGCACGGTGGCGACTCTTTTGTCCTTTCTTTTTCGCCGGTTGTTTTTTTCGCAGGCAGGTTGCGACAATACCTATAAGGCAAGACTTGTTACAAAAGGATATAAACAAATTCATGGGGTTGACTATGATGAAACCTTTTCACCAGTTGCAATGCTTAAATCTATTCGGATTTTACTCGCTATCGCTGCATATCATGATTATGAAATATGGCAGATGGATGTCAAAACTGCTTTCCTTAATGGAAATCTTCTTGAGGATGTGTACATGACACAGCCTGAAGGATTTGACATACCAAAAGAAGCCCAAAAGATATGTAAGCTACAAAGATCAATCTATGGATTGAAGTAAGCTTCCAGAAGCTAGAATCTTCGTTTTGATGAGACGGTAAAACAATATGGATTCATCAAGAACGAAGATGAGCCTTGTGTCTACAAGAAGGTTAGTGGGAGCATGATCGTTTTCCTAGTATTATATGTAGATGACATATTACTCATTGGAAATGATGTCCCTACCCTGGAACAAGTAAAGTCTTGGTTGGGGAAATGCTTCTCTATGAAGGACCTAGGTGAAGCAGCCTATATATTAGGAATCAAAATCTATAGAGATAGATCACAAAAACTGCTTGGCCTAAGTCAGAGTACATATATAGACAAAGTGCTGAGACGCTTTAATATGCATGATTCCAAGAAAGGATTCATACCTATGCAACATGGCATGTGTTTATCGAAAACACAATCCCCTTCAACTAAGGAAGAAAGGGATCGCATGAATGAGATTCCATATGCATCTGCAATAGGATCTATCATGTATGCCATGTTATGTACTCGACAAGATGTCTCGTATGCTTTAAGTGCAACGAGTAGGTACCAATCTGATCCTGGTGATGCCCATTGGGTAGCTGTCAAGAATATCCTTAAGTACTTAAGAAGGACTAAGGACTCATTCTTGATATATGGAGGTCAGGAAGAATTGGTTGTAATTGGTTACACCGATGCTAGCTTCCAAACAGATAAGGATGACTTTAGATCGCAATCTGGTTATGTGTTTTGCTTAAAGAGTGGCGCTGTGAGCTGGAAAAGTTCAAAGCAAGATACAGTTGCTGATTCTACAACCGAGGCCGAGTATATTGCTGCCTCAAGTGCAGCAAAGGAAGTTGTTTGAATCAAGAAGTTCATTAGTGAACTTGACATAGTTCCTAGCATTGTGGATCCCATTGGTCTCTATTGTGATAACAATGGTGCTATCGCACAAGCTAAGGAGCCTAGATCTCACCAACGATCCAAACACATACTTAGGCGTTATCATCTCATTCGAGAGATAATAGATAGAGGAGATGTGAAAATATGTAAAGTACCCACACTTGACAATATTGCTGACCCACTGACAAAGCCTCTTGCGCAGCAGAAGCATGATGGCCATACTAGATCAATGGGCATAAGGGGTATGCCTGATTGGCTCTAGTTCTAGTGGGAGATTGTTGGTGTAAGCCCTAAAGGCCAATACTTTTTGGTACTTGTATCGAATTATTTATTAATAATAAAAGGCATTTTCTTTATTATGTTTGTTTAATAAAGTCCCTAGAATAGATAGTCCGTTTAATGTATCAAGTATGACTTAATCATGAGATCACATTAAACATAAGGACACTATTCTTAAAGTATCCGTAGTGGAGCTTTATTGTGAAGTGGGATAACATTAAAGCATTAAGACTATTATGTTTGTAGACTGATGATCACATCTTATGGATCATGGATAAAGAGTTATCAAGTCTTAAACATAGGTATGAATATTAAGAGTAATATTTATACCTGATTGACCCGCTACGAGAATACTATATAGAAAGTTATGCAAAGTGTCATAAGTTATTCTCATGGTGATAATGGTGTATACCACTCTTCGACCTGAAACCACTATGGACCCTAGATGTAGAGTTGAGTGCTTTTATTGCTGATCAAACATTGTCCGTAACTGGATGACCATAAAGACGGTTGATGGGTACTCCACAAAGCATGCTGAGGGACATGAGTGTCCTAGATGGAATTTTCCCATCCTGCGTAACAGGATAAATGTCTATGGGCCCAATATTGAACTGGACAAGGGTGACACGGTCTATACCTTGTGTTCAATATAGACATAAGGGCAAAGGGGTAATTATACACATAATTATTATCACATGAGGTTTTGTCAGATCACATGACATTTTCGTGTCTTGGGTAGCAGTGATGTGTTGCTAGATACCGCTCACTGTTTATTATGTTAAATGCGTGATTTAATATAATTGCCAACGTCGCGAAAACCTACAGGGTCACACACAAAGGACAGATTGATGAGAAATAGAGTAACTAAGGAACACCGTAAGGTACGGTGCACTTAAATGGGAGATGAAATATGGTAAGGTACCAAATACTTAAGTGATTTTGGCATATTATGAGATATGGGCCAAAATATACTTAAGTGGGCTTTTTAGCTTGAAGCCCACACAAGTGGTTCTATAAATAGAACCCCTTGGGTAGGAGCATCGTCACTCCACTCAGACTGAAATTCAAGTGAAGACTTGGAATTTCGTTTCCCTCTCTCTCTCACTCAAAGCCTTCATTCGTACCAGCTAGCATTGAGATTGAAGGAACCCGTTCGTGTGGACTGAGTAGAGACGTTGTCATCGTTCAACATTCATGATCACTCCGTGGATCTGTATCAAAGGTTCAGATCATTATTAGAGATCTGCACCAAAGGTTCGAATCACCACAAGAGGTAACGATTCTATCACTGATCATGCATATTCGTAAGGATCATTAAAGGAGAAATTTTAAATTCCGCTGTGCCTTGGATGGCAATTCTCCTTTGAAGAGCACCAAGAGGGCAATTTTAAGAGCATTGGAAGCCATTGGGGTCCAGTTCTTCAAGGATTCTCAGATGCAATCTTCATCTTATCAATTGGAATTTGATTGTATCGTTTTTAGTAGCTAAACATCTCTAAGTTAGGTTTTGTTTGATGAACTTATTTTGAACCTGTTGGGACATGTGTTTAATTTATCATTGCATGAATAATTGAAGTTATATTTCTATTCAATTGCTTCTTGTTTAATGCTTTTTATGTGAGATGATTTTTTAATCTGATCTTGGGCACATATGAAATACTGACTATTAGTTTATGTGTTGAAACTAGGGCATTTTTTTGTACTTATGCTGGTTGATTAGTGTAGCGGGGTATTCGTTACCATTAGAGATATTGACTAAATCCAAGGTAAATCATACAAGTCAAGTCGCCACCGCACTTCTATTTATCCAAAGGAATGGTTAGAAAGCGAACAAAAACCTAAAAGTTTTATCGAATCAAAAACTAGTACAAATGTCAGAGATCTGGGTAAGGGGGTTGGTTATGCAATGGGAAGGTTTTAAGCACCCAAAACATCCTAGGTACTCCTAGGGAGCCCTTTTCATATTTGTTGTAAGGTTGGTATTTTGTGAAAATTTGTTTGTGCAAACATGATTGAAGAGATGAGAAAAGAATATACAAATTTATTTACGTTTTGTGTTTGGATGGATAAACCCATTGCCTACGTACCATCTTAAAAAAAGATTAGGATCAAAACCTCGTAGTTCGGGGTAAAAATCTCAAAAATGAGTTGGTGAATTGATTGGTCCAAAAGCCCTAAGGTCTTTTGTTATCCAAGGGAGAAAACTCAACCTAAAACCACAAATCCACCATGTGAGGATAGCTTCAACATGCTAGTGAGGGGTTAACCCTATAATAAGCATGGAAGACTCATTGTCCATCACTAAGGATATAGGTGAGCATCACATCTACCTCAAGGATAACTCAAACCTAATAGCTAAAGGTTGTGAAAAAATTTGATTAAGAAAGTGGCCATTGAAACCACAAAAAGGACATTTGAATGGGTTATATTTACCAATGAAAAGTATTTATAAAATATGGTCAAAGTTGATTTAAAGGTTCAATTCAAAATAAGTGTTATGAAAAGAAAGTTTGAAAATCAAAAGTATAAGGCTTAGGTTTCTAATGTTTAAAACAAGTGTTAAATGTTTGCACAAAAGTTTTGGCTTGGGTTAGAGTGGAGGGAAGAAGAAGAATGGCTAAAGTCCTAATCATACAAGAGATAAGGGATAAGAAACAAGACCACAAATGGAGTTCCTCTCTTGAGATCATATTGATGATCCAAGTGGCTCCCATCCTTTGGAATAAGTAAGCAAGGTAGAAAAAACATTCAAGCAAACAAGCACACAATCACAACAAGCTTCTAGGAATCTTCCAATGGCTTTTGGATCTCTCTCTCTTGGAAGCTCATGACAATGGTTCCTCACTTTGAATCAAGTTGGAATCCCTAGCACAAGAACACACACATTAAAATATTCTACAAACAAACAAGGAATGGACAAGAAGAGTTTAGAAGTTGGTCCTTTCAAGGTCATCTTCAACACTAAGCTTTCTAAAGGCCTAATGCCTAGTTGCTCTTTGACTTTTATAGCACTCTAAAGGCCCAATGCCTAGTTGCTCTTTGACTCCAAATTTGCATAGGGAAAGTCCTAAAGTCTAAGTCCATTTGTCCATTTCTTTGCATTTGGTCAACAACAATCAAAATAAAACACAAGCACAATAGTATATACACAATTATGTGCTCAAGTGAGCAAAAGGCAAATTGCATTAACATAAACATGTGCTCAAGTGAGCAAAGGGAAAAGCAAATGAATAGTATGTACAAGAATAGTAAATTGCATAAATGTAAAGTGCAAAAAGTAAATGTTAATGGTTAATAGTTAGTAGTTAGTGTGCCATAAGGCAAATTTAGCGCTATGTTAATCAATCGTAATTGGACTTACGTAGAAGTCAAAACTATCTGGGGCCGGTCAATAATAATGTAGGCAACAACACAAGTTAGAAGTCTTGATTAGTGAACCAAGTTCCAACAACTTGCCATGCCAAAAAGAAAATGGGAAATGATCTTGTATTGGTTTAAGTCCTTTGCATGATTTAGGAAGCAACTTATCCTTAATGCAAATCCATTCATTTGATCAATTTATCAAGATGAATTAGATTTGAATCAAGGAAGATTAAATCTCCCTAATCAATGCTAACTTATCAACCTTTAACTCATTGATCAAAAAGAAAAAGAAGAAGAAGAAGAAGAAGAAATATGGATATGAAGAATAAAAGAACAAAGTGCATTAAATGAATAAAAATTTCAGCATTTTTAAAAGCTAAAAACTATTTTTAACAAAAGAAATATGGATATGAAGAATAAAAGAACAAAGATCAAACAAAGTTTGACAAAAAATTTCAGCATTTTTAAAAGCTAAAAACTATTTTTAATCAATTAAAAATGAATAAAAATAACCTAATTGAACTAAAATCTCAAATAAATCTCAAATCAATTAAAAAATTGATGAGAATATTTTTCATAGATCCATCATCATTCAAATAGGTTGAGAAAATATTTTTGTATTTTTTGAATATCAAAAACTATTTAAAATGAATTAAAAATGACCAGAAAAGAGAAAATTCACAAAAATATCAAATGATGAAATAAAAAAAATTAAAAATTATTTTTAGAAACTAGAATTAAAAAGATAAATAATGCAATTGGTCCCATATTTTTTGGATTAAAAATGAGAGAGTTATGAATTTTTGAAGTTAAATGAAATAAAAGAAATAAAATGGAAATTATAAAAATCAGGAAAAACCACGAGCGTCTGATCAAGCCTCATTAATTGACGTGGCTGATCAGAAGGCTCTCAAGTGCGCGCTTACCATGTACATGAGTCAAGCGCGTGGTACCATGCATTAAATGTAGTCAAACATAACAAGGGCCAGGATTAGATCATGGGAAACGCATCCAATGGTCCAAATTCAATTTGGCATGGTGAACGGTGGTGTACACCACCGTCTTCTCCGGCGAGCACACCAGCTCCGGCCAGAGTTACAGGTTTGCAAAAGTTAACCAAAACTCACGATCCATATACCAAATTAAAGCTGGGGCGATGTACATCATCCCTGTACCATTAGTTTCTCTTCTAGATCCCCATAGTAAGAGAAATCAGAAGGAGAAAAATATGGTGTTCATGCTGAACTTCATGGATTTCAAAAATTGAGCATATAACAATGATGCCTCTATAGAGAGGACTTCAGACAACACAATATCAAGGCCAACAGATCAAAGAATAAGGAGTTTCGAAGAAAAAACCAGTTGATGCACACCTTTGAATTGTGAAGCTTTGAGTCCCTTTCCTTAGCTCCTTTTGCAAAACAGAACCTCAATGTATCAGATGATGAAGGTTTAGGAACTTTAGATCTGAAGATTCAACCAAATTCAATTGAATTTCAGATCTGAAATTTTGAAGAAATATGAACTTAGTTCCTTTGGTATGGTTGGGAATTCACTCTTGCATCATTTCAGGCGCCTTTAGGTTAGTTCATAATGAAGCATAGCACATGTATTTATAGCTAGAATTGGCTGAACAAGTGATTTTACTCGTGTGCATGGCAAATCGATTTTCCTTGCATGGGCTTGTATGATCATGTGGAAGGCCCAATGAAGCTTGGAATAACTTGTTAAACTCATGCAGATCGCAAATGGACGTGTACAAGAAGTGTAAACAGCTCATGCATGGCAATTAGAATTGAATTTCACAAAATGCACTAAACCTTCATGCCTTCAAAAATGGTGCTTCCAAACTCCAAATGCCACCTCATGAGTAATGGTTAGAAAGCTTACTGCATAAGGAACAAATGATATGTTGATCAAAATTTCAATTGGACCTTGGAAATTAGTGAATTTTGAGTTTAAAGTGTAAGGTGCAAAACATGCAAAAGTGAGGTTTCCAAATTTGGCCAATGTTCAATCCCTTTTGTTTTGATGATGCAAGCCTCAAATGGAAACACCTCCAACATAAACGTTGTAGATCTTTTTAAGACAATCAAGATGGACTTACATTTTGCATCATTTTGATTTTTGATGAAGAAGTTATGGGCACTTGAAGTTGGACTTTTTTGCCTTTCAATGCATTTGGTCCAAAGTGACCTATAATGTTTTACATTATCACATGTATTTATTTTGAGATTTTGAAATTTTGTTCAACATAACATTTGAATTAGACACAATAATTTTTCCAATGCATTTGATCCCACCTCAAAATCATAAACAATGAATGAGTTATGTTCTTTGGAAGTTGACCCAAAATTAGGGTTTCAGTCAAAATGACCTATAATGTCTTGGAATGGGAGATGACCTTCCAAGCTTCAAATCAATTTTTTATGAACATGAAAGTTGTTCATATTGTTCTTAAGAACATTTTTCCTTTTGGGGTTATCTCTATTTTACCAACACATAAAACGTTAGGTTTCAGTGTATGTCAAAATAGTCAGATGAATTGACTGATCAACTTCTCAAGTCCACAACTCATATCTTGATGAATTGATGATTGAGGACACTCAAATAAGCTCAAATATGCATGAAATGATGAATTAGAGAACTTCCCTTGATTGTATTTGACCATGGGCTGAGGTTGCTTCATTAGCAAGGCATTGTGGGTGATCAAATGAATTAGGGTTTCCTTGAGGAACAAACCTCAAACCCTTTGACTTGCTTTGATCAAAATGATTAATTGAGATGCTAGGGAGGCATATTTTATGGATGAGATATTTGGGAACCATTTCCATGCTTGCCTTCATCTTCTCTTGGCTATATCTTTGCACCAATGGTCTCCTAGAAACTTTGGGCCTTGTGATTGCTCAAGCTACAAACAAGAAATGTTAGTGACATATTTTTGTGCTTTTAATTAGTGAATGAAATGAGAAAAGAAATAATATACAATTCAAGCATGCTTGGTGATCTCAAACCACTCACAAGAGGTCCCACCCAAAGGTAAAAGGAACCAAGATGCTTATGGTCCTTGAGGCTTTGCAAATGCAATGTTATGATGCCATGAGGGATCTTAGGGTCAAAATTGGGGTCTTACAATTAGGGATATGAGACCTCGAGTAATGGCATTTGAATTAACATTCTATTGTATCGCCTAATTTCACTTACGCTGGTTGAATAGGGATAGGAATCTCCGAGTGACAATTAGTGAGCTATACACCAAAGGATTGGGTATAATGGTCGTGTTGATTCGCTATGGAAGTATAATGACTTTCTCATTCAGGTAACTAATTAGACATCAATAGGGGATAAATAAGGGATTCTAAACAAAACATGATTACTTTCATCTTATTTCAGAACAAGTTTTATTTTTTAGCATTCAAACTTACCCCCCCCCCCCCCCCCCAATTATTAATTTTTATACTTGCACAACTATTGTTTTGTTAAATATCAATCCCTATGGAATTGATATCTTTTTAATTACTACGACATTATCAGTACATTTACCGAGAAGTCGTCAATCATGGATTCATATTTTGTTTTGTTGAAAGCAAATATGGCAAACTCTTGAAGAGCTGATTCATACTTATCCAGAGGTTTGTCGGACATATCTTTTATTAAAGGAATTTGTTCTCTTTCATGTTTTTCAATCGTATCTTTAGATAAGTTTAGTTCATCTCTTATAAGACCATATTGCTTCTTTAGAATTTTCATATGTTTGGATTTATGATGGCATCGTTCCATAAGATCTTGACATAAAGTAATTAAATTAGATTTAGAGAGTTTAGGAAGGTCCTCTTCTGTGTCATCTGAATCTGAGTCAAAACCAGCTTCTGATTTTGAGTTTGGAAGAGTATAGGCCATCAAAGCAATATTAGCTTCTTCTTTATCAGTTTCTTTTTCATTGTCAAGTTCTTCACATGTTTCCATGAGACTTTTCTTGAACTCACTTCTGAAGTTGTTCTTCTGGAAGCTTTCCTTTTTAACCTTGTCCTTCTACAGATCAGGATAGTCAACAATGAAATGATCAGGCTTCTTGCAGTTGAAGCATCCCTTTTGATCATCTTTATCACTTCTAAAACTTGACCCTTTGAATCCACGTCTTTTACCAGAGAATATGTTCTTCTTCTTGTCCAGGTGTTGAAATATTTTAACGAAGAAAGCCATTTCATCATCATCATCACATTCTTCATTAGAAACTTCATCATGAGTGGCTTCTTTATGCACCCTAGTCTGAGAAAAAATTTCAAATCTTCCAACATAACTTAAAGTCATTGCTTTAAATTGCTTTACAGACTCATCTCCATTTAGCTCCATCTCTTAGATTTGGAGATTTCTAACAAGACTTTTAAGGCTTAATATGTTTAAGTATTTAGCTTCTTGAATAACTGTAACTTTGGGTCTATATTTGGCAAGAAGACTCCTAAGAATTTCCTTGACATGATCAAATGTAGTGTAGCTCTTGTTCAAGATCTGGAGTACAAACACAAGAACTTGAAATCTTGAGAACATAGTTTCAATTTCTAATAATATTTTATTCTGAATAGCTCATATTGCTGAACCAGAAGATTTTCTTTAGCTTCTTGAACTTGTTGATTACCTTCATATGTAGCCCATAAAGATTTAAAGATAGTTTTGGAAGTTGACTTATCAATAATCTTTATGTACTAAGAATGAGGCAAGGCATCAACAAGAATGCCTCTCACTCTATGATGTTTTTTGTATATCTTTTCTGAGTAGGAGTGAGAGAATTTCTATCAGAAACCATTCCAAAACCATTGACTTGAATATCAATGATATCTTCTAAAATATCCCATAACTCATCATCCAGATCAATGATGTGAGTGTACATCTTACTCTCCCCCATTCAAATTCAATAGAGTCCCCACTAAATGTTGGTGGTCTAGCTATATAGTTGTTTTGACCAGATGTATTCTGGTCATGGTTATTATTACCATGAGGAGTACCACTATCAGGACTGTTAACTTCAAGACCATCATGCATGATGAATGAAGTATTTTTTTTCAAGATCTTTTATGCCCCACTGTTAAGTGTTATAGTACAGATCATGCTCTGATGCCAATTGAAGGTGAGAAAAATACACAAGAAGGGGGGGTTAAATTGTGTAAGCTAATTCTTTTTCTACTTCTGAAAAACTAGTTTCAGAATCTGAACAAGTTTAGAATCTGAATATAGAGATGATTTACAGTGGAATGATAAACAATCAGAAGCAATAAGTAAATAAACGCACAAAGTTTATCCTGGTTCCTCTCCTAAGATGGGAGTAGTCCAGTCCCCTTGTCCAACAAGATATTTTCAGTATAATTAATTTGATTACAACTTTGCTTAATAAAACTAGAAAGAGACTTCAACTACTAAATCAATCCAGAAAGAGACTTCTGCTCAATCAATCTTGAAAGAGACTTCTTCTCAATCACATCGAAAAGAGATTTCACTGCTCAAGCACAGATGCGAGAGACTTCGCTGCTCAAGCAACCTTGCAAGAGACTTCCTCTACTTTAAACAAAAAATTTAGTAGAAATAATTACAACTATACTTTGATACACAATCATAAGTATATAATTATTGCAATAATCACAATGATTCTTAACACTTAATATTTCTAACATATACAAAGATAATAAATCTTAAGAGCTTGTGCAAATAAACATATGAAACTTTAGCTCAAAGTTTATACTCAATGTGTTATGTTAAGATGTTTGATGATTGATAACCTTCCTTCAATCACAAATGTTACCAAATAAACCTGAACCAATGTATTCCTTGTGATTCACAGTAAGGCAAGTTTAGTATGCTTGTGCAATAGTACAGATCATGCTCTGATGCCAACTGAAGGTGAGAAAAATACACAAGAAGGGGGGGTTAAATTGTGTAAGCTAATTCTTTTTCTACTTCTGAAAAACTAGTTTCAGAATCTGAACAAGTTTAGAATCTGAATATAGAGATGATTTACAGCGGAATGATAAACAATCAGAAGCAATAAGTAAATAAACGCACAAAGTTTATCCTGGTTCCTCTCCTAAGATGGGAGTAGTCCAGTCCCCTTGTCCAACAAGATATTTTCAGTATAATTAATTTGATTACAACTTTGCTTAATAAAACTAAAAAGAGACTTCAACTACTAAATCAATCCAGAAAGAGACTTCTGCTCAATCAATCTTGAAAGAGACTTCTTCTCAATCACATCGAAAAGAGATTTCACTGCTCAAGCACACATGCGAGAGACTTCGCTGCTCAAGCAACCTTGCAAGAGACTTCCTCTACTTTAAACAAAAAATTTAGTAGAAATAATTACAACTATACTTTGATACACAATCATAAGTATATAATTATTGCAATAATCACAATGATTCTTAACACTTAATATTTCTAACATATACAAAGATAATAAATCTTAAGAGCTTGTGCAAATAAACATATGAAACTTTAGCTCAAAGTTTATACTCAATGTGTTATGTTAAGATGTTTGATGATTGATAACCTTCCTTCAATCACAAATGTTACCAAATAAACCTGAACCAATGTATTCCTTGTGATTCACAGTAAGGAAAGTTTAGTATGCTTGTGCAATAGTACAGATCATGCTCTGATGCCAACTGAAGGTGAGAAAAATACACAAGAAGGGGGGGTTAAATTGTGTAAGCTAATTCTTTTTCTACTTCTGAAAAACTAGTTTCAGAATCTGAACAAGTTTAGAATCTGAATATAGAGATGATTTACAGTGGAATGATAAACAATCAGAAGCAATAAGTAAATAAACGCACAAAGTTTATCCTGGTTCCTCTCCTAAGATGGGAGTAGTCCAGTCCCCTTGTCCAACAAGATATTTTCAGTATAATTAATTTGATTACAACTTTTCTTAATAAAACTAGAAAGAGACTTCAACTACTAAATCAATCCAGAAAGAGACTTATGCTCAATCAATCTTGAAAGAGACTTCTTCTCAATCACATCGAAAAGAGATTTCACTGCTCAAGCACACATGCGAGAGACTTCGCTGCTCAAGCAACCTTGCAAGAGACTTCCTCTACTTTAAACAAAAAAATTAGTAGAAATAATTACAACTATACTTTGATACACAATCATAAGTATATATTTATTGCAATAATCACAATGATTCTTAACACTTAATATTTCTAACATATACAAAGATAATAAATCTTAAGAGCTTGTGCAAATAAACATATGAAACTTTAGCTCAAAGTTTATACTCAATGTGTTATGTTAAGATGTTTGATGATTGATAACCTTCCTTCAATCACAAATGTTACCAAATAAACCTGAACCAATGTATTCCTTGTGATTCACAGTAAGGCAAGTTTAGTATGCTTGTGCAATAGTACAGATCATGCTCTGATGCCAACTGAAGGTGAGAAAAATACACAAGAAGGGGGGGTTAAATTGTGTAAGCTAATTCTTTTTCTACTTCTGAAAAACGAGTTTCAGAATCTGAACAAGTTTAGAATCTGAATATAGAGATGATTTACAGCGGAATGATAAACAATCAGAAGCAATAAGTAAATAAACGCACAAAGTTTATCCTGGTTCCTCTCCTAAGATGGGAGTAGTCCAGACCCCTTGTCCAACAAGATATTTTCAGTATAATTAATTTGATTACAACTTTGCTTAATACAACTAGAAAGAGACTTCAACTACTAAATCAATCCAGAAAGAGACTTCTGCTCAATCAATCTTGAAAGAGACTTCTTCTCAATCACATCGAAAAGAGATTTCACTGCTCAAGCACACATGCGAGAGACTTCGCTGCTCAAGCAACCTTGCAAGAGACTTCCTCTACTTTAAACAAAAAATTTAGTAGAAATAATTACAACTATACTTTGATACACAATCATAAGTATATAATTATTGCAATAATCACAATGATTCTTAACACTTAATATTTCTAACATATACAAAGATAATAAATCTTAAGAGCTTGTGCAAATAAACATATGAAACTTTAGCTCAAAGTTTATACTCAATGTGTTATGTTAAGATGTTTGATGATTGATAACCTTCCTTCAATCACAAATGTTACCAAATAAACCTGAACCAATGTATTCCTTGTGATTCACAGTAAGGCAAGTTTAGTATGCTTGTGCAATAGTACAGATCATGCTCTGATGCCAACTGAAGGTGAGAAAAATACACAAGAAGGGGGGGTTAAATTGTGTAAGCTAATTCTTTTTCTACTTCTGAAAAACTAGTTTCAGAATCTGAACAAGTTTAGAATCTGAATATAGAGATGATTTACAGCGGAATGATAAACAATCAGAAGCAATAAGTAAATAAACGCACAAAGTTTATCCTGGTTCCTCTCCTAAGAAGGGAGTAGTCCAGTCCCCTTGTCCAACAAGATATTTTCAGTATAATTAATTTGATTACAACTTTGCTTAATAAAACTAGAAAGAGACTTCAACTACTAAATCAATCCAGAAAGAGACTTCTGCTCAATCAATCTTGAAAGAGACTTCTTCTCAATCACATCGAAAAGAGATTTCACTGCTCAAGCACACATGCGAGAGACTTCGCTGCTCAAGCAACCTTGCAAGAGACTTCCTCTACTTTAAACAAAAAATTTAGTAGAAATAATTACAACTATACTTTGATACACAATCATAAGTATATAATTATTGCAATAATCACAATGATTCTTAACACTTAATATTTCTAACATATACAAAGATAATAAATCTTAAGAGCTTGTGCAAATAAACATATGAAACTTTAGCTCAAAGTTTATACTCAATGTGTTATGTTAAGATGTTTGATGATTGATAACCTTCCTTCAATCACAAATGTTACCAAATAAACCTGAACCAATGTATTCCTTGTGATTCACAGTAAGGAAAGTTTAGTATGCTTGTGCAATTCACATTAAGGTATTCAAAGTATCTTAAAAAGAATTAGTTGTGAAACATTTTGTCTTTTATGTTCTGAAAATAATTCACATTTTGAAAGAATAATCAAACTAAATAATTCACATTTGTGTTTTGTGTTTAACTAAAACATAGAAACAACAACCATAGAAATATACATTTAAGTTCCTGACAAACGTGTTATCTAAAAGATGGATAGAAAATTAGACATTAATCACCAAGGTGGATTTTAATTACAATGTGTTTTACTCTCGCGAGAGGAAGAAATCAGGTTGCAAGCAAAACTTTATAAATTTTGTCTATAGAACACTTGTTTTTACCAAGGTGTATATCAATTTTCTTAGTTAAGTGGTGTCATCATATGTATCGCTTTTCTTAGTTTAGAAAACAATAACTAAACCACAATCACAATACACAACAAGTTATGATAACGCATATATGGAATAAACCATCTTACGTTGAGGCACACAGAGACTCATAGAGAAGAAATACAATAACTAAACCACAACCAGAATACAAGTTATGTTAAAAGATATATGAATATTTTAGTGGTATTACATTTCTAACATGTTATCAAACAACATTTTAATGGTAACTACATTTCTAACAACATTTCAAACAACATTTCAGTTGTATTACCATTTCTATGAGAGATGAACATTTTTTCAGGGAGTTACGTACCTCAAATGTGATGACGAAGCTTCAATGAGTTTTGAAAAGAGACGATGTTTGAGTTGATGTTGGAAAAGTTGACGTTGAAAAGAGATGATGTTTGAGTTGATGTTGGAAGCGTTTTGATGAAAAATGCCTAGGAATTTTGTGAGGAGAGTGGCGATGAAGTTAGAGTGTTTGTTGATAGATAAATGAAAAGTTAGAGTCTAGTCCTCTGAAGTATTAATGCAAAATAACAAACACGTCGTTTTTTAGGCAAAACCGAGAGAATATATCAATTAAAAAAACAATATAAAAGTTACATATAACGCCATGTTCAGATAATTCATTTAAAATAACTATCACGTCGGGTTTTAGAAACAATAGAGGTAATAGATTAATTAATAATTAAAAATAATATAAAAATAAATTAAAAAAGTATTTTAAAATGTTGATGCAAAAGATATTACCCCTCGGTTAACCAATATAACTGAGGGTAATACAAATAAAAAATAAACATAAATAAAAAAAGGGAAACGAGAAAGGCACCATGTGACTCTAAACCAATTAAAAATAAAAATAAAACATAAAATGCAGTAAATAGGATTCAAAGGAAACCCCCTCTTAGTATATTCTCTCGGTTTTGATAATAATCGAGGGTATAGGTTGTATATTTATATTCTTTTTAAAAATATAAATGATAGCGCTGCCAAGACATATATCTCAGTTATTGATGGGTTAAGGTGAAAGTTTTGTCATTAAATATATTATTTGTAGTAGTATTAGGGTCAGGGTTAAAAAGACATGTTGAAATATAAGTTCAAAATATATTATCAGAGTTCATTTTTAAAAGGGATCGTGGATTATCTCATGATATACAAGCCACTTATTTATTATTTTTATAAAAAAATAAATAATATTTATTATATAAAATATATTACTTTAAATGTAATAGATTTTTTTAAAATTATATCATATTTTAAAAATAATCTAACTTTAAAAGTATAATATAATTTTTAAATTATTTAAAATTATTGACAAATATTTAATGTAACACAAATTAATAGAATACGAAAAAATTGTAAAATAAAATATAAAATAATTATATTAATTTGATTACTTAAATATATAATATTTAATATAGAAAATTTAAATATAATATAAAAGATAAATTTTACGGAGTGTGATGAATGTGACTTTAGGAAAGAAACTACATTAATATAATTTTTAGAGTTTTTTTGTAAGTGAGTTTGAGTGTCCAACCTAAGAGTAAATTTAATGGGGTTGAATTAGGTTTTAAGAAATTATTCGGTTGTTTTTTCAGATGAATATGTTTTTTATTTTTCTGATTTAACAATGGAAGAAATACAGAAAAATAAAGTACATAAAAGTAAATAACGCATAGATATATCATGGTTCCTCTTTTTAAATAAGAGTAATCCAGTTTTCTCACATTCCGTGAGAGATTTTCACTATTGTCAGATCTTTGTACAATCATACCACTAAGACTTCTCTTATAATCTTCTAACAATAACAAAGAAACACATCACTTCATTGATTTCACTAAAACAACAACAACTAAGGTGGATTTTGAATCAACCTGGTTCAAAGGACTTTTTCCAATAAATTGAAAGACAATCTCCCTATTTGCAAATACTTTAATAAGTACAACATTTTCATAGAGATTAAAATCACCACAAACACTTGGTGAATATTACAGCAAGTTGATAAAAATGAGTAAAGATAATTTTTTTAGCATACTTCTTAATACTTTAGAGTTTTACTGCTTTTATGATATATTGAAAATTCAACCTTCTCCTTCAATGAACAAATTAAGATGATATAAACATTTAAGTGCTCAAGTGTTTTGACTAAACTTTTTAACATACTAATGAAATTATGCAGAAAAACATTTCTCTGTTAATATTTTGCAGACATTTGAAACAGATAAATTTGTTCATGAAAAATGAGTAAAAATTTTACCAAATTATTCTACTATTTATACATCACAAGACACCATTTTAAAAAGGCTTGTAATGCTTGAAAATGATCCGAAATAATTTGCAATGCTTTAGGAAAATGATTCACAAAAGAATGTAATGAAAAAGTATCATGTTTCATATTTTTCTAAAAGCTACAAGGTCAATGGATTTACATGACCAGGTTAATAATGTATTAACCATTCCTCAACGTGCAAAAAATATGTGAAAATACAATAGATTAATCGATTGACATTATTTGATTAATCGATTGACATAATAGGCTAATTGATTGGTCTGTTTAAAAAACCAAAATTTTGTTTTAATAGAAGCAATGTAAATCGAATGACATAAGGAGGATAATTCATTTACCTTAATAAAAATTTGGAAAATGACTAAGTTAAAATGCAATTTCATTTTGATCTTTATTCTAAGATAGATTTTTGTATTCATTAAAATTAAGATAAAAAGGACCTGTATAGAGTAGTTTTAGAATTGAAGAATTTTAAAGACCGTGCTAAAAAACCTTGTAAAATTCTAACTCTAATTTTAAACCTAATATATATATATATATATATATATATATATATATATATATATATATATATATATATATATATATATATATATATATATATATATATATATTGGTAGTTTTAAATTAAAGTGTTTTGTGACTAAGTGAATGTGTTTTTTTAATATTTATGTTATTTATTACGAAATAAAATTAAAGTTAAAATCAAAGTGCGGTGTGATATGGATTTTGTTCACGGGTCGATCCATCTTTAGGCAGAATGTGACAATAGTCACATCAAATATATATATATATATATATATATATATATATATATATATATAATTTCTTTTTTTAAAATATTTTAAAAATCAGATCGGTAATCAAATTGATCGAACCTTTAAGTTACTTGTTGAATTGTATGATTAAATCCATTTAAATCGGATAATTTAATTGCATAAATTGATCTATAAAACAAAATTATATAGTTATTAAACCGATCGAACCGAAGACCTTATTACTATAAAATAATTACGATTGTAATGTTTAATATATTTAATTACAACGAAAGAAAAATTTATATAAATAAGTTTTGAATAAAATCTATTTATATTTTCATTTTTAATAAGTATTTTTTAAAACTATCAATTTGTCTGTTTTTATTGATTTTGATCGATTTTGACCAATTTCCACTGATTTAATAACTTACTCTATCTAACAATCAAATTATATTGATAACCCATCCGATTCTCGGTTCGATCGGTTAATTCGGTCCGACTTTCAAAATAATCTCTCAAAAGACGTGAAAATCAAAATTACCCAATTTATTTTGATTGGGATATATGCGACAACGGAAGTTCTCGGTCGTGCTTCCTACGAAGTGAGTAGATTCTGGAGTGATTTGCTTTTGCAGTATTTACCTTAGTTGTTATGGATTAAAATAAAAATAAAAATCGAAGTAATTTGAATATAAATTGGATATGATTTTAGAGACAAAATGTCAACTGAGTTAGCCGATTATGCGTAGGAAACAATTTGGATAAGCTGTCGGAGATGATCTTCAACATCGATAAATGATGTACCGTATCAAGCATATAAAAATCAGGAGTTTACAAATGGATATGACAAATTACTTAATTAGATATCCTCTTGTCATATCATATGTATACCCTAACACACTACAAACGTGATGGAAATATCTAATTCACATGGACTCAATCATCAAATGCATGGGTATATTGTGATTGCGCACAAGGACTAAAGTACTTTGTTAGTACGAGAAATATTTGGTTGGTTGGTCACAACCCATGCAAATCATCAAAATGCCTTGGTATATTGTGATGGTGCCCAATAGCTCGAGTACATTTGTAACTTCCTTTTAAAAAACATGTTAAGACACAAATTTTGAGTCTTTTTTTGTTTAAATATATTTTCAGTTCTCCTATTTTAGTTTATTTTTTATTTTTTAAACTCCATTAAAAATTATTTTTTTGGTCTCTAAAGTTTTTTCTTTTTGAATTTTTTTTCTCTCCACCTTTACACATATGGTATCTTTATTTATTTCAGTGATATCATATCAACTTTTGTTATTTTTTAGTTGAAATAATTTATTTATTTTATTACAAATTTAATAACATGATATTAAATTTTTTTTTATGAAATTGAAATAAATTAAATTGAATAAACGATGTAATCAAAATCTGATTGAATGGTGGACACGAACAAGACGTCTTCTTCTTCCTTTTTATTTGCAAATCTTAGAAATATAGACCTACTTCCTTCTACTTCTTGATTTCGTTTTCTTCATTTTCTTCCTTTGGACTTCAACACTTAGTTTTCATAAACCCGTATGTTAACACACAGTTTCTAACATGGGAAGCAAATATCATGTTTTGAGGTTTAAATACAAATGTGATTTTGATGCTCCATTTATGACGATATGAACTGATGCAAACTCAGGTCGCCGCTTCTATGGTTGTGGGATTGTTAGCTGATATTTTCGATAAGACCAAAATCTCAGCATAATAAAAGAGACTTAAATGTTGAAAGGTTTAAAGGACATTTTTGACATGTTGTGTTAGTCAAAGAAGTTGAAGTTTCAAGATGAGAGATAAAGATTGAGACTTAATATTTTTTTTTGAAAAGAGATATTTCATCAACATTTTGAAAGCATTATTGCTCAGGATTTCGACGTCAATAAGACATGTCGGCCAACCGTATTTTGGCATGAAGAAGTGTTAGATCAAAACGAGTAACTACTTCTCAGTATTATTCCAAGGAATAAGTGGGTGACATTTCAGAAGCAAAAAACATGTAGAAATCTACATGGAAAATACTGAGGAGAAGAACGTTACAAAACAGTTATTTTACACTTGTATAAATAGGAGTTCTACTATTAGGATTCAGGAGGTTACTTTCTTCTCCTTCTTTGCTTTAGGAGTAGGAGCGACTTTTGGGCTAGGCGCAACCTTTCTAGAGCCAACCCCATTAGTCTTTGGCTTTTTCTTCTTAGCTTTAGGTCCAGGAGGGGAATCCTCGACATCTATGGGTTGAGTTTCGCCATTAGCATGAATAAGGGAAAGCAATTCATATAGAGAAAAGTCAAGTAAGAATAATATGGCGAACAATTCAAAACCTAGTTTCAGATATTAGAACTGACCTGTGTTTTTTTTATTAGAGTTGCTTCAACCTTGGGTTTCTTTAAGGCTACGAAAGTGCTGACAACATCTCTTGTTCTCTTATTGTGTTCGACCGCTGAAAGCATACAAATACAATTGTAAACAAGGAAGAAAAGAATAATGGGTTAAGTTGATTTGGAGAGAACTTTCACTTTCCTCACCTTCATGTATAGAGGTTTAAACCCTGACATGGTTTATGTCGACATTAAGGTGTCCTTTGAAACCATGTATGTCATGCTTAGTGGAGCCACTCGTTTAGCAGGTTTTAAGCTCTCGTTTTTAATACCTTTAAGGGGGAGGCACTAGTGGGAAAAAGGGGAAACTTGAGAGGATAATAGTTCAGTGTAAATGTGTACTTATCCTTCACATAATCAAGGATTTTTATGTTAGGAAGTTTCACCATCATTTATTCTTTAAGAGTAACAACTGCTTCACGGATCGTCCGATTAAGATCATTGGGGCATACACAGTTTCAAAATACCGTTGGAAAGCCTGGATCTCTTTGATGTGTTTGTCTCTACCTTTTTTTAACTTTTGTTGCAGATAAGAGAAAACATATGTTAAATATTGAGATAATGTTGCGACCACAAGAAATTCTTTTGCATGGTAGGCTCTTCACCAAGTGTCAAATTCTTTGTTGCAATAGAAGGATGTTTGAAAAGAAAATGGCATGAGTATAACATATTCAATAACATGTCGAGCAAGATGTCAAATGTATTCATCCTCCGAGTAGTCGATAGTGCAAAGGTAGAGTTCATTTTTTCGACTAAAAGGGACTTGGGCACAGTTTTCCTAACCCTAAATTGGCGTGATACCAAATTGGGCTGGTTGCAAAATATTTCCACATTTTCTTTGGAAGTCCCAAGTCTAGTCGAGAGAAGCTTTGAAGTTAGGAAAGCTTCCCATATCTTCTTTGATTCAACATCATGTTCGCCAGTAGTAGGAAATTTTCTTGTGAACCATTTAGGCCCATGAGTTATATTGACAAAAGAAGCCATTATAGGAGTGATGTTATGGCGTTTAGCGAACATCATGAAATAGGTCAAAAAATCTTCTTGATATTATCTATTTTTGTCATATGGGGTTGTTTGAGCAAGTCGAGTACCTTCAACACGCTTATTCTTAATTTCGTCAACATTGTTAGGTTTTTTAACATCCAGGGAAGATTCAAACATGGCATTCAACCATAACTAGAGCAACCAAAAGGGTCCAGCCAGTAACATGTTATCTTTAGGTTGAAGGTTTTTCATGGTTTCAGTGGCTAAACCTAAAGATTCATAGAGGGATCCTAATATAAGTTGGCTAAGACAGATGTTTCGCACTTCGTGTAATTGGTTGGCCAGAGTTAAGTATCTCTTAGCTACCTTAATTTATTTAGCAAAAGATACATCTCAACAACCACAAAGCTAGAAAAGTAATGTGTTATTCATCAGACACTTCGTCCGTGGTAAGGTCATGATAGTCTTCGATGTATTTCCCAAAGCTAACACAATTTCTGTTGAAATTTATGGTATCTTAATCACTCTTATTAGGATCGTTTATTTTGTCACTTTGGAAAAGGCCAGTGATGGCCGCTATGTCGAAGAGAGTTGGTGTCACCATCCCACAGGGGAGTTGGAATGTGTTTGTGGTACTTTCCTAGAAGTACAAAGCTGTGACAAGCATATTTTGGAAATAAGGGGGACACATCCTCGAAAGTTGAACTAGATCATAAATTCCTTTGGACTTCTAGGTGTCACCCATTTTTGCTTCAATTTTGTTCATCCAAAAGATATAATCCTCATTCCTTTTAAAGGGACATGCAGAACGAAAAACACAAAAAGTGGCAGCCATGTATTATAAATTTATGGGTTCCTTAATGCTCACTATGGGTTTTATTCAGTGGTAACAAGGGAAAAAGTCCCTGAACTTAGTAATATCTACTGAGGGATCATGCATTGGACCCATAAGGGAATGAGTTTTACCAGAAATAGAATAGGGAATTAGTGTTTGAGATTTGAAGATACAAAGCTTTTCCTCTTGATTTAGAGGTTATGAGACGTATTCTTGATTCCCAATAATAATAACATATTATAAATTGGTAGCTAAAGAAAGAGAGTCCTTGGATTCTTTTGTATTTTTTGCTTTGGAAGCCATTGTTGTAGGTGATAGACTAAATACTTGAAGAGAAGAAATTTTTGAAGAAGAGTTTCTGAATAACAATGAGCTGAAAAGAGAAGGAGATAGAAAGAAAAGTTATTTATAGTAAAATAAAAGAAAACTCGTCAGCTTTGATTTTAACAAATGGAGCCAACTTGGTGACACGTGCCGTCATGTTAGAGACGAAATTGAAACAATTTTATAAGCCTAGCCACGCCGTCCTAAAAGAACGAAGCCATGATTGAGAGTTATGGGATTATGGAAAACACGCGTTTTCGAGGTGAAGGTTGATGGAAAAGTTATGATGACTATGTCGTCAGTCCACTAGGTGAACAATGTCAAAGAAAGTAAAATAAAAGCACTTGTATCTTCTTTCAGTTGTAAGAGGCCTTTTGGGGGGAAATTTGTTAGTTTGTATGTTTGACAGGACCAAAATCTCAGCATAATAAAAGAGACTTAAATGTTGAAAGGTTTAAAGGACTTTTTCAACATGTTGTGTTATCCAAGGAAGTTGAAGTTTCAAGATGAGAGATAAAGATTGGGACTTAATATTTTTTGAAAAGAGATATTTCGACGATAGTATTGCTCAGGATATCAACGTCAACAGGACACATCGACCAATAGTGTTTTGACGCGAAAAAGTGTTTGTTCAAATGAGTAACTACTTCTCAGTCTTATCCCAAGGGACAAGTGGAACACACTTCAGAAGAAAAAAAACATGCAGAAATCTACGTGAAAAATGTTGAAAAAAAGAACGTTACAAAACATTTATTTTACACTTGTATAAATAGGAGTTCTAGTATCAGGGTTTTGGGTGCTTATTTGATTTCACTACAAAGCTAAAAAAACTCAAAGTACCCAGCATAACGAGAAATGAGTTTCATTGAGCAAAATGTATGATTTCTGAAATACCATTTTCTTGAAATGAAAAGTCTTTTACTTCACAATAAACAGGGATGACTGAGGTATGTTTTCATTTATGCTAATTTTAATGTTGTTTTGTTTTAACCATGTAACAATTTTCCATTTACTTATATTCTTTCTTTTCTATTGATGTAACCATGTATCGATTTTCCAACAAATGGACCACAACTATGATCAATGGTTAATCAAGTTCCAATTTATCCATCTGTGATGAGACGAGCAATTGGTCGTCCAAAAAAGATTAGAAACAAGACAAGTGATGAACCAAGGAATCCTCATATACTTTCAAGGAGAGTATCAATAGTTACTTGTAAAAAAATGTGGAGAAATAAAGAATTCAGTTTGAATGGTTGGCAAGGGTGATAAGATAAACATTTGGAACGATAACTAGTGTGGGCATTCTATTGCTTTGCTGTTAAAAATTCCTACATGGCATCAACAATTTCTTAAGGCTAATTTGAAAGAGATTATGCATGGTATGCGGATCGTTATTGTTGATTCTAAGTGTTGGCAGCAATTTTGGTAAAACTAAAGAGTGTTCACAAGATGTTATATGTGATGTCTTAACATGAGATATCCTATGTACCTGCTGGAGTTCAAGAACATGTGCATGCAAGATTGTTTCAGAATGCCACATACAATGACAAGGCTTCTGATATTGGTTGTACCTGCTGGAGCTTAAATGAAAGACATGTTCATGCAAGATTGTTTCGAATGACATACATAATGTCATAACATCTGATATGGTTGTACCTGCTGAAAGTTATAAAAGGAATTATTGGATTATGCAGGATTTTTCCAGGATGTCAGACCCGATGTCATGACATCCTGTACACAGAACATTCAGTATGAATGTCTGGTGTTTTGTGATTGCACAATTAATGGCAATCTTTGGATGATTGAAGATATGGCTAGCTGGCGCATTCAATCATGGATTACAACCAGATTTACTTATTTTCCAAGGAGATCTAAACAGCTGTTATAAAAAGATTTGATTGGAAAATAAATTTAGGGTTTTCAAGTTGTCCAAGCCCAGCTGAAAGCTTCTATAAAAAGGGACTTAGAAAACCTGTTTGAATACACAACCAAGACTGAGCGAAATATAGAGAGAGCTAGGGTTTGTGTCTGTTTAATCGTAAGACTTGTAGGTCATTCAAGTCATCCATTGATGATTGAATTGGACTGATTTATGGTTGTAATTTGTCACTCTAAAGCTGTTAAGCAAGAGTGTGTGTCTTCTTGATCAAAGTTGTGAAGCAAGATCAAGAGTGTGTCTTCTTGATCAAAGCTGTGAAGCAAGATCAAGAGTGTGTCTTCTTGATTGAAGCTGTGAAGTAAAATCAAGAGTGTGTAATTGAAAAGTATTTTCTTTTCTCAAGGGATTGTTGTTTAAAATCACTGGTGTGTGATTGTAAGGGAAGTGAGTGGGTTCTCATATCTAAGAGTGCTTAGGTAGAAATTTCACGGGTAGAGATTAGGTGATAAAGAATGTAACTTGTTGAAGTGTACGGAGAGTCTTTGAATTAATTTTATTTTAGTGAATTTCCTTCCTGGCTTGGTAGCCCCTAGACTGTGAGAGAATTCTTTACTTTGAATTAATTTTTAATGATAGCAAATTGTGTGATCATCATCCAAATGTTGGTTGTGCATTACATTACATGATACATTTGTGTTTTTATTGTGTTTTCATCCCACTCTATTGTTGCATAACTGTACATATAGACCTACATTAACACTTCTCTTAAAATAACAATTAAAATGCACTTTGTGTCAGTATGCATCAATACATAAGCCTCTGCATCGATACATACAGCATGTGATAAATCACAAAACCTTTCTTGTTCAGTATGCATCGATGCATACGAGTCATGCATCAATACATGAAAGGCAAAAGGCTTTATGCATCGATCCATACGATCCCTGCATCAATACATGACCAATTGAAACAGCCTGTGTATCAATGCATACGCATTAGGCATCGATACATACTAGTGGAAAATCACATGCATCAATACATACGAATTATGCATCGATACATGATTAATCCATTTCACCAAAAATTCACTTATCTTACAGTATGCATCAATGCATACTCTCATGTATCAATGCATCAAGCTGTTTTGCTCACTAACAGTTCTGTTGTTGCTGCATATATAAGATGTTATGACAGCAGTGAAAGAGCACGAATTCTTAGAGGGAAAACAATTGAACACAAGATCAAAAGCAGTGTTGGAGCAATTGTTTGAGAGCACATAGAAACCTGAAAGAGACTTCATCTTCTTCATCTTCTCAATCACTTTTCTTCAAGAACATCAACACATAATAATTCTTGTTCTTTGGATTAAAGGATTATCGAGATAACGTTCAGTGGTACGATCAAGGATCTAGCTGTGGTTTTCAGCGGAACGATCGAGGATCTAGCTGAGTCGAAGATTGAAGGGGGTTTCTAGGAAAAACCTACTGGTTTATCCTTCAAGAACTGAAGCGTTCTTGAGGGTTTGGGAGTCACGTTTGCAGAACAGATTCAGTCGCAGCGTTGCATTTTGGAGATCGGGGGATTTCGCAAGCAGGTCGTGGAACCGGTGAATTGTTTGCAATTTCGTGTAGGAAATTCTTGATCGTGCTCAGATCAAGTGAAGGTTCATACAAGAAGAAGTTCTTGGAATTTAGAATTCTGTCTTTGTATCATAACCTTGTATCCACGGATTCAGCAATTATCGATAATCAAAGTTCTCAATTTCATTTGAAATTGAGAGGGAGACGTACCCACACGCGAGGACGACGTGGGGAACTTCCTTACCAAATCTCTGCGTATCGTATTCTTACCTTACTTCTTTTTACGTTTAAAACAGTTTTCGCAATTTCAGTTAGTGTGTGTTGTGATTGTTCCTGTTGCAAGACAGCAGTGGCAAGAAAACAATTTCAATCAAACACTACTGTTGTTCATCATTGATCACATACACACCAACTGTTTGACAAAATTGTTAGCTAGGTGTTATTCATTGGAAATAGACTTTAATGATAAGTGCATTCAATTAGCTAAAATTCTGGTGTGGATTGTTTCTGTCATTCTTATTCAAATCCAGCATTAAGACTCGTGTGTCCGGTCTTCTAGTAGCGGTTCAGAATATACGGAAGTCGATTCGGGACTGATTTTTTCCGCCAACTTTAAAAACTCTGATAAAACGTTAAATCCGTTAAATTTTAAAGAGGTGATCTATTCACCCCCCCCTCTCGATCACTAGCCACACCGTCTAACAAGTGGTATCAGAGCGCCGGTTCGCTGGTGCTCTGTGGCTGCCTGTAACAATATGGATTCTGAACCAAAGGGGGCGTATAATAGAGCGCCTATTTTCAACGGTGAATATTACGGCTACTGGAAAGACTGTATGCGAGTTCATATAAATTCTGTGGATAGGTTAGTATGGGCTGCCATTGAAAATGGTCCGTTTCAAATTACTATGACAAATGCGGCTGGCGCCATAGTACCTAAACCAGAAGATGATTGGAATGAGAAAGATGAGAAAAAGTGGTCGTGTGATTTGAAAGCTCGAAACATGCTAATTTCAGCACTTGGTGTTGATGAGTATTATCGAGTATCTCATTGCACGACAGCTAAAGAAATGTGGGATGCTTTAGAAGTTGCCCATGAGGGTACTACTGAAGTAAAACAGTCCCGCATTAACACACTCAATCAAGAATTTGAGCTCTTTCGCATGAAACACGGAGAATCTATCTCCGACATGCAAAAGAGATTCACTCACCTAACTAACCGATTGAATGCGCTTGGAAAACCTATTTCCAATGAAATTGCTACTAATAAAATTCTCAGGTGTCTTAGCAGGGAGTGGCAACCTAAAGTAACAGCAATTAAGGAAGCCAACGATCTTACAAGACTTACGATTACAACTCTGTTTGGAAAGCTGGAAGAACATCAGCAAGCATTGGAAAGTCTTGAAAAATATGAGAATAAAAGTAAGAAGGAAAAGGAGAAGAAAAGAGACAAAGAGGGAGAGAAGAAGCCAATAGCTCTTGTGGCCTCCAGCTCTAAGTCCTCACGAAAAGAGCAAAGCGACAATGATTCAAGTAGTGACAAAGACTCGGATGATGAGGAAATGGGACTGTTTGTAAGGAGATATAATAGATTCATTCGAAAGAATGGAGTCAAGCATTCCGACAAAAATCTCATGAAGTTTCGAAGACAATCTATAAATTCGAAACAAGAAGAGAACAAGAAGAGTAGAGGAAGAGGATCCTGTTTTAACTGTGGTAAATCTGGACATTATAAAACGGACGGCCCTATGAAGTATAAGGATCAAAGAAAAGATTCACCAAAAGGGTACAGCAAACAAAGAAGAACGTATATTGCATGGGAAAGTGATAGTGATTCATCAAGCACACAAAGCTCAAGTGATGGTGATGAAGCTGCAAATCTGTGCCTTATGGCTCACACAAAAAATCTGTCCTACCACAAGAAGAAAAACAATGACAAAAAGGTAAAACAAGCCTATTACAATAAATTCTCCTCTATGTCTTTTTCGGAACTAAAAATAGCTTTTGAAAAACTGCATAACGAAGCTGTAGATGCTTTTAAAAGACTATCTTCCGACAAACATATTTTCTCATTTTTGGAATGTAAAGTAAACAAAGCTGAAATTGATTTAGAAGCCTTGAAAGCTAGTATTGC